>NC_053161.1:40709317-41023067 GCF_016835505.1 Polypterus senegalus
AAAGCAAATCATAATGCATGCAAAATGAAACGAAACCTAAAAACTCATCTCTTTAGAAATACTTTTTGTTAAAGTATTTTTTTTTATAGACTCTTATTTTTGACTCTGTAGCACTTTGAGATTGCTAAAATATAAAGTGCATTACAAATGAAATTTCTTATTATTATTATTACCAAGTATGATTAGAAGGTAAGAGCATCAAAAGCAACTGAGAACAAGATAAATAAATGAGCTAGAGGGAGTAGTGTAACTACATAATTATACCTTATCATGAATGTACATTAAAGGGTCATCTTCAGAGTTCCTCCCAGATATATAGTTCGACCCCTGGTCAAGAGTGGGTGCTGCCTCCAAAAATGTTGCCCTCCTTTTCCTCCACAGTACCAAGAGACTGCCCAGTGTAGACAACTGACGGCAGTCCTTCTGGTCCCTGCATAAGCGTTTCTTTTTCCTAACAGCGAGATTACTTTGCTCCCAAGATTAAAGGAGGCTATTAATTGTTGTGGTGCTGACGCCATCGTGAATTTGTTTAATTCTGATTGAAGTAAACGGGGACGGCTGGGTTGGCGCCCAAACATTTATTTTGTTGAGATCTGTCATTCCCTTGGACAACCACAACCTGCATCTAGACTAAGACAAAAATACATATCCCAAACTCTTTGTCAGTAAAATGGCATTCATTCTGTAGAAGATACACTAAGTACTTTCAGAAGGTGCATCAAAAGATATCTAAATGTGATAAACTGGAGCAAGAACAGAGATGCATCACCCAGTCTTGGCATGTTTGACAAAAGCAGGGGTGAGCAGTATAAAGGCAGAGACAGAATAGCGACTTCATGAAGAGTCAAATGGAGAGACTATAGACTGGAGATATTGAGGAGCCAGAATCATTCATAAACTGTAGGCCAAGACAAGAGTTTTGAATTGGATCCTTGCAACAATAGTAAGCCAGTGGAAAGAATGAAGAAGAGGAGTAGTAGGAGTGAAATGAACAACATGGAACCCCAGTCAAGAAGCCCCACAAGAAAAAAGTTCCAATAGTCCAGCTGGAAGAGAACTTTGTGTGGCATAATTAGTGAGGAAGGGTCAAATCTTCTGAATATTATGAAGAAAAAATCAACAGGATTGGGTTGTTGAAGCAATATATTTGATGAACAAAGTGAAGAATCCAGGGTCATGCCAAGATTCCTGACCATGACTGATGGTGAAAGGTTGAGATCTTCATGTACAATGCTTAGAGATAAATCCAAAGGAGCAGAATCAAAAGGAAAATTCAATATATCTTACTTTGAAAGGTTAAGTTTAAGGTGGTGATCATTCATCCATTATGAGATAGCATAGGGACAGCTGGAGATCTGGACTGAAACCTGTGGGTTGTGAGATATATAGAAACTTTATTAATTCCAAAGGGAGCTTCATGTTTACAGCAGGAGACAAGAAAGTTACAAATATTCATATAACAAAAACTATAATAATTCTAAGTATACTAACAGGTACAAACACATATATAACATGAATTATCATAAGTAAATTAACAAAGTGTGGGTATTTACTAAATGTAAAGTGAATAGAAATACACATTCTTATAAGTTACAGTTTTACAGTACAGCATCTCAGTCATTGGCACAGTATATTTTAAAGAGAGAAGTAAGAGGAAAATCTGTACATCACTTGTAATGAGGTGGTAGAAGAAGCCCATGACAAGAAAATAACTTTGACTAAGGAACAAATGTAAAGCAAAAAGAGAAGTGGACCCAACACTGATCCCTGACACACAACTGTGCAGCATTTCTGTAGGAAAGACAAGGAGTTAGACTAAGAAACATAAAAGGAACAGTAAACCAAATACTCTGAATGCAACTTAAAAAGTCCATTGTATATTTTATATGCAAGCAACTGTCTGTACATTGTCATTGAGAATGCTGGTTTCTGCAGCATAACCCCTCCTTTGGAACCTAGGTACAGCCCTTCTTAAAATCTACAATGAAACAAAGTTAGAAATAAACAGTCAATTAGCAATGCTGGTAGTGTTGCTCAGAGATGTGATGCATGGGCTTCAAGGGCTGTATTGTCACAGTAACATCATATTATGTTTTTGGACTTCTCTAGCGCCTTCAACACCATCCAACCTCTGCTCCTTAGGGTTCAAGCTGACAGAGATGGGAGCAGATTCACACCTGGTGGCCTGGATCGTGGACTATCTTACAGACAGTCCTCAGTATGTGCGTCTCTGGAACTGCATGTCTGACATTGTGGTCAGCAATACAGGAGCGCCGCAGGGGAACTGTACTTTCTCTGGTCCTCTTCAGCCTATATACATCAGACTTCCAATACAACTCGGAGTCCTGCCACGTGCAAAAGTTCGCTGACGACACAGCTATCGTGTGCTGCATCAGGAGTGGGCAGGAGGAGGAGTACAGGAAGCTAATCAAGGACTTTGTTAAATGGTGTGACTCAAACCACTTACACCTGAACACCAGCAAGACCAAGGAACTGGTGGTGGATTTCAGGAGGCCTAGGCACCTCATGGACCCCGTGATTATCAGAGGAGATTGTAGTAGTGACGGTAGTGCAGCTGGATGATAAGTTGGACTGGACTGCCAATACTGATGCTCTGTGTAAAAAAGGTCAGAGCTGACAATACTTCCTTAGAAGGTTGGCGTCCTTCAACATTTGCAATAAGATGCTTCAGATGTCCTACCGGACGGTTGTGGCGAGTGCCCTCTTCTACGCGATGGTGTGTTGGGGAGGCAGCATAAAGAAGAAGGATGCCTCACACCTGGACAAACTTGTTAGGAAGGCAGGCTCTACTGTAGGAATGAAGCTGGACAGTTTAATATCCGTGACAGAGCGACAGGCACTGAGCAGCCTCCTGTCAATCATGGAGAATCCATTGCATTCACTGAACAGTGTCATCTCCAGGCAGAGGAGCAGCTTCAGCGACAGACTGCTGTTACTGTCCTGCTCCACTGACAGACTGAGGAGATCGTTCCTCTCCCACACTATGCGATTCTTCAGTTCCACCCGGGGGTGTAAACATTAACATTATTCAAAGTTATTGTCTGTTTTTACCTGCATTTTTATCACTCTTTAATTTAATATTGTTTTTTGTATCAGTATGCTGCTCCTGGATAATGCGAATTTCCCCTTGGGATTAATAAAGTATCTATCTATCTATCTATCTATCTATCTATCTATCTATCTATCTATCTATCTATCTATCTATTGCATAGTTCAGGATGAATGGTGTGTGTCCTCACATGGGCTTCACATAGCAGTTGTGCTCATAGACCTTGAGAGGGTTAACACGGTAGAGCTAAATTTTCAATTGTTTAAAACACATTTATTCTATAAAGTAATGTGGAGTATTTGTACTTAAAATATTTTTCCCATTAAAATTTTGTATTTAAAGTTAGTTAAGATTTTTAAATACTGTGGTGTTTCTCAAAGGCATACATGTTGCACCGTGGTCTTACTTGTTAACATACTGCACATTTCCAAGGCTTTTTTTTCCTTTTTCTGGAGAAAATATCAATATACTAGAATTTAATGCAGTACTTTACTTTTGAGAGATGGAATCTTTGAAATGTTTGTCTACATTATTGTTATATTATGTAGGATTAGAGATTTCAAAAATTTGGAGACACATTACATCTTTACTAAACAAGTTTTAAGCAAGATTCACTTGTTAATGAATTGCAGAGGTTAAAATCTCACAGGCAGGAGTCTGTCCTTTACAATCAAGTCCCTGGTGCTTTCCTTTTAAAATGGACGTCTCCTTAGCTTCGGCCTTGCAGCCCAGAGAGACGTCAAACCAACCGGAATAGCCAACATTATCCAATGGGTCGGGGTCCTTGCTGTGCCATGGTTCCAGCAGGGCTCCTAATCGAACCCAGGTTCAGGTCGCTACTGTTCATGGCTCCAGTATGGCTCCCCTTCTGAGCCTCGTCAACTCCCACTGCTTTTCCATACTTATGCAGTGATTACATTAAGAAAACCAGAAACTGCTGCAACCTTTTGCCATTTCATATTTGTAGCAACAATATGTTATACTTATATTCACCCACACCATATAAACACTGGATGTTGCAATTTATTGATTGGTTAAAGGCTTCCAGCACAGCGGGCATGATGGAGTGAAGCTTGGCAGAGATACAAGTATTCCAGACTTGTCAGCCATTTTCTTGAAAGTGTTATCAAATAGCTGATAGAAACTGACGAAAAAACAAAAAAGTTCCTTAGTGCAAATATGCAGCATTGGTCCTTTCAAAAGAGAACTAAAATGCAGTCTGTTAATCATATTTGTCACTTTTGAGGTATAATATGTTTTGTCAGTCTATGCACATTATAATAATGGCTTGATAATATGAATTATTATGCATGCAAGACATCATGTAGATGGTTTGGCTGCATTTCCCTTACTTTATCAAGGGTGTTGCAATTTCCCAGTTTCTCTGAAATGTTGAGATGGGTCCAGCTGTAGCTTGGCAGTTCAGAAGCCAATTAGATTGCAGGTTTTTGTCATTTGGTTTACTTGTCTTGAGTCAGATAACCGTCCCTTCCTGTAGTCTTAGCCATAGTGTAAACCGGTGTTATTACTGATGGATAATATAAATGACAGCCTCCTCAATGGAATGGAGCTCTGGATGTATGCAGTTAGAGTCAATTGGAAATGTTGTATACACGTGGGTCAGAGATATCATAAATATACCCTCATTCCCCCATCAAGTTTTCTTTTATAA
The DNA here is from genome assembly GCF_016835505.1 of Polypterus senegalus. Classification (NCBI taxonomy): domain Eukaryota; kingdom Metazoa; phylum Chordata; class Cladistia; order Polypteriformes; family Polypteridae; genus Polypterus; species Polypterus senegalus. Next base: position 40,714,060 of record NC_053161.1, read on the forward strand.
ATATTGACATTTGTGTTGGAAGTTTCGTATGAACATTTTGAGCCACTATTTGTGTGTTTGTAAGCTGTATAAATGAGGCCCCTACTCTGTTATTTTCGACTTTGACTTTGCTCAACTCTATTAGCTTTAATGCACAATCTTTTGTCTTACAAGTTCTGACCTCTGTTTTCCCTTTTGATCACTAATTTAGCTCAATTTCAAAAATAAAATAAATTTCTAGGTCAAAATGCTCATTCTTTCAATTAGCACATATTATGCATACAGTACATACAACAGTACCTTTATGTACATGTTCTACTAAAAAAAATCCTCATAGTGTTACCTTACAAGGAATTATTGTGCTATCAAGTTATTAACAGGTACTCTGCTATCGTAATGGCAGACTTTGCAGTTTTCTGGCCCTGAAGGACACAAAGACTTACATTAAGAAATTTCTGGCAAACAAGTTTATTTATCTTTCAAGCATTTTTCTTTGCATAGAAAAAAGATGGGGTGCCTTGGCTATTCACCAAGTGCAGGGGGCTGTTTTGTGAGTCTGCTGTGTACACTGACCTTGACCTACCGGATCCATATAATTTGATACAAGTCAGAGAGGGCAATGAGCTTGTTTTAACAATGTTATAAGTCACTGCCACTATGAGCTGATACATCCTCTTACAATATTTCATTTTATTCAGACATTTTTTAAATCTCCTTTCTGTCTAGTTAATGGAATACAGACAATATTTGTATTGTCCTGATTCTTACAACCATCATGTCTGTTAAGTCTCCTACAGGCCTATCAAGAACAGACTGTTTGACAAACAACGTAACTAAGTATTTGTGCTAGGCTTAGGTTATGAAATCTCTAATAGAGAACTATGAACTTCACAGCTGAAGCTGAACTTACTGTTAGTTGGTTTTCTTTGTATGAGTTTTATTATATTTCAAAAATAATTACAGTTTTTTTTTTTAATATATTCCAATGTTGCAGCTATAACTATATTATTAGGTATATGCAAACCAACTTCTTTGGATTCTGGACAACTGAGAGACTTCTGAAAGCATTTAAAAATATTTTCCTCAGCTTCCATCCTTAGACATCCAGCTTGAACAAGAGATAAACAAACCAGATAGAAGCAGAGTCTTTTCAAAGTGTTCATGTCATGCCAAGCAGATCCACCACTGCATATTATTTTTGTAAACACATTCATCCATCAATTCATCCATTATCCAACCTGCTATATCTTAACACAGGGTCACGGGGATCTGCTGGAACCAATCCCAGCCAACACAGGGCGCAAGGCAATGTCAGCAGAAAACAACTATGATGTAGATAACAGAATTGGTAGAAATAGCATTAGTGCTAGAGGAATGGCATTTACTGGTTTGAGGACACCAAATGCTTAGTCAATACTTTTTTTTTTTACAGATCATAAAAACTCATCTACACCAAGCAATGTCAGACAAGTGTAAAAAAGATTTTCAGATGAACCAGCTATCCCAACAACAGCCTCTTCTCTGTACTGCAGTCAGGTAAGCAAAACTCCTGCCTAAAGTCACTTTAGAGAGAATGAAGAGGGGCTTTTCCCCAAAGTGCAACCACATCTTGATTAAGGAAAGTGTCTAAAAATACATGATACTCTAGTGTTACCTTCCTTACATTACGTTATTTAAGTTATTTATTTTGTTATTATTTATCACATTAGACATACCGTATATACTGTAAACAAAAGATCTGTGTGTGTTTGGAGCAGTCTGCTCTGCTCACACTCAACCACAGCCACTAGATGATGCATGCATGTACTTTTACATTTTTCCGGCTCTTGCATGCACCTCACTTATCACTACGAAAGACCTGTGTGCAGCAAACACCGCCATGCAACAATGATATTGTGCTAATGACGCAGATGGAGAGACATAACAACAAAATGAAGCAAACGCCTCGGCTCAGCAATGTGCAAGTGAAATACCTCAGCAACAGAGGGCAAGGCTTCAAGTTTTCACTAAAAATATTGTCCATCTGGCGGTATGTTCTTGAGACAAAGATTAATAGGACTCATATGCCAGCTATACAGCTGAGTATCTCCAGTGTCTTATTATGAAAGCCAGTGGGTCAGCAAGCACAAGCGGGTCCATGTCATCTGCCCTGGGTAATTTGTAAGAGTTAGCTGATGCATCATCAAGTTCATGAATATAGTAAAACTGTTAGGGAGACCACACACAGCTAGTATTTTATAATTCTATTAATGATTTTAATTGATATTTATAAAGTGAAGTACAGTATCATTGTTGTTGCTTTTTATATTCTTCTTAAATACATAGTCCTGCTGAGCGATTTTTTTTAAGCTGGCACTCATTCTTAAATAATTGAAGCAAGTAAAACAAATGTCAGTACAGTCATCAGCATGTGGTTATGTACGCCCTACCATTGCTTGTTCTTCTAGTCACATTTCCATTAGAATGGAAAAAAAGCATAATTTGGACACAAAGAGGATATGCTGCACATTACAAGACACACTTAATTCTGCCAGAAAAGCAAAGCTTTTTTTTTTTTTTAGATTTAATTCAACATAATAAGTTGAAGCAAGGGCGGCATGGTGGTGCAGTGGTAGCACTGCTGCCTTGCAGTTAGGAGACCAGGGTTTGCTTCCCAGGTCCTCCCTGCGTGTAGATTGCATGTTTTCCCCGTGTCTGCGTGGGTTTCCTCCGGGTGCTCCAGTTTCCTCCCATAGTCCAAAGACATGCAAGTTAGGTGCATTGGTGATTCTAAATTGTCCCTAGTGTGTGTTTGGTGTGTGGGTGTGTGTGTGTGCCCTGCGGTGGGCTGGCGCCCTGCCCGGGGTTTGTTTCCTGCCTTGCGCCCTGTGTTGGCTGGGATTGTCTCCAGCAGACCCCCGTGACCCTGTGGTTAGGATATAGCGGGTTGGATAATGGATGGAAGAAGTTTAAGCAAACCTGACCTGTGGTGAGGCAGATTCAGGAAATATATGGATGGATAATAAATCCGTAAAATTTAAAACAAGACATTTATTTTACTTAAAACTACTTGGTATAAAAAGAAGATGTAATGACAGTGCAGTGATTAACACTCCTTCTTCATGATTTTAGCATCCTGACCTTGAACCCGGTGACTTGTTGTTGTCTGCTGAGTTGACCCATTCTTCTCATGTCTGCAGAGGTGTTCCTCATTCCAAAAAAGGGTGTCAAGATAACTGGGTGTGAGTGCAAGCATACTCTGTGATAGAATGGCACATTGATGAGGGTTGGTCCCAGTGTTGTGTTTGATACTGTTGTGGTAGGCCCCATCCACTGTTACCCTGAATATGATTAAATGTGTTTGAGAACTTTGTGATAAATGAAAACCAAAGTCTTGGACTAGCATCAGACTTGGCCACCTAAAACGAATAAATATCTTTGCGTTTTGTGAAGCCATGTTTCCCCTGTCCTTGTCCTTGATGGTCTTTCCAATAGATTTTTTGATCTAACCAATTTCTAAAGTAGCAACTCATTTTTATTCCTGGTGAAACATATTTTTAATGTAAAGGCAAAGTCATTTTTTAATTCTCTCTGATCAGGCATTTCTACTGTACGTTTAGATTCTTTGAGGGCTCTCTGTACAGAGTGTTATGGAACTACCACCTATAACAATCTTCACATCTTGCCTTCTCTTCTCTCGACAGCACTACATTTATTTGCCCATGTGCAAACACTGGTTCAGACAAATACAGTACACTCCAGCGTTAGCCAGTGTCTGGCCCTAAGACTTGTTTATCAACATGGCAAACACCAATCTGATAAGGAACTACCTGGACCAAAGCAAGAAAGGCAATTCAGGATTCACTGAGGCCAAGCTATCTGTGGTGAAAAGACGAACTGATGCTGCGCTGATCCTATAATCACCTTGGCTACTATCAGGCACTCCTGCAGCTCAGGCATGTCCAATAACACAGGCCTTGCTTTGCATTGAGATTTCTTAATAACATTACCACCTAACCTATTTTTGAGTGCAGCTAATGCAGAGGCAAGCCTGATGACCTGAGGAAATTCAGAAGCTCAATAATACTTTTTTCATTTCTTCATCCATTACTTCAACGATTGAATCAATGCTTGGATATGTTTACATCTCACCCTTCAGGATGGTCAGTATTTTCTCATTCATATCACCATCATCTGTGTTCTTGCGACACAGAATCGCTCTTTCCACAAGTATTGCATTCTCATTCACTCCTAGGTGGCTGCTAAAAATTTCACTCACTAAGCTTTGAGAGGCACGGCTGGATGCACACAAACACACACACACACACAAACACTAGCTTCCACAACCAAATCCTAAATTTAGAAGTTTCGACAACAGATTTGTAACCTGGAATTTCAGACATGATGAAAAGGTCTGAGGCCTCCAAAAATTGCTGCAAAAGCAAGTTAGGACCTTTAAAGTCCAGCCCAGTAGAGTCTCCTTCTGACCAGTTATCTCCCCAAATACTACCTTCCTGCTTCAGCTTGACCAGGCCCAAAATAGGAAAGCTGGCTTATAAACTGCCAAGAAGACCATTTCTAGCCGTGGACAAACAGATAGCAAGCAGAATATCCCCTGGTGGGGGCAACTGGACTAAGGGAAAAAATATAACGGGCAGATTTTTTAGACTAATACTTACCTCTTGATTGTTACTATCCATCAGAGGTGATGCCATTTCAGTACTCTTTTGCAGTGGGATGATAGCAACTGTCTGATAATACTGGCACCAGCAGGGCAGTGCTGACTTTAAGGCAACACTCTGGTGTTAATAGTGGGCCATGATGACTTATTGGCAGCATTCTTGCATTGGCTTTGTGCACTCTGTTGACCAGGTGGTTGTGCCTCATCCAGGGAATGCAAGGAGCAAATCAAAAAGAGAATCGAGCAAGGCGATAAAGGCATGAAATGTAGGACTAACTTGAGTAGTAGAGTCAACAACTAAAGGTTCAGGCTGACATGCAGATGCAGGCCTATACAGCTCAAACAATACAGAAGAGAAATAAAAAATGGGTGGAAAAAGTTTCACAGAAACGGCAAGCAATGTAGGGGTGGGTGCCAAAAAAAAAATGAAAGCTGAAATTGGAGTTGGTGACTGAATCAAGGTAGCAGCAACATGTACTGGTGGCAGAAGTACATGAGAAAAAAATGAAATGATACAGGAAGAGATGTTTTTAGCAATGACTTCTAATTTTCTATAATTAGACAATACAATAGGGGGAGGTAATCTACCCATCAGGGCAAAACAATACTGATGAAAATCTATAGCCACTTCACTTAAGCATTCTTGTAAAAATGTTATCTCTTCTTGAAATTTTTTTTCTCTTTTTTTTTAATCTGGAGTCTCAGACATGATGACAAAGCCACAAAACCCCTACTGGCAAGCCCAAAAGAGGCCATCAAGGACTGAGAATGAGGATCCCAGTTCTAGACTCTTTCCATCCACCGATTCATTTTCTAAATGTGCTTTTTTAAATATTATTGATTGTAATAGACTGTGGTGGGCTGGCACCCTGCCCAGGGTTTGTTTCCTGCCTTGCGCTCTGTGTTGGCTGGGATTGGCTCCAGCAGACCCCCATGACCCTCTAGTTAGGATATAGCGGGTTGGATAATGGATGGATGGATGGATGATTGAAATACAATTTTGTCATTTTTTCCCTCTGATAAAAGTCCAGAGAGAGCTAGATCCCTAGGAAAGGATCAGAAATCAAAAATAACATAAAATTTGTAATCCATGACCTTGACATAAATTAAAACGATACCCTACATGCTTATGTTTGAAATTTGTCATTTTTAACGTTCTGTGAGTGACTCTTAGAGGGCTAGGACTACTGGTAAAAAATCAAATATTAAAAACATTATGATATTTGTGAAAAAGCATAAAATGACACTTCACATACTTTACCTATTTACCAATACCCAGTTTTTCAAGGTTTTGTGACCCCCTCGTATTCCATTAGGGGGTGAACCACTGGGGTCAGCTGGTGTGGCATGCACAACTTGAAGTTCTTTTTATTATTTTTGTTGACAACACTTGTTGGTTTACTCTTTACCATAAGGGTTTAATTTCCTGCACAAAATATGTCAAAAATGGGTTGTTAATTCAGGAGTGCCAAAAAATAGACAGAAACTCCAAAAGAAAGTGTGACATCCTGCATAACTAGATATTAAGATGAGTCAAATGGTGTATCATAAGTGGGAGTTTTCTTGTACAGGATGCAGGGTGCAGGACAAAATAGTCATTTCAAACTGTTCATAAGTAATAATACAATAAGAAGGAACTGCATGATGCCATCCTTTATACATTATATAGATAATGGAGTATGTTTATGTGGTTCCCATCAAACATAATATACTAAAAAGCATTGAATAAGAAATCATAGAGAGTTACATATTCTTATAAATAAAGCACCATGTAACAAATGCAGTACACCCTTACAGATTAGTTTTCTAATATTTTGTGGGAAAAACAGTAAAGAGAGAAGCAAAAATCAATTAAATATGAAAAACACAAAGCAAAAAACAAGGTCTACACAGTATTGTATGCTTCATGGTGAATGCTAAGATTTGAAAGGCCTATATATAAATATAAACCAAAATGCACAGGTTCTCAAACTGTGACACAAGGAGAATGTACAATCTGTGACTCTGAGACTCCTAATCCAAAAATGCTGTGCTGTTACCACAAGTGCACAAGGACACAAAGGAATGGCAACATTAGTATGGAACATCAATGTTCTTAAAATTAATTAGAAAACTTGAACAGCAGTATAATATGCATCCGTTTTAATAATCATGCTACTACCTCTGTAACTTATTTCTATTTGATTTTATTGTCCTCTTTATTTTTATATTTTATTACTGTTTTTTTAATTTCATTGTAAAGTGACCTTGAGTGTTAAGAAAGGCGCCTATTAAATAAAATGTATTATTATTATTTTTGTTGGTATCTTAAACACTGTAGCTGCAGCATTGCTCCCAATGCTTCTGGGATAGGTGCCATCCATGTGAATGTAAACTGGATTGAGGGGGTTGGATTTTGAATGGATGGGTGTATTTGAATAAATATCAAAAAGAGTGAATGGTTTTCCAAATAAATGCACTGACATGTTAAATTACCTGGCAGAGGAAGAAGAAAAAGAAAAAGAATGAATAAACTTATTGCTGGTTAATGTACTATGTAGGAAAATGCTGTATGGTGTGATAAGTAATGATTGATTGATGTTACTCAACCATTTAGTGCTGTCTTTCATGGTGTCAGTAATAGATCTATACAATTTATGAACAAGGTTCATAGATGGGAGAAAATCTACATTAAATACTTTAACTTTCTCTGCTGTAGTTCAAATGTGGCGACACACTTATTTTTTTATATTGTGGCTAGGTGTGGGAATGACAGGTCTCTACTCCAGACAGCCAAAAGAAAGTTTGGGGCGCCAACTGAGTCATCTCTTTTTTTGTCTAAGGACAAACTAAATAAAGCAAAATAAAATACTGCTCTTGTTGTACCAAGTTAGGGAAAAATACAAAAGTACAGTCTTAGGGTTTGCAGTTGCTGCTGGCAGAGCTCCGTCTGGCTGGTCGCTCAAGCGAGTAATGATGCCTTCTTCCGGGAAGCCTGGGGTTTTATGGTGGCTGGTGACGGGGTCAAACGCCTTCACTGGTGGCTTCTCAGCACTGTGGAGAAAGAAGGAGATGGTAAAGCTAGTGACAGTGTCCCCTCTTATCTTGGTGGGTTACTACATTACTGAACCTGTGAGGATGTCCTCCAACATGCATGTGTGACTATTTATAAATATATATACATCTATATATATACTCTGGCCACCTGGGGGCGCTCCAGCTCCCCAAACACCTGGCAGACACAAGTTCAGCAAAAAATATTTTTTTATGTTGTAGGAAATTCTTCCAGCCACAATACAAGAGATAGCACACAGCAACTCTTTGTCCTCTCTTTTTTTGTCTCTCTCTCTTTGCCTCTTCCTCCGCTCCTCCCAGTGAGCTATGGCAGGCAGCTCCTTTTATATTATCTCTGGAAGTACTTCTGGTGTTCCCAAGACTAGCACTTTCAGATAAGACTGGAGCCTCATGAAGTAGTCCATGGAGTAGCACCCCCTGGTGGCACCCACGGAGCCCAACAGGCTGAGCAGGCAAACTCCAAGTTTCAGGATGCCCTGTGGAAATCTGTGGTGATGCAGTGGGACTGCCATCTACCTCCATGGGGAAGACAAAGCCATCTGCAAGTTGTCTCCCCTTGTCCTTCCATGTTGAGGGCGTCCCAGATGGGTAAGGTTCCCAGGTGGCACTTTTCACAATACATATTCACACACACACACATATACTGTGTATATATATATATATATATATATATATATATATATATATATATATATATATATATATATATATATATCAATGTATAGATAGACAATAACAAACAACACAAAACAAAATTATGCTAACTTGGTTGAACTTTTTCTTTCCTATAGAAAAAGGCACATTACTTATAAATTGTAATCTTTGAATTCATATAATTGAGATGGAGAAGTTCTTTAGCTAGTTACAAAGTTCCTGGTGCCTGCACCATGAAGCTGGCATTAATTTATTTGAGTTTCTGTGTGAATGTGTGTGACATGCTGCTCTGCACTTTCTTACTGGATTTCTGAAGAAATGTGTAATAACTATAACTTCTCGTTTACAAGGTTATTACTTTCAGTTACAGTGACACCAATATCATAATATATGCATTATTTGGCTTTATCATAACTATTAAATTACAATTGATAGTTTTTGGAATCAAAGTATGTGTACTTATGGTATAGTGTAGGCAATACTTTGTTCCTTTCTTGGTCAGCTTTCTCCAGCATATGGAAAATTCTTCAGCGTGCTTTTCTTTATTTGTTAAGGGGCCCCTTCTTCTTCATCTCCTTGGTCACACCATCTGGTTGCAAGTGTCTTCTCTTCAAGGTTTTTCCATACATTGTCCTTGTTGCTAGAAAAATGATGTCTGCTGGGAGAGCTGATGATCTCCCATTGTTAGCAAGACAAATGAATGGCTTTTACATGATGACCTTTCTCTTGCTCATCTACTTGCTTTCCTTAGGAAGGTTTACAGTTGTGACCCTCTCATCCAACTTCAATACAGACAAATCTGTCATACTTCCAGTCCTGCACCAAATTGCTTTTCGGAATAAATAGGATTGCTCCAGCATTTGTAATAACCATGCCCCAGTCCCTGATTTAGAGAGCAGGAATTATGGCCAGGCAGAACATAGAGATTGACAGAGTGAGCCCAGATTTAGGATGTGCAAACATTTTTAAAGGAAGGAATAGACATCTTGTCATTGGTTTCTTGAGTGCACTTCAGTCTTTTTTGTTTGATTATTGGAGCAAAGTTTTGTCTTTGAGTTATCTCTCTTTGTTCGAGCAAGTATTTTAACTGGTATCAATCAAGTGAAGACAGCTCTGGGATGTCACTTGGTGACTGATCATTTTATCAGATAAAACACAGAGGTGTCATTCCAAAGAGAGGCCAGTGAAGAAGAAGTTAATATGAAGAGTATCTGGAACAAGGACTTGTGTTCCAGTAATATCAAAATACGTAATGCCAGTCTGTCCTACAAAATACTGTGCAAAAAAATTTCAGCCTTGGATCTAAAAATCACACCTAACACTTTAACAGCAATGCTTGGAGTAGTAACAGATGGTCTAAAATATACTATGCAGGCCCGTCGCGACAAGGCAGGCAAACCAAGCAATTGCTTGGGGCCCCGAGCTGGCCTGGGGCCCCAAGACAACGACTGGTTAAGAATAAAATGCAGCGACAAACTGTGTGAGCGCCCCATTGATAGTGAATGCAGTAAAGTGCAATGACACTGTTATCGGGATCCCCCCTCGCTGACAGCAGCCAGCCAACCACGCGATCTCTGCTGCCGGCAAAATACAAAACTTCCTCGGCAGTCATGAAGCGGAATTATGCTTCAGGAAGCCAAAAAAGAAAGAAGAGAAAGGAAGAGGAGGATAAGAAAAAACAAGACAGTGGTAAGTGATAAATTACACACATAAAATAGCTCTACTTGTCTTGTACAAATGGTGCAATTTTGCAAATAAAATAAATAAATAAAATAAATAAAATACAGTACAGTCGGACGAACAGCTGCACAGTGCTCATTCAGTAAATGCATAGCTAAAGACTAAAGATTAATTAACTGTCAATTTACCTTCTATTAATGATTGTTATTATTATAAAGTGACTGGCACTTATGTCAATTGAGCGGGATGTTCGCCAGTCTTTGGACATGGAGGACATTGTGATTGCCTTTGCAGAAAACAAGGCTCACAAACAGCAGTTTTAGATAATTTGCACATGTTTGAGAGAACTGAAAAATGTTAATGTGAGTATGTATGTGTGTGTGTGTTTTTAAGTATGTTGGATTTAGTTATTGTACACTTTTTTAATGTATATTTGATTTTATTGTACAGTGGTGTTTTTTGCTAATGTTCAATTGTTGAAAATGTTCAAATTTTATGCACTTTATATGCAACAGCAGTATTTGCACTCTAAACATTTTTTTTATTTATGCACAGTATATGCAACAGCAGTATTTGCACTGTAAACCTTTTTTATTTATATAAAGTGTGAGTGAATTTAAACTGTATGGCTATGCTGTGGTTCCTTTGCGTATGCGTGCGCGGGGGCCTCCATGTCCATTTTGCTTGGGGCCCCCAAATTCCTTCAAACGGCCCTGATACTATGAAAAATAAGCTGTAATATCCTATTCCACACTACTTGCACAAAGACTTTGCTCAAATAGAAAAATCCTAGTCCCTACTTTATAACTCAATGAAAAAGTTGTGTTCTACTGTATATTATGTCAAATTGGAAAACAAAATCAAATCTTCATGAGGATCTCTACAGAAGTTTTTCAGAATCTGATTATAATTACATGAATGAATTCTTAAGTAAAAACACCAGGCCTGTGCTGAGCCTTTTTGTTTTATTTATCATTTTATTCTATATGAAAAACTACTTAGGTACTCTAGTTGTACACCTCTCTGAGCTGGGTAGGAAGTAAGTGCTGAGTTGCATGGAATATCTTTGGACCATATTGCATTGGTTATGCTTTTATTAGATTGTGTTTTGTTATTGCTATTTGTTTTAAAATAAAATAAAGAGCACAGTCCATTTTAGTGTCATCCACCAATTCTGGGTGCGAAGTAGGAACAAGCTCCAGACTGGTTGTCAGTCCATACAATATTTTAGAGGAGCCAGTTAATATACCTTAACCTATAGGTCTTCAGAGGTGTAGGAGGAAAATTAAGAGTACTCTGGGAAATACCACACAAAAAATGGGAGAATGTGCAAACATGAAACAAACCGATGCTGGATCTGGAAGATGGATCCAAAGTTAATAGTCTGTGTCACCCCCTCAATAAGCAATGGATTACTACTATATATGATATTAATTTTAATTTTATTTTTTTTAATTTCATTGATTTATTGTAATCACTACATACAGATAGATAATTTTTTTACAAATTTTACAACCCAACCCCCACCCCTGAGAAAGAGAGCATGGCCAACGGAGTAAAACTTAAAGCTGGTCAAAATACATAAATTTATGAGTTTAATAGGCAGATAAAAAAAAAGAAATGCAAAGAGAATCTACTTTCTCGTGCTTTAAGAGCTTATTCTAAAATATTATTGATTAGGTCCTGCCAGGTTTTGAAAAAGTTCTGCACAGATCCTCTAACTGAGTATTTGATTTTTTCCAATTTCAAATAATATAACACATCAGTTTCAGACTGACTTAAAATAGGAGAGTTTGGGTTCTTCCAGTTCAGCAAAATAAGTCTGCGTGCCAAAAGTGTAGTGAATGCAATCACAGTTTGTTTGTCCTTCTCCGCTTTAAGCCTAACTGGAAGAACACCAAACACAGCTGTTAATGGGTTAGGAGGGATTGTGAGACCAAGGTTGTCTGAAAGGCATTTAGATTCTGGTCCAGAATGATGTTAATATGGTGTACGCCCAAAACATGTGACCCAGTGAGGCTGGGACTTGATTGCAGCGTTCGCAGGTTGGATCATGCACTGGAAACATTTTGGACAGTTTTGAGCGAGACAGAAACAACAACAACAATAACATTTTTTTATATAGCACATTTTCATACAAAAAAGTAGCTTTACATAATGAAGAAAAATAAAAGACAAAATAAGAAATTAAAATAAGACAACATTAGTTAAAATAGAAAAAGAGTAAGGTCCGATGGTCAGATGTACTTGATATATAATTTTGAGTTGAATAATTGTAGGCTTTGCTTTGCATGCTATGGAGCTCAAGTGAATTCTCTGCATTACTACCTTTTCTGATATGTTGAGTGAGAGATCCTTTTCCCAGTGTCCTCTTGGATCTTTGAAAGGGAGGGACTGTAAAAGGTGTGAGATGAGGGAAATCGGGCAGGTTCTGTTTAACAAAGTTTCTAATTTGAAGATAGTGAAAGAAATGTGTTGCTGGAAAGTTAAATTTGGAATGTAATTGTTCATAGGATGCAAAGATGTTGTCTACTGTATATAAAGATCTCTAAGCAATTTAATCCCAAATGTTTTCCAGATATTAAAAACTGCATATGTTTGTGAAGGTTGAAAGAGGTGGTTCTCTTGCAGAGGTGCCACAGATAGAAGCTTCTCCATCTTAAAATGCTTTCTACATTGGTTCCATATTCTGAGTGAGTGAAGCACAATTAGGTTGTTAGTACAGTATATTGGTGATAACTTGCATTTATTGGGGCACAAAGCAGGGAATATAAAGAAGTACTGCAGGATTTTATTTCTATTGCTGGCCAAGCCTGTGTATGTTCATCTATTTGTGTCCAGGTTCAGGTTTTTATAGCTTGTATGTTTGCTGCCCAGTAATAAAACTGGAAGTTAGGTAGAGCCATGCCACCTTCTGCCTTAGGTCTTTATAGGGTCGCTCTTACTTAGGATGGTTGGATATTAGGTCATAGTGTAGGTTTTACACATCATCTATTGGAATCAAATATGCATTTTATTAATACAAACAAAAAATGCCTTGGAATGGAAATGGCGAGAATGCCACAATTAAATGAGGCTATTGTGAGTGATGTTGCAAGTATGATGAATTTTAGTTGCAATCTGTTTAATTTGTTTAATTACAAGACGCTTCTGTGCTTACATTTTAGCACTAGATTAATAAATTGTGAACTGGGCCAGCTAGTTATTGCAATTTTTGCACATTATGGACACATGAAGGCACCAGTTACTGGAAGGTGTGTGCAGCCTGGCCAGGCTAAACATTATGATACCTATGCTTTGGATTGGACAAGACCATTCTACCTTGTAGTGAGAAATCAATCAGTTATACAATATTTGACCATATTAAGATTGTTGAGTAGAGTCTTTAAAAAGAAAGATTAAAACTGCTAAATAATAAAGCACATAAACATTATGCATTATAACAACATTCATTTTATTAGTTTTTAAAATTCTTCAAGACAACAAAATACATTTTAGATTGTAATATACAAATAACAGGTGCATATAGCAATTCAATAAAATACAAGATTAACTTATGGCACTAGAGAATAAGTTCAGTAGTTCAGAATTTCTGAAATTATCAGGCTTTCTGTGGCAGCATCAACATGTTTTAAATTCAAATGGAGTGGGCTTAATCTTCACAGGACCCTGCATTGGTAAGGCTTAGAAAACTGATAGGCAGTTACAAAAATTCAAACACAATGAGAACATTCTAATGTTTTTGTTTCTCAATAATTGCAAACAACCATTTAAGGTCAATTTTATATTAACGGAAGAGAAATATATTAGTGGCATTTTATCTTCTAGTAGCCATAACATATTGGATATTCTATATTGGGATGTATAGTCTACAGACTGTAGTAGTTAAAAATTTCTGAGAACTGTGATGTTCAACACTAAATTAAAAAAAAAAACGCACATGCCTGAATATTCGTAAAATGCTGTTTTCCATTTTTTAGACAGTAGTAAGACATATTTAGATAGTTTATCACTAAATTCAACAGATTCATTTTGCTATGACATCATAAATAATAATTTAAGCCAACTTTAAAATTGTATGGCCATTTTCTGTCCCCTTTCCTGAAGTTCAAAAACAGCTCCCATGACAGCATATTCAATTCCTTTTAAAACCTTGTCATAACTAAACTAACCTGAGGCATTAGCTAGATATCAGGATAATGACATGACAGAAACCTACATTTGGTAAAATAATGTACAGTATTGTACTGTAATACTTGAGATTTCCAGACAGCATAGCATTGAGGAGAACTGCTGCTTCTCTTCTTGATCTTGGTACTTTCTTGTATGTCAGTGCCATAGATCAGCCTGATGCTGAAGATTGTACTTTTGCAGTTCTACTTGATCTTTTATCTGATTGATCAAAATTTGTGAAAGAAGGATTCCAACCAACTGTAAACAGAGAGAAAATCTGTTAGTCAGAGTTTATCTTTCACTGGACGATGAAACTTCATCCAGTTATTATTCATCCACCCTTTTTATGAAATAATTTTCTTAGACTTTCAAAAAACCTTTGATGTCCTCCAACAATGAAGAATCACTCTCAAACTAGAAGCAGTAGGCATTAGAGATAACCAACAAAACTGGATCTCTAGTTAGTTAACTGGCAGTAAACAAAGAATACAGAATGCTCCACATTGAGCAAGGCCGTCAGTGGAGTACCCCCAGGGGTCTGTATTTTGTCTGCTACTTTTTCTAATTTATATGAATTGATTCCATTGATTCCAGAATAGTCACTTTGCAGATGACACTAAAACTGAAGGAATGGCAGGCAATGATGAGGCAGCAAAAGCAATTCAGAAAGACCTGGAGATGCTTCAGGACCGGACAAAAAAATGCATTTTAATGTAGAGAAGTGCAAAGTGCTACATGTTGGCTAAGGAAGCATTAACTATAAATACATGATGGTAAACTCTGTCATACAGGAAGCAAACTCTGAAAAGAATTTAGGGGGTTATCATCTAAACAATGCATAGAAACAATTAAAAAGGAAATAAAATGTTAGGTTATATAGTAAAAACTGATGAATAAATATTTGAAGGACACTAGGCTCAGACTATATAATTTACTAGTTAAACTGCGTCTGAAGTACACTGAAGTGTGTAATTCTGGTCACCACGGTACAAGAAAGCCCTTGAACGTGTGCACAGGAGAGCAGCCATGTGCATCCCAGGACTTAACTGTTTAGTCTTGAGCAGAGGAGACTGGGTGCAGACCTAATCCAGGTATTTAAAATCTGCAAAGGCATTGATAAAGTAGACCCAGCACTTTTTTTTCATGTTAAGGACACCAGCAGAAATAAGAGGAAGTGTATTTAGGACTGAAGCCAGGAGGCACTTCTTTTTGCAAAGAGCTATGGGAATCTGGAGCAAACTACAGAGACATGTAGTTGAAGCATAAACCTTGCAAACCTTGAAGTATCATCTGGATGAGATATTGGGACAACTTAGCTATTAGCTAAACAAACAGGTTTGATGGACTGAATGGTCTCCTCTCCTTTGTCAAATTTCTTATGTTCTTATGTTCTAATCCAGCTGAGGGTCACAAGGGCCTATCCTGGCAGCATTAGGCATGAGGCAGACAGCCTTGCAGGTCAAAGTGTTAGTGCGTTAGGGGACACACTCAAACTCGAGCCTACTGTCTTTCATAAAGGGTCACATCCTATATATATATTATACAAATAATATACACAGTACCTCTATTTGCAAGTGTATTAAAAAAAAACACAGAGCAGTGAATGCTGTTTTATATATATAAGGAGAGTGACCAACTGATATCTCTCCACAAAACTCTTCAGATTAAATGTCAGGAAATATTAAAAGATATGTGTGCGTTATAGAGTAAAAAATCACATTGCAGTGTCTGTCCTGGTGTCTCAGATTTGATTTTCCTGCTTGACCACCTTTAAAGTATCACAAGAAAAGCATACTTCTTACCTCCCCAACCTCACACCTGGGGCCTCATGTATAACGCTGCGTGTAGAATTCACACTAAAACATAGTGTATGGACAAAAACAGAAATTTGCGTACACATAAAAAAAAATCCAGATGCATAAAACTGTGCATAAACCAAGTTCTATGCAATTCCCCTTTGTAAATCCCAGTGAACGTGAAATTTAACACACCTGCACACCCCTACAGCCCCACCCCGACTCTTCCTAGAATTTTGCATATTTTATTTTGAAAGTTCAAGTTCAGAAAGTCACACAGTTCCTGAAATAAAACAAGCGGTCAGATATCAAAGTCAATGTGAAAAAGTGAGTTGCAGTCCACTGTATATTTGTACTGTTTCAGATAATATTACAAATGCTGTCCCCCATGCCAATGACACGACTCCACTCAGTAATTGTGCTGCTGTGCCCAGCACATCTTCAGACGCTGGTTGCACACACATTTCAGCCTTGGAAATCACTGGGCAACCGTCAGGCTGTGTGCTGACGGACTGTTCTAGAGTTACAAACTGCAACAGTGGATGCTGTAATAGATGTGGAATTAAGGAATATAAGGCCTATACTATAGTATATACAGTATACCAAAATTTAAATGAAATGCTTAAAAAATAAATGCTGCATCTGATTACTTGTTTTTACATTCTGCTAATTACATTCAAACAAAGTTGTAACACTATGTGATTTGGCTGATCATTTGGTGCGTCAGGTTCATCATTTCACATCTCTTCAGGTACGGGCAAGCCACAACACACTTTCTGTGGACTATAGAGCAGCACATTAATAGAGTGGAAATACATTCTATTTACATAAGCAAATTTGTTCTCTGTAGGCGCCTTTATAGTGGAACATCGGCGCAGAGCAACACAACGGATCGATTCTCTTTTCTTTAAAAGACTAACTATCTTTAAAAGAACTGCTTGCCTTTTGCCACACTAGTTGGAAAAAGCACCTGCGACTGTATAGAGCTGCCATTTTTACAGGTTCTCCAGTTATATATGATGTAATGCCAGCTCATTCTTTTGGTGATGCATCCCTCACTGATGTAACTTGTCCAGTTGCTGTTGCAATAGTAATCTGCATGCAGATAACCGCTCCGAACCATTGATGTTTCAGATGCTGGCTGCAGTTGATGATGATGTTTCTCAGTTCAACCAAGTGTAAGGAAGTCTTATCTATCTTGATGACAAGCGATATAATACCATGCTATACAGCTGGTATGGTGCAACTTGGTGATGTTTGTGAAATACCCAATCAGTCAGCAAGTTCATGTCGAAAAGCTCCTGTGGTTAAAAACCCAAGAGTGGACAGAACTTGCAAAGTAGTAGGTAGAACACAATTCCTTAAAGTCTGCCTTTGTAAATCCGGCACCAGTTCAGCACACGGCTCCAAGAGGATAGCTATCGGAAATGGAAATCGACTTAGAAGCCAGTCATGATCATCATCTATAAATACACACTCTCTTCTAATTCTTCCATTTGTGATTTCTTCTAACAGTGCTAAAGCAGCTATGGTAGTGGGAATAGTCTGGGCATTCCTTGCAACATTGTATTACAGAATGATTACAATCAAGTGATTTAAAATTGTAAGCGATTTTGATGTATTTGATAAATCCTGTGTCATTGATGCAAATATGAAAAGGAAAGGTAAATGACACAGAAACAGTAGCATTACTTTGATGCTGGGTGCTACCAGTTTGCAAAACTGAGCAGAAATGTGCATGCGCAAGGTAGGGGGCTACAGTGACAATGTTGTGTGGCTTTTTGCCAAGTTTGGGTTTTATACATCTCGAAGTGTGCAAGGAA
Organism: Polypterus senegalus; assembly: GCF_016835505.1. Classification (NCBI taxonomy): domain Eukaryota; kingdom Metazoa; phylum Chordata; class Cladistia; order Polypteriformes; family Polypteridae; genus Polypterus; species Polypterus senegalus. Next base: position 40,731,879 of record NC_053161.1, read on the forward strand.
ATGGGCGTATGCAACATTTTTGTGCATACACACCGTTTATACATGAGACACCTGGTCTTTCTTCCTTCCATCGTTGAGTCTTCAGCAAGTTTTCAGTCCAGCTAGTTGCACTTAGTGACTCAAAGATATTTTTAATTCCCTTTTTATCCTCTCAATCATTTTGTTATACCAATATAAACTACTTCCAGGGCATCCATAGCAACAACATAATGTATCCTACTGTCCTGTGGCAGTGCCAAGATTCTCACAATAGTATGAAAAGAAAACTTTCCATTTCCATAATTCTCATTGGGCTTTATTCTCATTGTTTACAGCACATCAGACCTATCCCTTCTCAGCTACACTTTCATTACAAGCATCACAAGCTTCAGCCAGAGAAGATAGAATCGGGAGAGAAGAACAACAACACTGGCCTGGAAGGTTTGGAAGATAATAATAATGCTTAATTTGAACCAAGGACTTGTGCAAGTGAAGTTGGGTCTGGAGTTTGGGACGCTGTTATGTCCCCTATAGGCCACAATATCCATGTATTTAAAAATGTATTATTTTAAAAATGACACTACAGTGAAATGCCACTCCATTCAGGGCATCTCAGTGCCTCCCGAGTGTGCATGATCAGTAACCAAAACAACCTGTGGCAGCACCTTCGATCAGCACGTTGATAGTCTCCTAGTCAGTAGGTGACAGTTTTTAGTGAATGCTGCATATCTAATAATGTCTGGTGTGCCAGTTATTACTGGCTTTAAGAGGGAAAAAAAAGAGAAGGTGGAGTGAACAAAACTAGTAAAAGAAGATTTAATGTAATATTCTTGTGATTGGGGGACTTACATGATAAACAGATGCACTTCAGATGCTTTTGCTTCATATTTAGCCCTTCATTCATCATTCTGGCTCAGACGTAACCAGCTTCTCATCCAAATTCACCACTTTGTATAAACAGCGCTCAACGCATCTGCATCAGCGCACAGTTTGAAAAAATTCAATGTGCAGTGCAAGGTGAAAATTCTACATGCAGGGGCGGCATGCATGGATGTCAAACATTAGTTCCACTGCGCGGAGCTTACACCCCATGTACTACCTTGGGATGGATCAATGATAGTTACTGTGAGGCCAGTATAATAGAGAAAGAGGGGGAGGTAATATGCTGTAACTGTTTGCTCCCCAAATACAATTGAGGGCATCATTTCTGGGAATCTGTACCCATTCAGATACCAGCAGGGTATGCTGGGAAATGTAGTGAAGTGGAACAGATCTGTTGGGTTCTATGGGTGCTGCCAGGAGGTGCTGCGGAGATTCATGATCCCTACTTTTGGGGAGTTCTGCTTCAACCAGAAGTGCTTCCTACTGGCTCTGCCGTGGTACTGGAAATACTCCAAGGTCCAGTATAAAAGGAACCACTCTGCTTTTCCCAGGTGAGTTGGGGTTGGATGGAGGAAGAACAAAGCTCACCTGTGAGGAGTGGAGGAAGAAAGAAAGAGGAGGAGAACAAAAAGAAGTGTTTTGTCTTTGTCTATTTGTTCCATAGCAGTTATGTTATGATAAGGAATTATAATAAACTTAGCATTTGAACCAGATACTTGTATCTGTGCAGTTGTGTCTGAGATACTGCAATGCCCACAAGTGGTCACAATAAAAAAAACTGGATGAAAACTATACTAAACTTTATTTATAGGGATCTGTTACTTGTCACACGCAGCACACTCTTTTATGCTTGGCTGTGCAATTGAGTTTTATTAAGGTCCATATTGACCACCACATCTTACACCCTGTACTACTGCGATAATCACTGGCTCCCTGTGACCCTAAACTAGGCAAATTAAATTTAACCCTTAGCCACATGCAGGATTAAATGTATACTTATAACTTTTGTTCTGTTCCTTTCACTTTATTGCATGCTACACACTTGCTCATTCTATTTTAAGTGTTGGGAGTTATTTTTTTGCAGTAACACATATTTATTGTTGGATTTCTTTTAAGTAATGCAGGTATGATACTAGTTACTTTAAGAAGTAATCTGACTTCATAAAGCTTGTTACTTTTAACACATTAACTTCAGCACTGCTCTCTGCATTACAAAAAAGACAAAGCAGCAGTAGAGAAACTCCAGAGAAAAGCAACTAAGTTTATTAAGGGACTGAGAGGTATGAGCTATGAGGGGAGAATGAGGGACTTTTTCATTTAAGAAAATAGAGATGAAGAGGTGACTTGATTTAAATATTTAAAATTATCAAGGCAATTAGAACTGTGGATACCATCTAGTACTTTAGAATGAGTTCTTCAATAAAATATGGGTACAGTCACAGATGGCAACTTGTTAAGGGTATGTTTCATCCCAAACACAGAGAACTATAGTCACATAGAATAAATTATCATGTAGTGTAGTAGACAGTGAGACTTTTGAGACCTTCAGAACATAACTTCATTTTGGAATAATTAGATGAACAGGGCTAAAAAGATTTATTGGGCTCAATGGCCTATTGGAAAGAGAAGTTATTTAATGGGTATTGCATGTGTCTTCTGTAACTGAACAATAAAGCTACTGGTTTAGCCCCCCATACTCAAATGTGTGATTTGTACAGTTGCAAAACTATAGAAACAATTGTTCTGTGCACTTGAAATTTGCATGACACTTTTTGATGCCTTTCATTAACTATATATTTAATTTTACATAGTTTGTAAAAATAAAATCTTATGGACTCCATTTACCTGTGGAATTGCAAGACCCAAAGCTATTCCTCCTAGTAGAAAAAGATTACCATGAATCCAGTTTACCATTTTATCAATACAGCCATTGGTGTGGATAAAAACTCCAGCTTTTGTGTAATCCAAGTCTTGCATTCCTTGTCCACACATTGTATTTATCACTGCCTGAAAAAAAAAAAAAAAAGAGTTCAATTCATTATACAGTATTTCATATTTTTAAACAGGCATCTTAACTCCAGTTTCTGGAGGTCCATGGTGGCTAACGTTCATTTCAGGCAGAACTTTTATGAAGAAGGTAATTCTGTATTCTGAATGAAATCGTTTCTTAGTAAGGCTACTCAGTTTTCTGTTCTGGACTAAATATAATGGAAACATCTTAGCCAAGATGATTTCATAGTCAATTCTTTCTTTATTCTCTCTTCTTGCTAAAAGAAGTGCAGGATACAATTATTCTTTTCTAAAGACAGTTGTTCCTAACAGTGTCCTACATTTTTAAAATATAGGCATATGCTGTGCACATAGCATCTTGCCCCGAGTCTTGTACCAGCACCTAATATCAGCATCTGTCTCTCTAGTTCTTGATTTTTCAACCTATTACAGCATCATTTTGAAAACAATCCCTACATAGGGATACAAAGAACACTGAATATTAGCCTCACGTTGAAGCACTCATGTTATCTAAGAATATGTTAAAGAAGTTAATGTGAGGATGGCACGGTGACGCAGTGGCTAGCGCTGCTGCCTCACAGTTAGGAGACCCGGGTTCGCTTCCCGGGTCCTCCCTGCGTGGAGGTTGCATGCTCTCCCCGTGTCTGCATGGGTTTCCTCCAGGTACTCTGGTTACCTCCCACAGTCGAAAGATATACATGTTAAGTGCATTGGCGATTCTAAATTGGGTGTGTAGGTGTGTGTGTCCTGCGGTGGGCTGGCGAACCGCCCAGGGTTTGTTTCCTGCCTTGCGCCCTGTGTTGGCTGGGATTGGCTCCATCAGACCCCCATGACCATGTAGTTAGGATACAGCGGGTTGGATAATGGATGGATGGAAGTTAATGTGATATACAAAGTTGAAAAGTATTCTTGTACCTACTGATGTGTGAAGGAAAAAATAAGGATACCTAATTTTGCAAGCAATTGAATTAAAAATGGAATTAAATCTAGTTGAATGAAATAATAAAGCAATATAATTTTGGCTTCCTGTTTTCTTTTGTCTTTAAAACTGAGACATTTACACTAAATTACTGTGCAATGGATTAGCACCTTGTCTAGGGCTGTTGTCTTCTGGCCTTTTTCCTTTTGCTGCCAGGTTAGGGGTTGGCTCCCCGCTGCTCCAACCAGGAATATAAAGTAGTGGGGGTCCAGAAAATTAATGGATGGATAGGCATTTAGGATAAATGTACATCTTTAATGTGCACTCTACTGCCTTATAGTAAACATAATAAAGGTAATATGTTTGAAGAGATGCTTTTTGCTGTAGATTTACCTTATTTTTTCTTTCTTTCCTTCATTTGCCATCTTTAAAACGTAATTTGTTTGAAACAGGTACACATTGATGGCAGACAATTTAGATGGTTTGAAGGCAGTTAATTGCATTTGTAATATTTATTCCATCTGGAAGGTTCCATTGTATCTCCTCAAAGAAATTCTACTTGGTGGGGATGGATGCCAGTGTATCAGTACCTTTGAGGGTGAATGCAGGTGGCCTAAATTGGGACCAGAAACAGCAGATGGTATATAAATATGGACTTGAACATGACAAAAAAAGGATCACGCACTTTGAAAAAATACTGAAGCATGGTTTATCAAAAAACAAAAATAGTTATCACTGAGTGTACTGAGTTTCTAACAGTTTCTGTTTCATAATCAATATGGATATACCATTTCTTGTTGATGTCAAAAAACATGAAATTGCTGTGCAAGGACACACTTTTATTGTCTGATCATGTGTAATGATGTACACATTAACAATTCAATTCTTGTACAATCAACAAATGAACAGATGCTGTTTGCCATATGCGACATAAAGTACTATGCAAAAGTCTTCTCTAAATATTAATATAAATCTTGTTTTAAATGTTCATTTTATGTCTACTGCATTAGCGTGTCAGTAGAAAAGAGCAACATTTCAGAATTTCCAAACATTAATTTTCTTAGAAACTAAAAGTTAGACAAATTTTTGTATCTCATTAATGAAAGTGATACACTATGTCTTAGATAAAAACTTGATTACTTTGTAGGTCTCTGGCCCAATGCAAAGATAACAAACAGTGCTCATTGTCAATGACATAATGAGGTAATTGAACCAAACTGACTAACATAAACACAAAGAAAGAAAGCACAAGGAAATGGACAAAGTTAAGTTCATTCCTCCAAAGTGGAAAAAAGGCACAAAAACACAATAAAGACAAACTGAGACGTGTTTTTATACTGTACCAAGTATGCCAACCAGATAATGGTGGCCTGCTTACCCAAGAACAGGAAACATTTATATTTTTCTAACTTTGAAACACATTATGTCTTGACAACTGAAGTAGCAAAGTATAAGACATTTGCTATACAAACCTGGGGGATTTGACAATAGTAAAATATGTTGGATACTTTGATATGTATTGCTACCTTAAAGAGCTATCTGGCTGGATTAATTTGTGTAAATTGTGCATCAAAATCTGAATACCACTCACTACAGTTCAGAAATCAAGCAAAATTAAGTTTTAATTTAGAATAGACCTAGACAAAGCTAGAATCCATTAATAGTTCATGACACATTGAAAAACTAGCTTCCATGAATATGCGTAAGTGATGTAAGAGACCAAAAAAATCAAGAGTCAAAAGACATTCACTGTGAATCCATATTGTCAGACAAACCAGAAGTCTACTGTGGTGCCAGAAATTACATTCCTTATTTAGTACCTCCATAGCTTACAACAGAGAAATCAAATGAAATGGTAAGTATATTTTATTTCAACTAGTGCTGAATAAACGAAAGAACTGATGAGACACAGAGTACGTTTTAATTTTATTAGTGATCTGTGTGGTTCATTTTGCTATTTTCAACTTGGTGTGTAGGTGCCAAATAAGACAATAATTTCAACCTCAGGTCAACAAAGTGAAGAATAAAATTCCATGTAGTGTAATTAATTACACCATTTTTATGATTATCATTAATTATGAATTATAAATAATATAGGACATATTACAAAGTATATATAAATATATAAATACGAGGTCTGTCTATTAAATAGCGAGAATGTGTTTCTATCTCTTAAACAAAGCAGTGAAAACTGATTATGAGCACTTACCATGCAGGTTTAAATCTCTAAACCTACACAACAAACAACAACACTCTCTGCTGTTCAGTTAAATGTCAGTCACTGTTTAATGCAGTTGTGTTCCCCTTGTGTGCCGGAATCGTGCTAAGTTTAAAAGTTTTGCAACATGTCAATTTTAGTAAAAAAAAATTTTTAATAAAATTGAACAAAACACCAACGGAATCTTTTCAAATGCTTACTGAGGCTTATGGGGAAGACTGAATGTCTCGTGTGTGTGTGTTTTTTCTAAATTGAAATTGGTGCTTAAAGGAACAAGTTCTGAGTCAATGGATGCAGTAAAGAAGTAAAGAAGAAAAAATGCCGGAAGTCTTGAAACAGCTGACCGAAACTGATCTGCGCCAAGCCTTCGACCAGCGGAAACCAAGACGGCATTGGTGCATAATTGCGAATGGGGAGTAAATTGAAGGGGCCAAGCATTAGAATTGTTATATAATTAAAAGTGAGTTATTGTGTTAGTCTCGTTATTTAATAGACAGTCCTTGTACATTTGAAATAGTAAATGGTTAATTAAAAACATTAGTATGGCACAATAGTTACAAACAATATACTGAATATATAAAACAGGAAAGTAAAATAAATAAAAAAAGCAAATTAATAGTTAAAGTGTAACGTGGGGACTTCACTTCATTATTTTTCTAAGGATGTACATGGTTTTGATACTTTCCGAGATTTAATTTATTCTAGGGACAACAAATAGGACATTCTGAAATAAAATAATTAAACGAGGCTTGACATTTTAACCATTTACATTATTATTTACATAATAATAATACCTAAATAAATAATAATGGTATTAAGAACAAAATTAAGTTGTCCATGTCTAAATTTTCATAAAAGAAAATAACATGTCTTAATAATAACAATATTAGGTAACCAGAGACCTGGGAAAACCAACTGGTCTTCTCATTCCAGAAATATAATGAGAAGGAACAATGAAATAAAAGATGTTTCAGACTTTTGCGTCACAGAATGTTCAGGTGACTTCCAGATAGGAGTACAATTTTGCCAAGTGAGAATTAAAAGGATACATCCTATGTAATATTTAATAATAGATCTCTGAGGTTTTGGAAAACTATAATAGATACTTTTTAGGCACTAGCCAAACGTTCTTTAAGTTAGTTCTAATGTACTCTTAATGCTAGTTCCCCAAGAAGACAGGATGAGATTTTACTAAATAAAAAACATTATTAGCGATAAACTTGCACTGAGTCCCATTTGTGTTCGGTTGAACTTGAATTTGAGTAAATTAGAGATAGTGGGTCCTTTCCTCTCTCTAGCACCCCGTCCAGAGACTCCAAAAAGGGTGGGTACTCCAAACTGCTGTTCGGCGCATACGCACAAACAACAGTCAGGATAAGTGGAAGAGGATGGATGGATGGATCCTTTCCTCTGACAGCATTGCGATGTTCCTGTATACGTGTTGAGAGTATTTTTGATGTTTGTCCCAAATATACAGCTGGGCATGAATCACATAGTATGCTGTAAACTGCTATTGTAGGTGCCAGGAAGAAAGGAGAGGCACCCTGACAGGGATAAAGGAAGGGCTCTTGCCAAGCCAGGAGGCCATAATGGATGAACTGAATGAAAGAGCATGCCAGGAGCAGTTCATTCCCCCACATGATAGGTGGCAATATTCCTCAAGGCTATTTTCAATCAGGATGCCTGCAGGGTGGCATTGGAGTTGGAGTTTGGAAACATAGCCTTGTCAGGGTCTTTGGGGGCTGAAAGAGGATGCTCCCAGGGTAGGACTGCCCTGGTTTCCACATGATCTAGAACTTCTCAGGACAACTTGGGGAAGAGACCAGAAGAAGTTCCTGGGTGGACTTTAAAACAAAGGCAGCTGCCACATATAAATAAGTCAGAATCGGGAGGGAGTGAGCAATACTATCTTGAAGGAGGGATGAGAATGATATATTGCATTTTTACTAGTGTTCATATGAAGAAGGTGTTTGTTTCAAGTAAATTCCTTTATTTGAACCTGGAATTGTGTTGGGTATTACTATGTCTGTGGTTTGGGGCTCAATGGCATCCCCTTGTGGTTACAATATATACATTTATCTAAGCACCTATTTATTTATTTAATAAGCTTCTGTAAAAAGCCAAATTTCCACCTGTGGAAGGCAAATTTCATGTTTTCTTGTGTAAACATGACTAAATAAAGAAACCTTAAACCTTATTAATAAAGTTCTATCCATTATTCAGGGTAGCTATATTTTACACTTTTTTGCGCTTTATTAGCCTTTACAACTGGAAAACTTGTTAAATCCCATCATTTACTATTATATATAAATAGGCACATTTTAGTTATAAACATGAAACAATTCATTAAGTTTATATTTTATTATATAGGTAGATTGGATTTCATCCATATTTTCAACTGATATTTAACTAATAACAGGGAATTCATGTGTTCTCAAAATTATTTTAGCTCTCAAATCTATTTCACTTTTAAGATCATAACTCCATCCAAAAACATATTAAATGGTGAAATAAAACATACACTGAATGCTATACTGAGAACTTGTATAAAGCAGGGAATTAGTCAAAAGTGTGACAAAGAGGTTATAATCTTAGTATCTGATCAGTAGTTAAATAATAAATATATATATATATATATATATATATATATATATATATATATATATATATATATATATATATATAAACTGAAAAAAATACCTTTCTTTAAGCAATGTGTGCAAACTGCAACAACATTCAAACTTTCTTCAAAAATGTTAACATAGATAACCAAATAATTCTGCCATTTTTTCCATTTCTGAGCAAAGCTGTACTTGTACCATGCAGGCTTCATTTAACATTGTTGCTGACCATATTAATTTTCCATATGATATGATAATGTGGGCACCTAGAGCATTAACATGAATAAAGAATGTGCTGGATTGAAGCAAAATTAAAAATGACAAAGTGGTCTAAAAACTAATGCCATGAAATCATACCCTCTACTCTATATACCAGAACATGATTCACATTGTGTTTGCATTTGGAAGTATGCAAAAAGACTTGGTATGAAAAAAAATCACTTTTTTGTGATCATTCTGTGCACCCAATAGTAGGAAAAGCTACTTTGAGAAACAAATCCTAGAATAAATTACAATACAGTAGATAGAGTACTTTTATGTCAACAAACACATACACATTATGTTCCCAATGAATGCCACTAACACCATTAGCTGCAATGCAAGGTAAAAAAAGATAAATGCAATTTATTTTAAAACTAGCGAAATACCCGCGCTTTGCAGCGGCGAAGTACTGCCTTAAAATTTTTATTAAGAAGAAAATTAAACCTTTTTAAACTGAGGGAAAATATGCCAATAATTATTTAAGGATATCTTTGTATACCACATTGTGAGTTCGGCCCTCCGGTTGTAATATGACCAAGCTGTGCTCTGAGCTTACTCTTGAGCATGCAACGTACAGTTGGCCACGTGAACAGTAATCTTGTTTCAAATCTCACAGCTTGGATTGCTGCTGTCATAATCGGTTTGAGTTTCATGGTTTGTTTCAATTACGACAGTATTTGCAGGACTTGTGTTGAAGTGACATTCGGCAACTGTCATACAACCGGTTTCATCGATAACTTTACATCCAGCTTTTGAGAGTTTAAACATCCATAAACATCAAAGTGTCCATTACTCAAATTGTCACCTGTGAACCGAAGATGTTTAAGAGGCATTGGCGGTTGTCGAAAGGTGTAAAATATTTGGCCATTTCGGTACACCTGAAAGCGACAACCTAACAATTCAGAAGCCATCAACTCACATGCAGAACCATAGGTGAAGGGCTTAAGCATTTCATTCTTATAGTGTTCCTGTGTAGTATAATTATCTCTTGTACCGTCATCAGTCCACACCTTGAACCTGTCCCAGTCATTCAATACATAAGACACAATGTTCCTCCGGATATCAAGAGTGAGCCTGATATGGCCGTGCAATATGTAACAAAGAGAATGGAAAAGGTAGGTGCCATCTCCGGGCATGGAAAGTCACTCGGTAAGTGACAGTTCTTTGATCGATGGTGATCATCTCGATAGACACGTTAATGGGACTACGGTTGGAATGATAAAGGAAATGGGTACCTGAACAATGTAAAGTAAGTCTAAAATACCTACACAATAACTATAATCGTAATAAACGAACAATAAAACAGCAGAGAAGCCGTGGATTAAATACAAAGGCTGTAGTTATCAGCAGGGAGATGTGAATCCCGTGGCAAAGCAAGGAAGGGAATGTAGAGACCAGAGTGACGGCCGGCCTTATATAGGCAGGCAGCCAACAACGTGGGAGGCGTTGGGATGGGGACCCAACGCCGCCTCACACGGTGACCGAGCTGCAGGCTATGGACGTAAATATGTACGTAAGTAGGATTCAGTTAGCGTTGGGAACCCGCATACCAAATTTCTTGAAGATGGGCCCATAAGTAACAAAGACCGTTACACGTAGAATTTTGAAATGAAATCTGCGTAACTTTTGTAAGTAAGCTGTTAGGAATGAGCCTGCCAAATTTCAGCCTTCTACCTAAACGGGAAGTTGGAGAATTAGTGATGTTTGGAAAATTCAATATGGCGGCCGACAGTGGCGTCATACCAACGAAATAAGTACGTACATCGGTTTTGGTTAGCGCAGTGAAGCCACCTACCAAATTTCGTGAAGATGGGGTCAGCCTTCTACCTACATGGGAAGTTGGAAAATTAGTGACGTTGGAAAGTTCAATATGGCGGCCAACAGTGGCGTCATACCATCGAAATAAGTACATACATCAGGGAAGCCGCCTACCAAATTTCGTGAAGATGGGGCCATAAATAAGAAAGTTCAACATGGCGGACGTTGTCAACCGTTATGACCATTACGTGTAGAATTTTGAAATGAAACCTGCTTATCTTTTGTAAGTAAGCTGTAAGGAATAAGCCTGCCAAATTTCAGCCTTCTACCTACACGGGAAGTTGGAGAATTAGTGATGAGTCAGTGAGTGAGTGAGTGAGTGAGGGCTTTGCCTTTTATTAGTATAGATACACACTGTCATTTTCTGAGCTCTATTATAATAATTTGGTTTTCACTTACTGTGTGATCAATTTTTAAATATTTGCATCTTTCTTGTTATTGAAACATCAATGATGTTTGTAGGACTAATTGTTTTTCTTCATAATACCATAACAGCCTACTATTACTAACTTATAAATTATGCTCAAAATATCTCCTACTATAAATATCCATGGACACATCAATAACGGTATGTACTGTAACTACTTAAGAATTTACATCAGTTTTTAAATGCATTATTGACTGAAGGTGAATACATGCACAATTCTTTTTGGTTTATTGACTTGCTTACCTTATCAGTTGTGTGCAGGCAGCATGAGAAGGGAACAGAGCAGCGCTCCCTGCTGGGATTTTCTGCTGAACAGTTGAAATATATATTCTGAGACCAATCTTTGTAAGAGATGCCACCACAGCAAAGAAACTAGAGAAAAAGTAATAATCACAACAAAAATAACTGTTCAATACATAAAATCTGTGCTTCCTACATTCTTTATAAAATACAATGACTTATGGAGAAGAACAGAAATCTAGAGAATCAATCAATCAATCAACATTTATTTATATAGCACATATTCATACAAAAAAATGTAGCTCAAAGTGCTTTACAAAATGAATAGAAAAATAGAAGACACAATAAAAAATAAACATAAGTCAACATTAACATAGAATAAGAGTAAGGTCCGATGGCCAGGGTGGACAGAAAAAACAAAAAAAAACTCCAAATTGAAAAAATTGAAAAAAAAAAGAATGATTATCTGTATCTGTTTGAATGTAACATCCATATTGTAGGAATGTCAGCTCGGTACCCTGTGGTACATACTTATAAAAAGGAAAACTTGCAGAGACAGGAATAGATTTAAAGCTGGCCTTTTGAAATGGCAACCTTCGAGTGGCCCAACCTGTGGTCCCACCAGAAATGCAGAAACAAAACAAGAAAAACAGAAATTCCTACATAAATTCCTACAGTAGTACAGTCCATGAATGCAACACTCTGCATAGCCTTGCAACATTTAACCCACAATGGAGTGCATTGTTATGTCTCTAGAAGTGGTGGTAGTAGTCTATGATAGAGTGATTTTTGCTTTGGGGGTGAAGCGAGAGCTTTATATTCATCAAAAATTTGAATCTCTGGTTTTCGATGGATCTCAATGTTTTAGGATCCCTCGATACCAAAAACATCAATATCTCGATGATGGGTGTGTGTCTGTGTGTGGTGTGTGTCTGTGTGTCAGTTTCTTGAGGATGGTCTACAGCTTGAATGGCTGGATGGAAAAATACCAAATTCGAAACTTAAGCCTGTTATGAGATGGTGATGTGCCGATTAGTTTTTGAACCAAATTATGCAAGAAAAAGGGGCATTCTAAAGGAACCCTCAAATTCCGTAATTTTATGATCAGAAAGATCAGCATTAGAGTGGTAAATAATTACTGAGTTATTACAGAATAGTTTGGGCAACTTGGTACCTAAGGCGCAAACCCTACTAATGCTCACGTTCAAGGTATGCACTAATGACTACATATTCTGTAATAAGTTGTGTGCTAAGTCTTAGATGTATTCCAGTTTTATCAAGTGAGTATGAGCATGGGGTTTTGCAGATGAATCTAATTATTACCCCAATGGCAGACTCATTACTGACAAGCACTGTCTCCACACTTTTTTTCATATGAATGGTTGTCCCTCCACTTACACACTGCGGATTCATGGCTGTTACCAGGACAATGATCAGCCATTGACACTCAAAACAAACAACAAATTAGATAGACTGTATTTGATGAAGACATGCAAAAGGTTTGGAATTTTCTTTAAAACCCAATCAAATTAAGCACTAATTGCTTTGCGGGACTACATAACAATTTTTTTGTAGAATGTAGAGCATGCTATTAACTTGCTGTTAATATTCTTCAGTTTTGGAAAAATCTGTGTTTATAATTTTAAACTATCAAGCGCAATATTATGCAGCACAATACACTGATGCACATGGTGTAATAGTAGTGGTGCTGCCTCGCAATATGGAGATCATGGGTTTACATCCTGGGCCCTCTGTGCGTGGAGTTTGCAAAGTGCTTTGACTAGTGAGCAAAACGCTACACAAATGTAAAGGATAATTATTATTATACTTGACAATTTGTCAAGTTCAAATTTTAAATGTTGTGTTTTCTTCACCAAATAAACAAAACATGTAGCGCTAGGACTCTCTGCCTCTATATACTGTACCTTCACAGCACCTCAGACTTTATCCAAATGCAACATATGCATATCGTCACCCTTTTGTTTACAAAAATGGCACTGCTAATCACACATGTGGTGATTTAAAACAAACCTATGTTTCTGTTATAGTTATGTCTTCACTTATTATGGGTTTGTGCACTTTGATCGCATTGATATTTTTTCTGTTAAATGCACTTTGTGATGTGCCAGGGTCATATATGACCAAAATATTGATTCTGTTTCAAAAGGTAAACAAATGTTATTGTTAATACTATGCACTTTTTTGATTATATGCACTTTGACATGTGCCTAGATCAGATATGACCAAAATGTTTATTTTTTTTATTCCAAAAGTAGAAAAAAAAGTATTGAAACAACCTCAGATTCTGTCTAGTTTTAACTTTTTTATTGTTTGTTTATGCATCTTTTGATGTGCCTGTGTCAGGTGTGGCCAAGTTTAAAAGGGAAACAATGAATAAACATTACTTGCTTTTCAATACATTCATTTGTGTGGTTTTAAAATATGTTATTACCTGCTGCTTGGTTTGAAAATCTGGCTCAAATGAATTTGTAATTGAATAGCCCTGATTTAAAGGCTGTCCAAATAATATTTGATCTACACCATCCAGACATGAACTCCTGCAGTAAATGGTGTAGACAGGCTGTAGACCATATAAAAAGCTTAGTTTCAGTGGATTTAATATTTTTAAAGGAAGGGCTCTAAGAATCTGTCAGGACAACTTCATGACTGTTTTTTATGTTTGGTATGCAAGGGTAGGAGTTTGGTAAGATGTAAAATGACAATGAAGGTGGAGTGTTTATCATACCACAAAGGACAAATATAGCAGCATACTTTTAGAAATAAAGGAATACCCATTTTCACTCCAGATATTAAGCTTACTATACTTACAGGTACAACACAATAAGTAAAAATAATATTTACCAAAAAATACTACATGTGCTTCCTGTGGAATGCTGCATTTTGTTATACAATGAGGGTTTATAAAAACAAAAAGGGCTTAGCCAGAAACAGCTGCACTGCAGTTCATAATTGTTAAACATATTTACAGTAAGTACCCCAGAATTCACTTACCCTTAATCCATTTGCTAGGTGAGGCCCAAACACGAACATTCCTCAGTCTAATGGATGTTTTGTCTGTGTGCATGTATGTGTTTTTAATTTGTTACATGATCCAGGTCCCAACAGTGGTGGAATAAAGGAATACAATTTTAAATACAGATGCAAAATGTCTTTTTTTAACTTGAATATTTTTATTTTGAACAAACTGAATTTAAAAGTTTCCTTGAAATAATCTCACAACAAAAAACGATACTTATTCCTTAAGAACATTAGTGGTGTTTAAAAGTAAATTTAAGAGACATCGGAACATCAAAGTGCACAGTATCTCTTGTTCATTTCATCAATGATGGAAATAATAAACAGATTTATTATCACATAATTAAGTTCTGTTTTTGTAAACATTGTGAAGTTTATAGCATACAGCACTTTTTAATCAGCTCTGCAGGCAGCACATAGTTAACAGTTCACTGAACAATCACTTCGTCAGTCATCAGAAACCTCAAAATGAATTAGAGGGTCAGCCTAATGAAAACAAGCTGGTTCCAGTGTGGTGCAGCAGGTGAAATTGGTTGAAAGACAAAAGGAACAGAAGCAAGGCAGCATGGAGGAAGATGCATCAGACGAAGGAGAGCAAAAACTGCATGTGACTGCTGCACAGTGTGGACAGCAGAGAAATGTAAGACTGTAAGAGATCCAAGTAAAATACTAATCTATGTGTGCTGGTATACATGTAAACAGGACTAATTTAAAATATTTACTCAATTAGGCCAATAGCATAATTCAGTGTTACTAGTGTTGCACTCTGGTGCCCCAATCTGACACTGTAGCTGCATCCTCATTCTACCCCTTAGCAGTCACTATGAGCTCCAGTACCTCATCATCTACAAATTAAGCACTGCTGAAAATATTTTGTTCTCTTTTGTGGTTTCTATGAGCTTGACTTCAGCAGGCTTTCTCAACTACATCTTTCACTTATCTTCAACATTCTATGTTATTATTTACTAACTTCTTGCAGTTTGCTGTGGACTAAATTCTGGCTGTCTCAAAGTTATTTATTTGCTCTTCTAATCTTATATTTAATCTCACTCATAATATCAGTTAGCTTTCCATTTGCACATACTGTACTTAGTTACAATGTCATGAGAAAACATTTGTTGTTGTCTTATTTACAAAATACCTCCATATTTTGTAAATTATTGCAGAAAAGGTATTGAACAAGAAGCATAAGATAACCTAAAGAGATTCTTTCAATATTTTAGTAGTAAAGGAACAGTCAAGGAGAGGGAGAAGTGTATTAGGAACTGTAAAGGTGAGACAGAATTTAAGGATAGTGAAACAGCAAATTCTCTGAACTTGGATGTTGCTGAAATGTATACATTTGAAGAACCTCTCAAACATAATGGGTACTAATAAGAAGGGACTTAGTAATGTGGGAATTATTGAGGTAGAAGTGCTGCTTGGATTGAATAGGCTGAAATCATACAAATCACCACATAACATTTATGCTTGAATGCTTAAGAAAGTTAGTGAGTACATACTGTATCTGAGTGCACTAGAAGAATTCCTAAAGACAACAAATATTGTATAAAAAGGGTCGGGCTGATACTAGTAACTGTAGGCCAGTAAGCATAACATGCATCACCAGTAAATTAATGGAAGTAATTAAGAAAAACATCCAGGAGAACATGTCTGAACAGGTATAGTAGCAAATAGTCAACATGGATTTAGACGGGAGGGTTGTGTTTCACTAATATGCTGGAATTGTATGTTAAAGGAGCAAAAACATACAATAAAAGTAGGGAATGTGTTATTGTTTATCTTGATTATTAGAAGGTTTTTGGTAAGGTACCACATAAAAAGTCAGTAATCAAAATAAAAGAAGCAAGAATGTGAGATTCTCAAACAGAGGAAGTAAAGGGTTATAGTGAGGGGAATCTTTTCAGAATTAGGTGTTGTTAAAAGTACAATCCCTCTGGGAACAGTGCTGGAGTCACTGCTCTAATTTACATATATTATCTGCACACACATATTCAGTAAGCTGGTTAAGTTTGTAAAAATGAAGCAGCACTAAAGAAAATAAAGAGGAGAGCAACTAAGCTGATTCCAGGACTAAGAGGTATGAACTGTGAGGAGAGATTGAAGCAAATGATCCTTTTCTGTAAAAGAAAATGCCAATTAAGACCGACAAGATTGACGTTTTTTAAATTATGAAAGGAATTTTATGGTAGATCTCAGATGTCACATTAATACAAATTCTTTAGCAAGAGCACAGATACATGTTTAGAAACTTGTTAAGCTCAGACAAATGTTTGGTTTTTCTTCATAGAAAGAACCATCGACACATGGAATAAATTCATAAATAGTGTTGTGGAAAGTCTGATTTTAGGGACCTTCAAATCTTGATTTGATATTACTTTACAGAATATAGATGAAAAGAAAAGACCCT
This sequence comes from Polypterus senegalus, assembly GCF_016835505.1. NCBI lineage: Eukaryota > Metazoa > Chordata > Cladistia > Polypteriformes > Polypteridae > Polypterus > Polypterus senegalus. The sequence goes on from NC_053161.1 coordinate 40,748,700, forward strand.
GCTGCCTTGTAGATTTAATTTACAAATTGCCTATTATTTTTCTGAACTCTTGAACTATGAAACAGAATGTAATTCATGGCCCCTTAAATGATACAGCAAAGTGTCTCAGAACCCTGATGCTACTACTATCATGCTTGACTACTGGTATTATATCTATATACAGTATATCTATATGTACAAACACACACAGTATAAGATGAGTAACGTGTATCACATAAAGTGTAAACTATTCATATTTAACTAAAGTGTATTAACAAAAACAGATTCTTGTATTTAAAATGGATTAAATAATTTGGTTGTTGTACTGAAAGATAACATATAGTAGTATGCAATACAAAATTAAAAATATCTGGAGGTTACTGAGATCATTTCACATTTTGCAAATAAAACCTGAGTAGAGTAGATCAGACATTACACTGACTGTCCCAAGCATAAACAAGGAAAAACTGATATAAGCTTCAGATAATGACACAAATTGTAAGGAATATTTTTAAGTACAGTAATCCTGAATTGAGCTAATACACTCATTTTAGGGGAAGCAGTGACAGAAAATTCTAGTGGAAAAGGAGGGTTTTAAGGCTAAGGATGTGGCCAGAGTAATTTAGGGTTGTATTTCTCAACCACTGGGTCATGGGCTGCCCTCAATGGGTTGACTAGTGGGTCACCATTCCAATAATTATGCTTGATGAACCCTGCTTTGATGAACACACTTGAAGTACCAAGTTGAAACATGGGTCGTGAAGATACTTAAATGGGAAAAAGTGGGTTGTGAAACAAAAAAGTTTGAGAAACATGTTTATTGGATCTTGGAGAACAAATCCGAACTGTGAACGAATGTACCAATCCTAAAAGATATTTGAGGCATTATAAAACTTTAGCTATATTGTCGCCACATATTTTGTGGACCAGGAAAAGGCTGAAAACATTAGGAATCTTCAAGGAAGTGCTTTAGGAGCTGCATTCTTTTCATTAAATTAAATCCATTTAAAATGGATGTATATGTTTTACAAAGGAGTTAGGGTCATATCTTGGTACTAGTTGATGAAATGGTCCTCTGGGTTTCAGGTGAATTTATGACCATTGAGAAGTGTGTGAACTGACAACATGAAGAACTGTCATCCAGACGATCTGGGTCTGCATAATTAGATCTGGACCACCATGTATAGTAAAAAGCTTTAATTGATACATAAACTTCAAGAAAATGTATAGCTGGGTGAAATTTCTAATTTGTGCATAATTTAGAATTGCAGTTAGCATCTGTAAAAATTAAGTAATTAATAAAGTAAAGAATGCACACAATTCAAAGGATTTTAGCCTTAAATAAATCTCGCCTTTTTATTTCACAGACATAAAGTGGAGGATCTACACATGTATTTACCTCTTGCTGTCCATAGTCAATAAGGTTCTGAAGGTCTGGATCATCTCTGTAGTGAACAATAGCATTGTTGATAATTTCACTTACTTTTTCTCTTGCCTGTGAGAGATAACATATATCAGTAATTTTAATTTCATAGACAAATATTATGAAGGCACTACTAAAGTCTCGCTAGATACTGAGACAAAAACATTAGAAGTCATTGCGTCACTAACCCCACATTAATTACAATACTCTCAAATTCTGTGTGTATCAATATGTGGAAAAAGTAAGGTTTATTTAGAGTATGCATTTATAAACCATAGTGAAAAAGATACAAGGATGAATTTTGCTGTCTATATTTCTTATTCAGCCACATTCAAAATCATTTTAAGTTTTACAGTCTTTATCTCCTTCATAATCTTCTGTTAAAAAAGATGCCCAGTGATACATGTGGCATCCTCATTAAAAACAGCAAGAGATAAAATAGATTACTAAACCAAAATTACACTAGACTCATTACTTAAGAAAATAACTCATAATTGTACTCTGAAAAAAAACTTAAATGTTTTCCCCAGGGCTCCACAATCAACAATACTAAGGAGTTTGCCTCAATTTCTTTCTATAAGACATTGCCACAGTTTCTCAAAACCTACCAAACTAATAATAAAGGAATTGTTTTTGTGTATTAGTGTGCAGAAATACTGTGAAACTTTTATTATGATAACTACATCCTAACAGTACAATAACGTCTATAGTCTGATTATTCAAGTCTAATAAATATAAATGTGTTTCTTCCCACGGTTATAATGTTTTGACCTTCTGAGTTAAGAAACAATATTGACATTAACAGTAGTTTGTTGTGCTTTTATTCCATAACTTGTTAATATTTGGGCAGTTCAAGTCCCCCAATTACAATAATGTTTCCATGTCTACCTTTTTTTTTTTTTCAATTTTTGTTTTACAGTTTCATGTTTTACAAGGTTTATAGGACATTTCTACGGTCATTTCTCTTCTTTGCAGCTTTCGTTCATAACCGAATATTTTCATTAAGATGTCTCCATTGTGAAGCAGACTCAAATATAAGCTCTTATTATGCAAAGGCCAAGCAACTGTACAAACCTTTTTGATCTTACTCAACTCCATCAATAGAATTTCACCCAGTTCTGTTATTGCTATAACATTGTATTCATATGCGGCCATACACAATTATACTTGTTTTATTTTTTTATACTTTAAGCATTAAGAAGAAAAACAATTTGTCCCTATTACTCATTACATGACTGCTTATTTCCTGCTTGTTACAGAATGACCCACTAGACCACCACACCTGTCCCTGTCCAGCCGCATATGTCAGAAACCTCTTTCTTGGGAGTTAACCCTACTGGACAGTGTACATCTCTTACTATTTAATTTCAAATGACAGCTGCATACCTATTTCTAACTCTCTGGACATTTGAAGTGTATACACTGTACTCTTTCCCTAATGGACATCTGGAGAAGTACCTCCATTTCTCTGTCAATGCTGAATATTCACATGTTACTTGTGTTCAGTAACTTTCATATTCAGACATTGATTAACCTAGAGACTTTCAGATGTAGTCATCCAGGAAACTCACTTCCGTGATGATAGATAGATAGATAGATAGATAGATAGATAGATAGATAGATAGATAGATAGATAGATAGATAGATAGATAGATAGATAGATAGATAGATAGATAGATAGATAGATAGATAGATACTTTATTAATCTCAAGGGGAAATTCACATACTCCAGCAGCAGCATACTGATAAAGAACAATATTAAATTAAAGAGTGATAACAATGAAGGTATAACAGACAGACAATAATTTTTGTATAATATTAATGTTTACCCCCCGGGTGGAATTGAAGAGTCGCATAGTGTGCGGGAGGAACAATCTCCTCAGTCTGTCAGTGGAGTAGGACAGTGACAGCAGTCTGTCGCTGATGTTGCTCCTCTGTCTGGAGATGATATTGTTATCATCCAAGACTGGGAAAACACAAACCTCATATTTACATTTTAAAAGGCTTGGGAGATACTGAAAACTTTTTTGTGAAGAATATACATTTTGTAGAATCTAAAGCTATTAGTTATTACACCTTTCTTAGCATTCTATTGTTCTGATTAATCTTACTCAAGTACCATTATGAGTTTCCACAGGTCTCCAGCCATATTAGATTACTAGCAAAATACCCGCGCTTTGCAGCGGCAAAGTACTGCCTTAATATTTTTATTAAGAAGAAAATTAAACCTTTTTAAACTGAGGGAAAATATACCAAGAATTATTTGTTAAGGATCTCTTTGTATACCACTGTCAGTTCGGCCCTCCAGTTGTAGCATGACCAAGCTGTGCGCTAAGCTTACTCTTGAGCATGCAACGTACAGTTGGCCATGTGAACAGTAATCTTGTCTGAAATCTCACAGCTTGGATTGCTGCTGTCATAATCGGTTTGAGTTTCATGGTTTGTTTCAATTACGATAGTATTTGTAGGACTTGTGTTGAAGTGACATTCGGCATCTGTCAAGCGTTGTAAGCATACAACCGGTTTCATCGATAACTTCACATCCAGCTTTTGAGAGTTTAAACATTCATAAACATCAGTGTCCACTGCTGAAATTGTCACCTGTGAATCTAAGATGTTTAAGAGGCATTGGCAGTTGTCGAAAGGTGTAAAATATTTGGTCATTTCGGTACACTTGAAAGCGACAACCGAACAATTCAGTGGCAGCCATCAACTCACATGCAGAACCATAGGTGAAGGGCTTAAGCATTTCACTCTTATAGTGCTCCTGTGTAGTATAATTATCTCCTGTACCGTCATCAGTCCACACCTTGAACCTGTCCCAGTCATTCAATACATAAGACACAATGTTCCTCTGGATATCAAGAGTGAGCCTGATATGGCCGTGCAATATGTAACAAAGAGAATGGAAAAGGTAGGTGCCATCTCCGGGCATGGAAACCACTCGGTAAGTGACAGTTCTTTGATCAATGGTGATCACCTCGATAGACATGTTAATGGGGATAGGTTGGAATGATAAAGGAAATGGGTACCTGAACAATGTAAAGTAAGTCTAATATACCTACACAATAACTATAATCGTAATAAACGAACAATAAAACAGTGGAGAAGCTGTGGATTAAATAAAAAGGCTGTAGTTATCAGCAGGGAGACTTGAATCCCGTGGCGAAACAAGGAAGGGAATGTAGAGACCGGAGCGACGGACGGCCTTATATAGGCAGGCAGCCAACAATGTGGGAGGCGTTGGGATGGGGGACCCAACACCACCTCACATGGTGACCGAGCAGCTGGCTATGGATGTATATGTGTACGTAAGTAGGATTAAGTTAGCGTTGGGAACCCGTGTACCAAATTTCTTGAAGATGGGCCCATAAGTAACAAAGACCGTTGAAAAGTTCAATATGGCGGCCGACAGTGGCATCATATCACCGAAATAAGTACGTACATTGGTTTCGGTTAGCGCAGGGAAGCCGCCTACCAAATTTCGTGAAGATGGGGCCATAAAGAAGAAAGTTCAACATGGCGGACGTTGTCGACCGTTATGACCGTTACGCGTAGAATTTTGAAATGAAACCTGCTTATCATTTGTAAGTAAGCTGCAAGGAATAAGCATGCCAAATTTCAGCCTTCTACCTACACGGGAAGTTGGAGAATTAGTGATGAGTGAGTGAGTGAGGGCTTTGCCTTTTATTAGTATAGATCCACCATCATCAATACTTGACGTTCAAAGGAAAGTTTTGTGCAGGCAGAAGCTACCACATGCCTTGATATTTTCTAACAGTGAATTAACTTTCAAGTTTCCTCTCTTCACTTTTACAGATTAAACATTTAGGATTATTCTCTTTACTTGGTTTTACAGTTCTCCACCCTCTGAAATTCCCATATAAATTTATCATTTGTTTTACTTGGTTAGTGGCTCCTTAAGGCATTCTTTTATAGAATGGGAAACAATTTTCATATGCCTCAAGTGCCCTTGACAATGTCAGTCAACTATTTGCTAAATGGGAATTACTTGTTAACTTTCAGATTAAACATTTCAGAATGGCCACAGGGTTTTGCTGCTTTTTACCTCTCTATACGCGTTTAGTGTGGACTGTCACACTTGCCTTTTGTAACTCACCACGTTCCTCCTAATCAGTTGGAAATCATTTATTTGTTTGAAAATACCTTATTGACACATTTTCTCTTTTATATGTTTCTGAGAGAATTCTTAGTAGAGTAAATTTAATTACAGTTGAAATAATTCACTGTAGGCGGCACGGTGGTGCAGTGGTAGTGCTGCTGCCTCGCAGTAAGGAGACCCGGGTTCACTTCCCGGGTCTTCCCTGTGTGGAGTTTGCATGTTCTCCCCATGTCCGTGTGGTTTTTCCTCCGGGTGCTTCGGTTTCCTCCCACAGTCCAAAGACATGCAGGTTAGGTGCACTGGCGATTCGAAATTGTCCCTAGTGTGTGCTTGGTGTATGACTTTGTGTGTGTGTGCCCTGTGGTGGCCTGGCCCCCTGCCCAGGGTTTGTTTCCTGCCTTGCACCCTGTGTTGGCTGGGATTGGCTCCAGCAGACCCCTGTGACCTTGTAGTTAGGATATAGCGGGTTGGATAATGGATGGATAGATAATTCACTGTAACCCTATTTACCCTATCACCTTTAATTCTTCACTATTCATGTTTTAGCTCAGTATGTGATGAACAGTTCACAAGAATACCAGAACAAGTAGCACTAGAAGAACACACAAACCATTAAGTAAGTATTAAGTCCTAATCACAAGTATCACACTACTTGCAAATAAAGCATTATGTTGGAGAGGACTAGAAACCTGTGTTTGCCAAACAGAGATTTGAACCAGGATGAAAACCAGGAAACCCAAGCACTAGACCAGAGGTGTCAGGAGGAGTGCAGTGCCTGCAGATTTCATTCCAGCCACTTAATTAATAACCAGTGACTAATGCTAATGGAGAATACCATACCAACTTGATTTAACTAACTTGCATTTTAATTGCTTCATTTGTTCTTTAAGCAGGCAAGCCATTTGATGCAAAGTGAGCCAACAAATAACCACGCTAACTTATATCCCATTTTCTCCTTTGTCTTTCTCTGTCAATAAAACATTTGAAAAGAAAAAAGTGAAGGTCTAAGCAATATTGATATGCTATGAGGTCTGCAAAGAATTTAGTTGGTGACCTTGGAAAAGGAAAATCAGCTTTCACCATGAATAGTGTAGCAGAAGGAGAACACCAACACAACAGTGAATGATACAACAAGTTTCATTAACAGCTAAATTGGAGATTGATGGGGTACAAATGGTCTCCTTTTAAGGACTAATTTGAGGCCTCTGACTTAGAGGACATCTTATAGTATGTTTTGATTTTTTTTTATTGTTTGACTACCATTTAAAAAAGAAAAAAAAAATCAAGCAAGTCAGGTATAATTAAGGCAAAAGAAGTATGTTAAATTAGTAACAGTAACTAGTTAGTAATGGAGAGAATGGCTGCAATGAAAACCTGCAGCCACTGAGGTTTACAAAGGGTAGTCTTCATAAATTCCTTAAACTTCATCCAGAATAAATTCTAGCTAATTATATGTCTCTTTTGGGGTTTTGAAACTCATGGATTTTGATTCTGAAGTCAGGTTTAATGCAAACCTTTTATTAATTTGTGTTTTGCCTATTTTGTTGTTGTTTTTTTTGGGATGCTGCCACTGTGTGGATTGTGCTGTCATGATGCCAATCCTAGTTTATAGGGGCATGGCCCCTAGGGTCATAACTTCGAGTGGTCGACAGGTTAAAAGTCATCTTTTCAGCCATTTTGTATCAAAGGGATGTTATTCAGCAACTATCTTCTTTTGTAAGTTTAAAGACCTTTGTTTAGGATTTTCTGGTTCTCAAACTTTTTGCTCTTGTCCCTGACCTTTTATCTTGTTTTCATTTTGGTTTTATTGATAAATCTGGTGACTTCCAAATTTTGACTTTGGTTATTTTTTTGATTTTATGTATCTCACGGTCCTTTTAAAAAAATATACTGTCTTTGAGTCAATAAACCATGGTACTCTAGGATTTGAATTGGACAGATAAAAAGATAACTATAACTAAAAAGCTAGTTTAGGTTTACAGATAAAAAACAGGTTTTTGACATAAGGAACATAAATATATTCTATGATAATGTAATCATTGAAGTGTACAGTAACAACAAAGACATTTGGAATTTAATTGATCAAGATAAAATATATACACTTGATGTCATTAAATTGTAACCACTTTCTCCATAAATGATAAAATAAGAGTATATGGAAAGAGGAAAATATCTATAGACAAAACAATCATTAATTGCTTCTTTTTGAAACAATTTTAAATTTGTGATTAGTTTAAATGCTTTATTAAATGTAAGGCACTTATACAAGATGGAAGTTAAGTATCCAGCAGAAATTGCTTTTAAAATAATTTGCTGAAAAAACCCAGTAAAATTATACTTCTTTTGCATCATGAAAGTAGATGAATAGATTCAAAATTTCTTCTGTAAGTTAAATAATAAGTGATTAAATGCATACCTTATCAGAGAAAACAAATCCAAGCACCCCAGATGCCAGCTGAAGTAGAAAAATTATGGTCAAGCAAACAGAAAACTGGGGGAAAAAATGATTAGTTAATAGTTTCAAAAAAGATAACAGAAATATGGTTCAAATAAGTTTTATATAGGGAGTCTGCCACTAATAAGCAGAATGATTTATGCATTTATAAATAAGTTTCAAATTAAAAGGAATTTTAAAATAATACAAAATTATCCAAATGCATAGAATTACCAGTAAATATATGGATATAAACTTTAATAGGAAGTTACTCTTGTGCAGTCCCTCCACCAACAAGACAATTACAGGAAATCTAAATAAATCAAAGACAGTACCTTTAATTTGATTTGTTTTTAATATGTAAACATGGGTAAAAGTGGACACATAGTATTTGATGTGTAAAGTGGTGCACTACAAAATGCAGGATATTAGGTTAATCACTTAAAAATGATCAGCTGGATATGTATATGTGACACAGATCAAAAAAATAAGTCACTGCATACAGGCACATATTATTTTCTAATCAGTTTAATGTCTTGATTGTTATTTATTTATTTACTTTTTTTGGAAAACCTGTCTTGAATAAAAGTTTCTGATCGATAATAATAGTAATAATATCAGTTTTCCATAATATCCATTATAAGATGACACAGTGGTACAGTGCTTAGTGTTTCTTCACAGCTCCAGGAGACAAGGTTTTACTTCTGGCCTGCTCACTATGTGTTTTCACCCCATCTGTATATTTCAGGCGTTCATCTCTTAGGTTAATTTGAAAAAAGTCAAAGGTTAACGGTGTCCATTGTGATGGACCTAAATTCAAGACAAATTTGGTTGATGAAGCAGATTTTCTAGATAGGTGACAGAATGGATGTTTTACTGAAACAAACATAAAAGGAGCATTGTTCAAATGCTTATGTCTTAATCTGCATTTTTTGGTAAATAATTCTATTCTAGTATTTATTTTACTATAAAATACAGACAAAGAATACCTTCTTTAAAAACTTACCATTTGCAATAGGCAAATGTTTTCTCGTAGAGACCCAACACAACCACAGAATGTGATCATAAACATTACGATTCCAATTATCATTAACAGGACAGCAGGGTCGACAGCTAGACATGCCATAGCAGTTTCTATGAGAAGAAAATGCAAACTATTCACTTTTAAATAATGAGCACCTTTAAAAAAATACACATTTTAAAAAGTCAGGATATGATCTGTTTAGTTAAAACGTGAAAGCTCAATTATCTTTCCTTTAAGTTTACGATTGCAGTGCAACAGAAACTTTGTAATCTTCTATTTTGTATTTCTAATGGTCACCATTTATTTTCTGGAATAATTATCCACTTTTAAGGTTATGATCATGATCAATCAACTCCACTAGCAATGTATATTCATTAAAATAATTTTTTTAGTTGACCAGGAACATAGCTTGCATATTTACATTTCTACAATAAACTAGCTGTGCTACACAGCTTTGTCTGGGAAATTTCCTAAGATAATGGGCCTTGGTTTTAGTGTATTAATCGAATGTACCCTGTATCAGATGTAATATGTAATCATGAAGGGAGGTTACAAATATTTAAAGGCAAATGGTTGCCGAAACAAGGGTCTGCATGCCAGGACTGATGATGAAATTTATGTCACATGCACCCTAGCAAACCTTTGCAGTGATGCAGACAAATCAAGTATAAAGAGACCTTTAGCCTTTAAGCACACACTAATTAGGCCCCAGCACTTTGCACACACCACCTATTGCTAATACCAATTAGATAGACTACTGGGGTCTTTAGACTGGCACTCTTGCCATCGCTCATGACCTCAGGAGGAATGCCAAGAATACAACCAAGCATGACTATAGTGGAAGTAAAAATCTTAATAAGGTTTATGTGGGTAAAATTTTGGGAGGACCATTACTGAGCCTTGAGGAGCAAGATACTAGGGCTGGCACGACTGCCTGACCCAGTCTTCCCCCGGCAGTTAGGACTCTTAGTTTTCAGTCAGTAGTCCTGGTTCAACTCCTAATATGGGAAATAGGGGCATTGTACAATGTATTAAGTGCAATGAATACAGCGTACAGTGTGAATTTAGTAAAATGTATGTAAGATATAATACCACTACTGGGTTTGCAAAAATTAAATTTTAAAAGCTCAAAACATTAAGCTTTGGATTGAACTCAGAATGCCCGCTGGCTGTTGTTGGTATCGACTTTAAACACCTGAATAACTCTTAAGGCAGAGGAGTGCAAGCTGTCCACAAAATTTCATAAGAATTTGTCTATGAGTTACACAAAATGTTTATCACAGAAACACAAACATACATCTGTCCCAAAATGCTCAAGGGATTTGTTCTTAGGATATCAAAACATGCTTTTTCATGGAAAAACCCAAAGTCAATTTTTTTTCTCAATATATTTTCCATATGTGACATACAGAGAAAGTATTTATTTATATACAAACATATATACACACTAATAATCTGTAAGTGTTCTTAGATAAATGCATTATCGAAATGAACAATAACAATGATAATAAAAATAAGAATAAAATGTATATATGTACAGACATAAAAGATAGACTAATTGAAAAGACATGCTAAAAATTACATGCTGTATATTCTAGACTAGCAAAATACCCACACTTCGCAGTGGAGAAGTAGTGTTTTAAAGAAGTTATGAAAAAGAAAAGGAAACATTTTAAAAATAACATAACATGATTGTCAATGTAATTGTTTTGTCACTGTTATGAGTGTTGCTGTCATCAAGGATTTGATTATCATTATTTCTTTCAATCAGGTTCGTATTTGGAGGTTCAAGTTGCATTCCGTATTTGTCTAGTCTATCCCTGACCATCTCACCTTCGTTGTCAACCGTTGTAAAGATAACAGGTTTCGTTCATCGAAGTGATCACTACCCAAATCGGTACTCGTGAATCTAAGATGTTAACAGGCATTCCCGGTATTAAGTTGTGGATTTACCCGCGAATATTTAGCGGCAGCGTGTCTATGAACATAATTTAAACTTAAGCTTTACACCTTGCTTTCCTATTGATATGTCTACAAAGGCTTGTTCAGCATCAGAGGGTTGTTCCTTTCCTACTGCATCAATAAGCAGCTCGTCTTCCTCTTTATCTGAGACATCACACACTGCATGCACGGGTTTACCTTTCCCAGTCCTGCAAAGTCAGTTCACGTGAGCCGCTCGGAGTACATGCATCGAAGGTTCTCAGCTCTGCTTGTGCTATCTCGTGCGATCTTGCGATGTCCATGGCTTTATTTAATGTTAGCTCAGACCCGGCACTTAAAATGTTTCTCTCACACTTTTGCTGAGTTTGTGCCAAACACTATTCTATCCCTGACCATCTCATCTTCGTTTGCATAAGCACAGTCCTTCACCAGCAATTTTAACTCTGTTACAAAGTGATGAAAAGTCTCTTTTTATACCCTGCATCCTCTCATTAAACTTATATCTCGCGAATATCGTATTCGTCTTAGGCATGACAAATGCCAGTGGCAGCGTGTCTATGAACCTAATTTAAAGTTAAGCTTTACACCTTGCTTTCCTATTCATTTGCATAAGCAAAGTCCTTCACCAGCAATTTTAACTCTGTTGCAGCAATTTTAACTCCGTTACAAAGTGATCAAAAGTCTCGTTTATACCCTGCATCTTCTCATTAAACTTGTATCTTGCGAATATCGTATTTGTTGTAGGCATGACAAACGCCAGCGGCAGCCTGTCTATGAACTTAATTTAAACTTAAGGTTTACACCATGCTTTGTTTCCGCAGTAGCTGCAGTTATGAATATGCTTGTATGCGTCACTCGCGTCATATTCTTTAGCTGCCTTCTCACTTGTGTAATGAATTTTTTGTTCAGCGCTCTTTGGAGCTCTTGCTTGTTCTCTGCGTACTGCGTTCACAGTCAGTTCACGTGAGCCATTCGGAGTAATGCATTGAAGGTTCTCAGCTGTGCTTGTGCTCTCTCGTGTGATCTTGCGATGTCCACAGCTTTATTTAATGTTAGCTAAGACACGGCACTTAAAAGTTTCTCTTGCACTTTCGCTGAGTTTGTGCCAAACACAAGTCTATCCTTGACCATCTCATCGTCATTTGCATAAGCACAGTCCTTCACCCGCGAATATTTAGCGGCAGCGTGTCTATTGGATTGCTGCTGATGGTCAGCCTTATATGGGCAGGCACTCAATTACGTGGGAGGCGTGATGATGGGGGACGCAACTCCGCCTCTCACGGTGACTGAGCTGCAGGCTATGACCGTATATATGTACGTAAGTAGGTTCCAGTTATGACCGTTACGTGTAGAATTTCGAAACGAAACCTGCTTAACTTTTGTACGTAAGCGGTAAGGAATGAGCCTGCCAAATTTCAGCCTTCTACCTACACGGGAAGTTGGAGAATAAGTGATGAGTGAATGAGTCAGTCAGTAAGTCAGTCAGTGAGGGCTTAGCCTTTTATTAGTATAGAAGTTTAATTTTCTTGAATTCTCACATAGTGGGACTTCTTTCACCTACCTACATGTTTTGTTACTCTTGCATATACTCCAATAGAAATCATTATCATTGCAATCACCTAGAAAGAGAAATAAATATATTTATTATTTAAAAACACAGAAACATTTAATTTGTATGACCACATGCAAGTTAATTTGTGTTCTTCATATTTTCCAAAATGCCATCAGACAAAACCCTTTTTTCCCCAATATAAATTTCACTTAAAATTATTTTGACAATTAACAAAGATATATAAAGTAAATAAATCAGTTAATTAGCCCTTTCCCCAAAATTCAGAAGTGACGCATAACAGGGAAAGTCTGCATCCTATTAGTTAGACAGTAATAGATTGTGTTTATTTAACTTCTGTGCTTTCAATTTCAATAGTAAGAAGTACTGTTGAAGAGTACTATAGAGCAAAATCATCAGACATGGGGAAAGGATGTTAAATTGTCTTGGAAGAATTCCTTTATAAATACCAAGGTAACTTACTTATGCCAGTATGCTAACAGTTTCAGCTAACCTGCTTATGTTTTAAATTAGCTCCACTTCCATAAATCTCAGTATATTGTAACAAAGAATAAACAAGGCAAATTAGCTGTAGTCTAATAATTTGATCACATTTTGTCCATGTTTACCTGGCAACGATTCATCTTTGTTTTCAAAGGTTCTGTCATGTTTGTTATATTTGATATACTATATTAGGTTTATGCATTTCTGCCATTGTTTAGGATAGCTTGAAATGAATCAAAACAAAAAATCATGAAAGGGAAAATTAGCAGATAAATAATAAGTACTTTTACTGGAATCGGTACAGTTTATCATTTATTTTCATCTCTTAAAGTTACACAATGTAAGAGGTAATTAAGATAACATTCTCAACTCCACTTCAGAGCCATGAGGAGGGTTCAGCCTATCCCTGCACTGGGTGCATGATGGGAAACAGTGGCAATCCAATGAAGTGCACAGATTTTGTACCATGTGATAAATCTGAAAAAGGGCAGGATATACCACAAACTAACAGATAAATCATCTGCCCAAAAAGAAAACAGTAGACCATTGTGTCTTAGATTTTGGAAATACAAGCATGTCACATTCTTTGCATTGCTGTGCTTTTACTATCCTTTTGCTCATAAAGTAACTAAGACAGAGGGCCACTAATATTGCAAATTTAGGTTTTTAGGCTAAGTGAGAAACTAACTTCCTTTAGACTTTTAAGAATGGCCTTCACATGGACAGGTTATGACTGTCAATCTCAGGTCAATATGTAACATCATTAAGGTATATACCCACATATTTAAAATATGGTCTCAAAAATGGATTTCTCATACACCAAGATGTGTTCTACAAACAGGGACAGACTTGAGGAGCAGAGGCAAAGGTAAAAGTGGATCAAGAGTAAGGAACTTAACCACATGACAAGCAAGGGTCAAAAGCAGGAGATCACAAAATCCAACTGTTAAAATTCAAAACAACAAACCAAATAGTTTGTTGTCAGAGAACTGTAACATGTAAACACAAAAAAAAAACACACAAATCATGGGAAGAAATGGAATGGAATGGTTGGTATCCACAATCTTGGTCAACCATGAAGTGCATGACACTCACCTTTATATCTTTGACCCAGTCACATATAGCACACTCCTGGTTGAACTACCAAGCAACATCATAGCAATGATAAACATAGGAACATAAAATGGCAATGCCCTTAAAAAAACAAAACGGTACGGGTTTTTGAATCCTTCAAGTTGGAAAATTGGTGACTATTTACGTTGCATTAATGACAACATAGGTCGCAGGCTCCTGGGAATAGCACGTAGCAGCCGATTAGCAACATTTCCACAAAACAGTGGTACTCATTTAAAACAAAATAGAACTGCATTAATTGTTTAATATTTTTGAAAGAGGCTTAACAACTGAATCTGCACAGTGACAAATGATTCTTGAGGTTAAAGAGGATAATAGATTGGATCTTTCTTTAGCTAAAAAAAGAGAAAAATGTAAAATAAACCACAACTCATGATAATACCAAAGGATTCCACACAATATAAAAGTCCATCAACCAGTACATAATTATCATAAATAGAAAGAAAAAAAACAGCTTAACCCAACATAATAGAGTAGATGAAGATGTATTACGGGCTTAGCCAACTTACCTTGGCTAGAATGACTTTGGCTTATAAAGTTCTGAAGTTATTTATAACTTTTAAACATGCACATAATGTATGCAATATGCTCAATGGTCCCACATTGTTTATTAGGCCCAGCTTGTTTAAAAAGCATTGCTTTGCATCCCAATTCACTTTGTCCCTGTATGATCCCAGCTCCTTTATCCTTCTTTGTCCATTTACTTTTGCTTTCGTAAAGGCCTTGCTGTTTCTCTCAGTATGTCAGTACTACTAATGTTCCTCATTTAAAACAAACCAGTATAATTCTGTTAGGATGGTGTCCACGCCCTACACTGTAGTGCGGTGTGATGTATTGATCATTCTATATAGAATAGGAGGTGCCTTTTAAAAACATGTGTAACCAGTGCAGGAAGGCAATGGAAATAGGATCATATATTCAACCAAATCAGAAGAAATGCCAAATATTTTCCCAATAGGATCATATATTCAACCAAAATATTTCACATTTGTTCTGATTTGGTTGAATATTTTACAACAATTGACTATCAATGAGAATGTACCAGGAATAACCCATTTGATTATAGGAAATTACAAACTATATCTAGTTATATCTGATTTCTCAAACATGACCTTAACGATTAACTTTAAGAACAATGGGCACAAGAATAACAAATAAAAAAATGTATTTGATACTGAAGAGACTTTTTACAGATTTGTTTTCCCACTTTAACTATATTAAGCCAAAACAGCCACCTCATATCCACTCTCTGGTTTTGAATGGGATGCAGTAGGTCCCCTCTGAGAACATGGCAATACGACTAATGTAAGGATTACTCTGAGCACTTGCTTGCTGGGTGGCTGACATCTTTGGTAACAAATTCAATTTGTTCCTGCTTTAGGGTACAGTCCTTTTCTAATTTGAGGTGAACACTATTAATTCCAGTACCATAAAAATCTCTCATCTTTCTGAGTGATTGCTGGCACATACTCCTATCATTATGAAGTGCATTGAGTGATGGTTAAAGCATATATACAGCCAAGCATTTTGGAGTGCGCCAATCGATTAGCCACTGATCTAGATTGATTGATTACCAGTGATTGGTAAAAAGGCTTCTCACAAAAAAATGATATTTTTAGACCCTGGTTTTATATGCTTTATGGTAATTTAGTTGCAATGCTCCATTATGCATGGTAATACGGCAGTTGAGCCAGTGTGCATCAGCTTTTTTTTCTTTTGCAGCACACTTCCTGTAGTGTAAGCAAACAGCAGGGAGTGGAAGCTTGTTTTATCAGTTAATGAGAAGTGATTGGTATACAAGCCTTTACATTAAAGAAAGTGGAGTAATAAACTGAAAAAAAGTAATTGGAGAAGTTGTCCTTCGCAACTAGACAAACAGCAAGAAAATCTACTTTAATGAATTCAGAGCTTTATTTTGCCTTTTAAATTAAAATGGATGCCACTTGAGTTTGGACAGTGTGCTTGTTTAAAATGCAGCAGTTTACACTTTTAATTGGAAAAAGAAAAGAAAGATGAAGTTGAAATTCCTGCTTAGTAAACAATAGGCTTATTTTTAAAGCTATGTTGCTGTCTGTCATACAGCATAGGTTTTGGTAAGAAACATGTACTGTACTACATATGTAATTAAAATGGTAATTCATATTTTATAATTACACCTCAAAAATTACGAATATGTAGTTGACACAAGTCAAGGTGGGGAACATGCACTGGTACAGTGCGTTGCCGCACCCACTACACAATGAAACAGCTCGGGATCCTGGTTTGCAACCCCCCAGGCAGACACGTGGTCCAGTCCCACAATCTGGAAATGACCCTCTATCTGCCGCAGCCAGGTGTTATTTGGGCGACCCCTTGGCCTGGTCCAGCCACTCGGGTTGCCAACAATGAGGATCTTTCAACTGAAACCCCCCACCTGCGTCCTTGACCCAACACCAACAAATTTTTTCAAAGTATTGGGCATGCTAATTGATAATGTTCTTGACATAGTAAATTCGTCATTAGATACGAGGGTCTTTCCAGACTGTGTTTAGACTGCTGTAATTAAACCCCTACTTAAGATGCATAATCTCGACCCCTCGGCTCTTGAAAATTTTAGACCAATCTCTAACCTGCCTTTCTTAAATAAAATTCTGGAGAAGGCAGTTATTATGCAGTTAAATAAACATCCTATTCTTGATAAATTTCAGTCGGGTTTTAGAACAAATCATAGCACAGAAACTGCACTCGTTAAAGTAGTAAATGACTTGCGGGTAAATGCAGACAGAGGCCATTTATCTGTTCTCATCCTCTTAGATCTGAGTGCCACATTTGATACCATTGATCATAATATTCTTAGAAATATGGCAGTATCTTAAATTGGTCTGAATCCTACCTGGCAGGGAGAAAATTCTTTGTTAGTTGTGGGAATTACAACTCAAAGACACATGATATCCAATATGGTGTTCCACAAGGCTCTATCCTGGGTCCGCTGTTATTCTCAATCTACATGCTTCCGTTAGGTCAGATTATCTCAGGGCACAACGTGAGCTACCACAGCTATGTTGATGACACACAGCTGTACTTATCAATAGCACCTGATGACCCCGATTCTCTTGATTCAATAACAAAATGTCTGACTTGTATTTCTGAATGGATGAATAGTAACTTTCTCAAGTTAAATAAAGAGAAAACTGAAATCTTAGTGATTGGCAATAATGGATACAATGAGGCTATTAGAAATAAACTGGATACGTTAGGATTAAAAGTCAAGATGGAGGTAAAAAGCTTAGGGGTGATTGTTGACTGTAATCTGAATTTTAGATTGCATATTAATCGGATCACTAGGACAGCATTTTTTCACTTAAGAAACATAGCTAAAGTTAGAACTCTTATATCATTGAAAAATGCTGAGAAATTAGTTCACGCGTTTTTTTTCAGTTGACTAGATTACTGTAACACACTCCTCTCAGGACTACCCAAAAAAGACATAAATCGTTTGCAACTAGTGCAGAATGCAGCTGCTAGAATACTAACTAGGAAAAGAAAATCCGAGCAGATTTCTCCAGTTTTGATGTCACTACACTGGTTACCTGTGTCATTCAGGATTGACTTTAAAATTCTGCTTATGGTTTATAAAGCCTTAAATAATCACACCCCATCTTATATATCGGAATGTCTGACACCCTATATTCCAAATCGTAATCTCAGATCCTCAAATGAGGATCTCCTTAGAATTCCAAGAACAAAACTTGTAAGTGGTGAGGCGGCCTTCTGCTGTTATGCACCTAAAATCTGGAATAGCCTGCCAATAGGAATTCACCAGACTAATACAGTGAAGCACTTTAAAAAACTGCTGAAAACACATTACTTTAACATGGCCTTCTCATAACTTCACTGTAATTAAAATCCTGATACTCTGTATATCCAACTCATTATAATAACTATTCATGGTGGCTCTAAAATCTGTAGTAACCCCTACTCTCTCTTTTTCCGGTATCCTTTTGGTGGTGGAGCATCTATTCAAAGCACCGTGATGTTCCAACAATGATGGATGGATTAAAAGCCAGAAGTCTGTATAACCATCAACATCAAGTGACTCCGTGAGAACCCTAACTACAAAGAGGACTATTTCATTTATGTTAGGTAGAATGCCCAGAGGGGACTGGGCGGTCCCGTGGCCTGGAACCCCTGCAGATTTTTTTGGTTTTCTCCAGCCGTCTGAAGTTTTTTTTTCTGTTTTTTTCTGTCCACCCTGGCCATCGGACCTTACTCCTTTTCTATGTTAACTAATGTTGTCTTATTTTAAGATTTTATTTTGTCTTTTATTTTTCTTTTCTTCATTATGTAAAGCACTTTGAGTTACTTTTTGTATGAAAATGTGCTATATAAATAAATGTTGTTGTTCTTACAAGCCGGATCACCCTTAGGGAAATGCACCACATGGCCGTAGTGCCGTAACTGATGCTCCCTCACAATGCAGGTAATATGCCTCATTCGGGATTCCATGAGCAACCACTCATTCAACACAAAGTCAAACCAACGGTACCCAAGGATTTTCCAGAGAGACACAGTACCAAAGGAGTCCAGTCCTCATCTCAGGTCACTGGATAGCGTCCATGTCTAGCAACCATATAGCAAGACAGGAAGCACCAGGACTCTAAAGACTTCGACCTTTGTCCTTTTGCATAGATATCAGGAGGACCACACACCCCTTTCCAGCGACCTCATGACCCCCCCATGCTCTGCCAATCCGTCTACTGACTTCATAGGAAGAGTCACCAGAGACATGAATGTCACTGCCAAGGTAAGTAAACCTCTCAACAAGGTCAACACTCTCCCCGCAAACAGACACAATGCTGATGGCTGTGCCCAAGAGATCATTAAAGGCCTGGATCTTGGTTTTTATCCAAGACACTCGCAAGCCTAGGCACTCAGTCTCTCGAGCACCCTGATCAGAGCCTCCATTGACTCTGCGGAGATCACAGCATCGTCAGCAAAGTCAAGATCCGTGAATCTTTCTTCACCAACAGATGCCCCACAGCCACTGGACCCCACGACCTTGCCCAACACCCAGTCCATACAAGCACTGAACAGAGTAGGAGCAAGAACACACCCCTGACAAACCCCAGAATGAACTGGGAAAAATGTAGAGGTCCTGCCTCCACTCTGCACAGCACTCACAGTACCAGTGTACAGGCCGGCCATGATATCCAGCAATCTTGAGGGGATCCTGCGAACCCTCAGGATGTCCCACAGGGCATTTCAATCAGCTGAGTCGAACGCTATGCAAAAATCGACAAAGGCTGCAAAGAAACTCGATATTCGCGTTTGCGCTCCATGAGAACCCTCAGTGCCAGGATGCAGTCGATGGTAGACTTTTTAGACATAAAACCAGACTGTTCCGGTCACTGGTAGGTGAGCAAGTGATTACGGATCCTATTGAAGACAACCCTAGCAAGGACCTTACCCAGCACTAAGAGCAGTGTTACCCCCCCTGTAGTTGCTGCAATCCAGGCGATCACCCTTCCCTTTCCAGATAGGGACGACAAGTCCCGTTTTCCAGTCAGTTGGGATGATGCCAGTCTCCTAAATGGAAGCAAAGATTGCTTGCAATGCCAGGAGGACAGCCCTACCACCAGCCTGGAGAAGTTCACCCCAGATACCACAGATCCCTGCAGCCTTCCTACCCTCAGCTGGTTCATCACCTGTGCAATCTCAGTGAGACTGGGTGGTTTCAAAGCTAATCGGAGGATCAGCCTCAAGAACCGTAAACCCAGAGATATCCAACATCCTAGCTGGAGGATCAGCTTTGAACAACTGCTGAAAGTAGCCAGTCCAGTGGGTCACAACTGCAGTGCCATCCGTAAGGACCGTTCCATCAGCTGCCCTGACTGCAACTCTCCGAGGAACAGATTCAGATGTGCGTAATGCTTCGATTCCTCTGTAAGCAGGACGTGGGTTGCTAGACCACAGATGGTGTGTCACTTGCTCATAGATTCCTCTAACAAACATCTCTTTATTTGCCCTCAGAGCCCTCGCAGCCGTCCTTCTCAGTTTCTGGTAAAGACCAGAGTTGCCATTGAGCCGATATCCAGGGTGTCCTGCAAGATGAAACACCTCCTTCTGGGAATACTGGAAACACCAACACAGCCATTAGCAACCTTCAGGGTTTTGTCACGGAAGGTCTCCCACATCACATTAGGATCGGCAGCTGTACCCAAATCTGAAAGTTCCTCCCACAAACTGCGTGCAAACTCATTAAAAGCAGTCTGGTCTTGGAGTCTGCCAAAATCCAGGCTCATTTTCCTAATAGGTGGTAACCTGCTGGATCCTAAGAGTAGTAACAAGAAGTCTGTGGTCAAAATTCACAAACTGAGCACTTCTGTAGACCCTGCAATTTTGCAAGAGCCTCCAGTGTCTGCCCACAAGAATGTGATTGATCTCCTTCACTGCACCACCAGTACTGGAGTACCTAGTCCAACGATGTGGGTCAAGGCGCTGGAACCAGGATCCAGACCTTTTGCAAAGTCAAGGAACATGGAGCCACTTTCACCACGGTCACCAGACCCATGGGGACCGAGACAATCCTCATAGCCAGCCCTGTCGGTGTCAGTGGCTGCATAGAAGTCACCCATGACCAGAGGAGTGTCACCGCGTGGGCACCCATCAACCCCACCAAGCAAAGCTGCGAATAAAATGTCTCCCTCGCCAAGATATCACTCACCACGATCAGAGCCTACACTGAGACAACAGACAATGCACCCAGGGAGTGCCATAATTTGAGTCTCATAATATGCTTGTTGAAAGGAGTGACATTGGACATCATCGGAAGAAGCCAATCCGCTACAGCAACAGCTACACCCTGAGTAAAACAGCCATCAGAGCAACCAGACCAATAAGAGGTGTATCCACCTATAGAGATCTGGCCAGTCCCCAGTCTGCGCACCTCAGAGAATGCCGCCATTGAAACCTGGAGTTTACACAGCTCCTCCGACAGCAGAGGAAGATGATCATCTTGCCGGAGAGACAAGATGTTCCATGCGCTCACCCGTATGGGCCGCCTCAAATATGGACCCGAGTGCTGCCGTGCATCAGGCAACGCCTCAGCACCACAACAGTTCTGATCCCCAACAGACATGACCCTATTGGCTCTCCAACGGTTTCGACTCTTCTGGGGATGGGGCTCCCGAGGGCTTTCCCCCATCCCCTTCATGAGGCGAGCAGCCATCCTATGGGTGGCTGCAGCAGAGCTACTCCCATGGAGAGTAAAAAGGAGTCCTTTCTGTAGTCTCGGAGCTGTGTGAGGGTTTTTTTACGGAGACTGGAGTGCCAATCCTGCCACCAACCCCCATGATTTCCCTGCAAGTTGGAGGACTGCTTTCAGGGCCAGGTGCAGTTTAACATCATACCCAGGACAAAGCTGATACACTGAAGGAAAAAAAAAAAAAAACCTGTATAAATATAGTAAATGTATATTTAACAGCAAAAAGCTGTAGTGCAAATGATGATTTAAAATGATTAAAACATACAAGTGTATGTACTGTATATTTACATTTTAAGCAGTTTTTAATTGCCAGTATCAATTGAGTTTGTGAAAATATATTTTTTTTGTTGTTTTTATATTTATTTTGTTTTTAATTAAGTCTTGTTTCAGATGGGTACATTACAGAAAACTATAAATAATATGACAGCTTGTGAGATGCATTTTATTTTCTTTCATGCCATAAATATTATGGATAAATATTTTTGTACATATTTTATTAGTTAAAGTATGTATCCATCCATCCATTATCCAACCCGTTATATTCTAACTACAGGGTCACGGGGGTCTGCTGGAGCCAATCCCAGCCAACACAGGGTGCAAGGCAGGAAACAAACCCCGGGCAGGGCGCCAGCCCACCACAGGGCACACACACACACACACGAAGCACACACTAGGGACAATTTAGGATCGCCAATGCACCTAACATGCATGTCTTTGAACTGTGGGAGGAAACTGGAGCACCCAGAAGAAAAACTACGCAGACACAAGGAGAATATGCAAACTCCATGCAGGGAGGACCCGGGAAGCGAACCCAGGTCTCCTAACTGCAAGGCAGCAGCGCTACCCACCGCGCTAAAGTATGTATTTTAAGGAAATTTTATTTATTTTAGTATTTTCATTTTGGTAATAAAAATGAACAGTTAAAACCTGTGGTCTATAGTTTAATTAAAAAAATGCACTTTAATATAGGTCACAAAACTTTTATTTGTCTGGTTATGCAGGAGAATAGTGTAAAAAAGTTTTTTTTTTAAAAGGTATAAAGAAAAAAAGCCATCAGTATTGGAATTAGCTGATCAAATAACATGAAATTGGTGATCACTATCAGCCTTAAAAAACCTGTTTGGTGCATCCCTACCCAGCTTAACCAACATGCTAGTCTCATAACGGAAATTATACAGAACACAACATGGTGGGGTAGTGGTTGACAATGCTCCCCCAGAACTCCAGGAGGTTGGGTGTGAATTCCATTCTGGTTGGTGTCCATGTCGGGTTTATATGTTCTCCCCAATCTGTACAACAGAAACATCTACAGGTTTAGCTACAAACAGTCCGAGCATGACTGCCTGTGGGTATGTGAGTAAATGAATGAATTAGCCCTGTGATGGACTGAGGCCTCTTCCAGGCTATTTCTTACTTTGCACCAGGTGCTAGTAGGATATGATCCATCTACCCTCAGTTCTACATTTGTTTAAACTGGTCACAAAAAAGATTGTCAAATGATAAGTTCTCACTTACTGCTCGTGAGATGCTCTCTATTTAACTAAAGTCCTACATTGGAATAAGTGCATCAGAAAATGGATTGACAAATAGTGTGAGTTCTTAGTTTAACAGACCAAATAATTATACTCTAGCACTGTGTGCTGCCACCTGATGGGCTGGAGGTACTAAATTAACAGCCAACTAGGTCTCCAAAACTTAAATGTGACAAATTCTTACAGCTCCTGCCTTGATATGTTGATGGCATTCTGTCTTCCTGCCAACATTCGGTGGCCTCTCTCTCTCTCGCTCCACTGCTCTAGCTCTCCAAAGAGCAGCAGGCATCTCTGGTGCCCAGTGGGTTGCATGTGCTCTAGTGTCACGCTTCTTTCTCTCAATTTCTGTTATTTAGAGTCTAGCCCCTGTAATAGTGTCATGCCAAAGTGTTGTTTGTTTTATGAACATTAAATTTGTTGCTGCATTGTTTATCACACATGAGTTAAGAATAAAAAAATTGTTAACAAGACCAAAAAACTGCTGTCATTTCTTCATATGCCTAACTGACTAAGAAACTAAAGTATACTCAAAATACCAAGTCAAGAAAAAGCACTATTAACAGTTTCATTGTACTGGAATTGTTTTTACAAACAATTTCTGTTAATTTTAAATTACTCAGAACTGAAAAGTGGAACCAAACTATTAGCAGATTATTTCTGTCTGAAGACAACTAACATTACCATTAATTATTAACTGAAACCTTACAAAAGAATGATTTACAAGTAATGAGAAATGCAATAAAATGTTCTTGTGGTCCTATTTGTTTCACTTTCAAGCTGTACATTTTCAGCTAAGAAGTGACCTGTATTGAAAGAAAGAAAGAAAGAAAGAAAGAAAGAAAGAAAAAGTGGGATACCTTTAGACAGAAGACAAAAAAGACCCTTTTGAGCTGCTGTTCACACAGTCTAGTGTTACCTAATTACCATAATTTCTGAATGCATGGGCCTTAATGCTGCTAAGCAACAGTGGATTTAAAAGGCTCTCTGAATGGCAGTCAGCAAGAGAAGTATATGAAACTACAAAAAAGTGAAACTCATCAAGCCTCCACTGAAACCAACTGAAGTAAAATGTTAATGGCGTCTATCTATACAAACTCCCCTCCTTTACAGTTCAAGAAGTGATTCAATGTAGTGAAACACAAACCTTGAAAGCACACAGTAATGTGTTAAAGGTTAAACAGTGAACTGGTATTTTGATTTAAATCATACATTTTAATATGAAATTCATTTCCATCAAATCATACTTGGTAAACATAGTTCTGCTGAAAGTTATCAGTAAGTAAATCCGGTCATTCGGTGAACATCATTTCTCTGAATTTTAGCAAACCTTTTAAAAAGCATAATAGGTCCAAAGCGCATAACTCTAAAAAACTTCTAAGAATTACAACCCACGATGACCTGTAACTTTGGCAATAATGATTAATATTTAATCTGTAGAGGACAGGCCTATAAAATTAACTATTAGCTAAAAAAGAACAAAAGAATAAAGTTATAAAATAACATATTATATAATAATAAATAAAATATAGTAATTCCATTCAAAAAGTGAAACTTTTATATTAGATTCATTCATTACACACAGACTGATGTATTTCAAATGTTTATTTCTTTTAAATTTTGATGATTATAACTGACAACTAATGAAAGTCCCAAATTCAGTATCTCAGAAAATTAGAATATCAATTAAGACCAATGCAAAAAAAGGATTTTTAGAAATGTTGGCCAACTGAAAGGTATGAACATGAGAAGTATGACCATGTACAGCACTCAATATTTAGTTGGGGCTCCTTTGGCCTGGATTACTGCAGCAATGCGGCGTGGCATGGAGTCGATCAGTCTGTGGCACTGCTCAGGTGTTATGAGAGCCCATGTTGCTCTGATAGTGGCCTTCAGCTCTTCTGAATTGTTGGGTCTGGTGTATTGCATCTTCCTCTTCACAATACCCCATAGATTTTCTATGGGGTTAAGGTCAGGCGAGTTTGCTGGCCAATCAAGAACAGGGATACCATGGTCCTTAAACCAGGTACTGGTAGTTTTGGCAATTTGTGCAGGTGCCAGGTCCTGTTGGAAAATGAAATCTGCATCTCCATAAAGTTCGTCAGCAGCAGGAAGCATGAAGTGCTCTAAAACTTCCTGGTAGACGGCTGCGTTGACCTTGGACCTCAGAAAACACAATGGACCAACACCAGCAGATGACATGGCACCCCAAACCATCACTGACTGTGGAAACTTTACACTGGACCTCAAGCAATGTGGATTCTGTGCCTCTCCTCTCTTCCTCCAGACTCTGGGACCTTGATTTCCAAAGGAAATGCAAAATTTACTTTCATCAGAGAACATAACTTTGGACCACACAGCATCAGTCCATGTCGAGACGCTTCTGACGCTGTCTCTTGTTCAAGAGTGGCTTGACACAAGGAATGCGACAGCTAAAACCCATGTCTTGCATTCGTCTGTGCGTGGTGGTTCTTGAAGCACTGACTCCAGCTGCAGTCCACTCTTTGTGAATCTCCCCCACAGTTTTGAATGGGTTTTGTTTCACAATCCTCTCCAGGTTGCAGTTATCCCTATTGCTTGTACAATTTTTTCTACCACATCTTGTCCTTCCCTTCGCCTCTCTATTAATGTGCTTGGACACAGAGCTCTGTGAACAGCCAGCCTCTTTAGCAATGACCTTTTGTGTCTTGCCCTCCTTGTGCAAGGTGTCAATGGTCGTCTTTTGGACAACTGTCAAGTC
Organism: Polypterus senegalus; assembly: GCF_016835505.1. Classification (NCBI taxonomy): domain Eukaryota; kingdom Metazoa; phylum Chordata; class Cladistia; order Polypteriformes; family Polypteridae; genus Polypterus; species Polypterus senegalus. The sequence continues at coordinate 40,774,323 of NC_053161.1, forward strand.
AGCAGTCTTTTCCATGATTGTGTAGCCTACAGAACTAGACTGAGAGACCATTTAAAGGCTTCTGCAGGTGTTTTGAGTGAATTAGCTGATTAGAGTGTGGCACCAGGTGTCTTCAATATTGAACCTTTTCACAATATTCTAATTTTTTTCTAATTTTCCGAGATACTGAATTTGGGACTTTCATTAGTTGTCAGTTATAATCATCAAAATTAAAAGAAATAAACATTTGAAATACATCAGTCTGTGTGTAATGAATGAATCTAATATACAAGTTTCACTTTTTGAATGGAATTACTGAAATAAATCAACTTTGTCATGATATTCTAATTTTATGACCGGCACCTGTATGTGTATACTGTATATACGAGGTGTGGCAGAAAAGTAATGAGACTGATTTTTTATTTACCAAAGTTTTTATTTTTTTCAAACATCAATGTTATCCCCTTCAAAGTAGTTCCCTTGGGCAGCTACACACCGATAGAGACGTTGTTCCCACTATTGGTAGCAGCGCTGGAAGTCTTCAACCGGTATGGTCTTCATGGTCCGTTACACTTTTTTGGATGTTTTCCAAAGTCCTGAAATGACGTCCTTTGAGGACATTTTTCAGTTTAGAAAAAGGGAAAAAGTCACACGGACTGAGGTCAGGTGAATAAGGGGGCTGGGGAACCACAGGAATGCGTTTTTTTTTATTGTCCTTCTGCTCAATTGTGAGGTTTTTCGGCACCATTTTGGCACAGACCTTTCGCATGTGCAAATGTTCAGTCAAAATTTGATGAACGGTAAATCTGTTCAAATTTAATTGTTCACTCAACATTCTTAATGTTAAACGACGGTCTGATCTCACAAGAGTGTTCACACGTTCGATGTTTTCATTGGTTTTCGAAGTTGAAGGCCTCCCTGAAAAACTTGAGCTTGGGATAAAGAATGTTCCCCATAGGCCTGTTTTAACTTTTCAAACGTCACACTTGCCGATTGTCCAAGCTTAACACAAAATTTAATGGCACAATGTTGCTCCAAATTCCGCTGTTCCATTTTGCGTGACGCACAACCAAAAACACAACTTTGCTAATAGCAGTCACAAAAATCACGTAGTTAAGGGAAGGAGTTGAAACTCGCACTGAGCTATGGGAGGGTACTGATACACGTGCTCTATCAAGGACAACAGCGCAGCGTTTCCAGATCGCTTGCAGTGTTGCCAGTCTCATTACTTTCCTGCCACACCTCGTATATATATATATATTGTCAGGGATGCCAGGGGCAACAACCCGGCCGGGACGCCGTGAGGGACAGGAAGAGGGTCAGAGCCCACCCTGGATCACGTGGGGGCCGCCTTCCTGGTTGCTCTGGGGGCCACGGGTACAGGGCATGGAAGCTCCACCCTGTAGGGGCCCGTGGTCACCGCCAGGAGGCGCCCCAATGCCTTGGGGACCTGTTTCCCCAGGACTTCCGCCACACCAGGAAGTGCTGGGGGGAAGATTTAGGACGCCACCCGGAGAGCTGCCGGGAGGACAGCCGGCACTTCCGCCACGCTGGGGCGTGGCCAGAGGAGGAATGCAGGGAACACCTGGGGCTCATCCGAGGACTGTTTAAAAGGGGCCGTCTCCATTCATTCAGCGCTAGAGTCGGGTGGAAGGAGGACAAGGCAGAAGAGGTGTGGAGGAAGAAGGCATTTGTGGCCAGGACTGAGTGTGATATTGGGGTTTGTGCACTTTGGACTGGGTCTGTGTGACCATATCAATTGTAAATAATTGTGTAAATAAACGTGTGGTGCCGAATTACAACATGTCCATCTGTCTGTGTCCGGGTTGTTTCCACCACAATATATATATATATATATATATATATATATATATAGCATATCTGAAATGCTTGTATACAAATTAACATATAGAAGCATGTAGTGTATGATGTGTAATTTCAGTCTCTTCAATTAATGCGATTGTTTTATTTGTCTTTTTATTATACTTCTGTTTTAGCCAGTGTTTCTGTCCCAAATAAGAGGACACTAGCATATTTTATTTTCTTGTAGTGGCATTAGAAATCAGGCTAGAAGGATTTGAATCTGTCGGGAAAATTTAATCAAATATCATCAACAGGGACAAGAATATTCTAATAGATTAACATACATACATGGATAAATAAGTGGCACAGTATATCCTGGCAGAGTTGGCAGTTAGTCTAACCTGCAAAACTTCTGGGATGTTGGAGAAAAATCTCATGCAGTCACGGGAAACACTTGAGAAAGCCAAAGACAACGACTGATTGAAAGGTTCTAGCATAGGATCTGTGAGTCAGCAGCCCCAACTACTGAACCATCATGCCATAATCCACAGATTTAATTCCTGTAGTGTTTGGGTCTGCTTCACAGCTAAACAGGTCACAACACAAGGAGTTGCATTGCATTGGTAAAGTGTATTATCACCCCTGAGAGCGATGGAGAATGGAGACAGTTTTTATGTCTTTTAATTACCGGTAGTCACCTAAATTTACATTTGCCATTTCTAATATGGTATGGAACTAGCTCCGGACGCAGACATCGTTTAAGCACCACCACACATTTATTTTACAGTCACTATTTACAAATGTGCACCACAAACCCCAAACTCCCCCAAAGTCCAGGCCAACACCATACTGCCTCTTTCTCATCAGGCCGCCTCCTTGCCTCTCCTCTCAAGCGCTGTCCTTCACCTCTTCCGACTCCAGCCAATGGGCGAAGGGAGGCAGCCCCTTTTATAGTCACCCGGATGTGCTCCAGGTGCCTCCTGACAATCTTCCGCCATCACTCCCCAGTGTGGCGGAAGTGCTGGCCGTGAAACCGGAAGCACTCCGGGTGTCCCAAATTCTCTTCCCCCAAGCACTTCTGGCAGAAGTGCTGAGGTCCAGGGCGCCCCCTGGCGGTGACCACGGGCCCCCACAGGAATGAGATTCAAAGCTCTGTACCCGTGGGCCCCAAAGGTACCAGGGCGGTCGCCCCCATGTGGTCTAGGGAAGACTTAAGCCCTCCTCCTGGGCGTCCCGGCTGGGCAGTAGCCCCAGCCACTCGCCACAGTGCTCCATCGCCAGCAAAGTCCGGTCGGGCGAAGCGGCCCATCCCGCGAGGGCAGGTTCCCAACGAAGTGGGCCTCATTGCGCATCCAGGGTCTGGTCCTGCAATCAAAACAGAGACGGGGCAGAAACGCCGATCTGCCCACTGTCGCAGCATCATCACTGACGTGACTGCCTTCGCCTCCAGCTCCTTCAATCCTCTTCGGAGGACGCGTATCACCTGTAGAAGTGACTCTGCGGGCTGAAGGCACTCCTCCAGCTCACTCAGAGCCATTGGCAAGGACAGAAAGCCAGCCAACAGTGAGCCTACCAGTTTGTCAGCAACACACGGTGGCTGCTTCCTGTGGGCCCTTTCCTTCGGCCCAATCGGGTCTTTCCCCGGCCCGAGATGGAAATTCCTTGGTCCCACCTCCATCCAATCATCGGCGGGCCCACAAGACACACCGTCCAATCCCGTGCCTGTCTCAGGGAGGGACTTCCAGTCTGCGGCCATCTTGCTACCAGCTGCCGCTGCTTCAACGAAGCCCCGTGGATCAACATGCGCCTGGCACCGATGCCTTTCCGGGCATCCCCTGCCTGCAACACACAAAATGCTGCAGTTGTCGGTGAGCAGGGAACTTACCTCCTGGGTCCCATCTGTCCGAGTATTTGTCCTCGGTGTGGCTTCGCTAGGCGACATGTCGTTCCGGGTGCCTTCTGGAGCAGCGCGCTCGCAGGAGTCCACTGTACTCCAGCTATGTCCTTTGTCTTCTTCCCGCACCAGGGGAAAATGGCCCTTCAGTGAACCGATGGCGGTCTGTGGGACGAGTGTCTCTCGCGGGGTTGTGTGCACGCTGCTCCCATGGCACGTGGGTGGTCTCCCCTGCTGCGCCGGGCCATCCATAATGATATTTTTTCTGCCAGGTCCCCGGCTTGGAACAGGCGGAGCATCCTGCCGACTACACCAGTGTGGTATTAGCGCTTTACTGGTGCCAACCCGACACAGACTGACACCAGAGGCACGTATAAAATAAACAAAAACTTTTATTTTCTTTACCAGTGGGGCATGTCTTCCCCATGAACCCCACTGGCACAACACAGTCCCAACACAAATAAAGCGGCCAAATCACCATACTCTTCTCCTCCACTCCTCTCAGGGCAGCTTCGTCTATCTCCTCCCAATTCTGGTACCCTGAGTAGTGGCTGCAGGCTCCTCTTATAGCCCACCCGGAAGTGCTGCAGGTGCTCGTTGACCTACTTCTGGCTGCACTTCCGGTTGTGGCTGCAGTCCCACCCAGAGGCTCGTTAAGCCGTGCAGCTCTATGCAGCTCCCCCTGACACAGGCCACAGAGCCCAACCATGATTAGCTGTGGTGTTCCGTGAAAGTGGCCCCGACGCAACCCAGTGGGGCTGCCACCAAGTGTTCTGGGGGACATAGCGTGAATCCCATGGCTACTCCCCCGGATCCAGTGTTGAAGGGGCGTCCTGGCTGGGCATGGGCCCCGGCCGTCCGCCACCAATGGTAAAAACAAACTCTTTGTTTATTATTTACTTTATGCAAAAAGGGCAACAGTGATAAACAATGCATAAATTTCAAAACAGTTATGGGCTGTTATATCACAGCTCACAAAGTCTTTTCTCATACATGCTTATTATTTTTACTTTCTCGTACACATAGTATATGGGAAATTATAGGAATTGTGAAAAAATTCGACCTTGAGATTTTGATGAATCTTGATGTTTTGGATGTTCCAGAGTCCAAAAATACCATTTTTAAAATTATATCTGTCTGTGTGTAAACACAATAACTTGAAAACGCTTTAACCTAGGTCAATGAGATTTTGTACACCTGCTTTATATTAAAGATAAGGACTCCTATCAACTTTTGGGCACTTTAACTGAATACTTTTGTGAATTTTCAAGTAAACTATGGTTATAAATACAGATAGATGATTCAAATTTTGTATAGATATTTATAATGATAAAAAGCGAACAGATATGAAATTTGAGAAAAATTACACAACTGTATTCAATATAATGCATATTTTTTCAATAACTATTATTAATTTTATTTCAATTTATATATCATCAGTTTAACGATAATGTGTAAACTTTGAACATGCCATGTAAATATAAAGATGTTATGGGAACAATAAGCTGCTATGTCCCTGTTGTGTTTCTGGTAATACATTTAATTTTATGATTTTTTTTATTTCCTCCATCATTATCATAATTAAATATAACTAAATTCATTTTTACCTATAGCAAATTATTGCAAAAAATATATAATACTAACACTTTTTCTATTTTTTAGGTGACTATAACTACGTAATCTAGGTAATGCATATGTAATCATGAAAATTTTCACTGTTTTGGAGCTCCCTAAGTGTGAAAATATCATTTTAATATAAAGTTTGATTATAAATAGAGATAAATGATTGTGTATCAATTATATAGATTAGTTATGATGAGAAACAAAGACATATGATATATGAGAAATATTGCACAACTGGAAGTAGTTCTGATTACCTTTTCCTCTACCTCAGTATACGAGAAAGTTGAGAAGAGCACACTCACAATTTTTTTATACTTACAGTTTACTGACTTGTAGATCTAATTGAACTGGACAGAAACTACAATCTTTCTTAAAAGAAGAAAAATAAAAACAACCTGATTTGACAAAACTGGTGAAATATAATACACAAATTGCTTATATTTTACAAAATTTTAACTGAGCAGATCATGACTGGTAATTTTTTTACTGATTACTTAGGAAACTAAAAATCAAAACCCTATTTATTATGCTAGAAGACATTACATTTTTAATTTCTACCCAGGCAGAAGTCCTTCAGAGCATTCCTTGGATTTGTAAGAGTGCCATACATCTCTGTAAAGGCTATTCAGAATAAGTTTTTGAAGTAATATTTAATGTATGGCAGTGTTATAATAATACAATACAATTTATTTTTTGCATAGTGTTCTTTACTGAATCCAGGTGCAGAATGCAGTGAACAATTCTTAGTTAAAATACAAGTATAAATTATACTGATTACTAAATACAGAACTGGTACACATATAAACGCAGATTTGTTAAAACACATAATAAAACAAGGTAGAAACTGATTAAACAAACATGCAAACCAACCATTAATTAAGTGATAAAACTGTGGCCAGTTGACAATGGAGGAGATTAAAACTGTAAAACAGGAAGTCAAAAATAAAGTCACAGTCCTAGACATTTTGGCCAACTGGCTGCCTACCCGCTCCTAAGTAGTAGAGTCAATGCTGGCAGTCCAATTTGGTGAGACAATCTTTCCATGCAGTGATTCCAATACTCCTTTGTAACATATTCAGACAGACTTTCATCTATTCAAAATGCTGATCTAGAGAATTTCCTTTGTATTAGACAACATTTATCAGCCTAAATTGTACTGCATATCGTGGCTACAAATGACATTGTAATGTTGCCAACATTTAACTGATATAGTCCACATAAATGCTAGTACAGTATGTGACATCACAGTGATTAATGTAAATCCCATACAGAATGCTAATGAATGCTAAATGCAATGTAATGACATTAAACTGTTCCATCACTGAAATGGATGTGCAGTCATATTAACCATACCTCTATGAAAACCTTTTCTCCATAAAGTGTTTAAATATACCTTTACTGTTATTAGCATTTACAACAGCCGACAAAAACAGCAATTACATTGATAAAAATATCATACTGTACATAGTCTGTACAACCACTAAACCTACAGAAATAAAATATGTTTTATAATTAATCAGCACAAATTTGGGCATATAAATATTCGTAACACAAATTTAACTGAAATGTCTTGTTTGTTCATTTAAGAAATACTTTACCATAAAGTATTTTACATATATTATAGATTCCACAAATAAAATTAAAATGAACATGCTAACCTTTTCTCCTGTATCTTTGCCAAATTTCAGGATTAACTGTCAAAAAATAATTTTCACCAAAATCAAATTCCTAATTTTAACATTCATTGAAAATATTTAATATAAACTAAACTTATCATTAACAATGGAGCAGCACAGTGGCACTAAGGAGACATGCAGCTTAGGTGAGTTGTTGTTACTAAATAGGCCCTAGTGTGTGTGTGTTATGTATGTTCACAAAAAACAACCTAAAAATAAGTGTCATGCCTTCATGGTACATACAACATCTTGGTGGTGCTGATTTTTTGTTGTTTTTATTTTTAGCAGGGGGACCTTCCAGCAAGGGAATAACGATAATTTTGGGATCTTCCCATTGTTTGTCAGCCATGAAGTCCAAATCACTCCGAAGACTATGGCTTGTTCCACTAGTCATTTCAATTACACCCTCAGTACCTAATTAGGAGTTTCTCTGAATCGCACCCTCTAAACTCCTCCACCATGAGTGCTGCGGTTTCCTAGTAGGACTAAAGAGTTTGCAGATGGTTCAATAACCACATTCAATGTTTCTAAAAAGTCAGACCCTTTTGTCCCAAATGGTATGGTACTCAGCTGGTTTCGGCGGGGTGTATTCCCACATCTGCCCAAAGACTCTGCCATGAGAAGAAAACAAGTAAACAACCCTTGATCGAGAAATGTGGTTCCAAATTCATTACTATGTGATAAATTATATATAGCAATTGTTTATCAATTTTATGCAGTGGAGTTTGCTCCTTCCCTATTTAAAATATTACATTCCACCTCACAAAAGCTAGTTTTGAGTGTCAGGGTCTAGCATGACTAAACTTATCCCACACTTGTTAGTCATCCTATTGGTATTGCACCCAATCTCTCAGCCTTTGCTTTTAGGGTGAACCATCCAACTCGAAATAACTTACTGGCTGATCATGAACAAGTCACATGTGTCACCAAGTACTTGGTAGTGAATACTAACCTCCAGGCCCACACAAGGTGTAGGTCTCACTCTCTGGTTTAGGAATCTGTTAGATTTAGAAGAATCATGACAGTAATAGTTTTGATTAATTTACCATTAATATTCTTATCACATCCATGTACCGCTAGCCAATATAGCTTTAAGGATCATAGAAGAACTCAAACTCCTCTGCTGTACAAAGTTAAAATCTTTTGACAGGCTTTTACTTCATAATATTACTTAATGAATACATATTAGAATATTTATTTCTAATAAGCAATATTATAAAGAGAATCAGGCCTTTTTTGACAGCATGAACGCTATAGAGAAAAGAAAACTGTATTGTGTTATACCCTACATTAAAATAATGTCAGAAATTTTTAAAACCAAAGTAAACATACACTTATAGATTTGACAGTACAAAAGTGTGGTGATTGAAGATGCTTTAAATCCCCATGTACTTTATTTCAGAACATAAGCATTTTTTTTACTTCAGTGATACAGATGCATGTGAGAACAAGTCATTTTGGGTGTATACAAGCTTCATATTTTAATCATCTGGCAAATGCATAAAGAATACACTGAAAGAATGTTCCTGAAAATTTCTGCCTGAACTTCACTTTAATACAGTAAAGATCTTACAGGTTAGGTCAGGTCAGGTTGGAGAACATACACTGGTACAGTGAGTTGCTGCACTCACCACACGACGAAACAGCTCAGGATCCTGGTTGGCAGCCCACCAGGCAGATACGTGTTCCAGACCCACGCTCCAGAAATGACTATCTGTCGCAGCCAGGTGTTATGTGGGCATCCCCTAGGCCTGGTCAAGCCAATCAGGTCCTCAACAATGAGCATCCTGACAACCAGATCCCCATCGGGGAATCGCGCCATATGGCCGTAGTGCTGTAACTGACTCTCCCTCACAGTGCAGGTAATGTGCCTCATTTGGGACTCCATGAGCAATCACTCATTCGACACAAATTCAAACCAGCGGTACCCAAGGATTCTCTGAAGAGACACAGTAACAAAGGAGTCCAGTCTTTGTCTCAGGTCACTAGATAGCGTCCATGTCTCGCAACCATATAGCAAGACAGGAAGCACCAGGAATCTAAAGACTTAGACCTTCATTCTTCTGTATAGATATTGGGAGTGCCACACACCCCTTTCCAGGGACCTCATGACCCCCAATGCACTGCATCCACTCCCTGAACAGTGAATAGTGAACAGACATGGGCTCTTTGGAGTGGTTAAAGTCAATGACCAGTTCTTTGGTTTTGCTGATGTTAAGATGCAGACAATTCTCTTTGCACCAAGACACTAAGTTCTTAACACTGAATGAGATAGTGCCTACAGAAGCAAAATTCTATTGCATTCAAAAATATTTGAGTATTGAAGTGGAAATTTCATCGTAGTTACAAGATTCACAATATTTTAGAAGAACAAAAAGGCTAAGGTGTTGATTCATTCACGGAGGTTCCATAAAATGCCTTTCAGTACAGGCAAATTTGGAGGAAAGGAGCAAGAGAGTTTTTGGAATATAACCATTGAATATGCTGAAAAAATAGATGGAAGTAGCTTTTTCTATAATACTCAGTAAAATAAATTACTAATTTTAATAGCCAAAATCTTAATATTATATAAAAAGTTCAAAATTAAACATTTTCAATGTAGTGAAATGTTCAATAACATTAATGTCAAGAAATGGATAGCTGAGCATCAAGTAATACTAATGCTTTTCCTGTGCATTCTGGCAGTTACAAAACAACAAAAGAAGTTTCTCAAATGCAAGATAATTCATGCCATCTTGTACACTTTGTTAACTGAGTTGACCCAACATCTCACCCAGATACTATTTAAAACTTCTCAACCGTTAATGTTTTCACTGCAGGACATACTAGTTTGTCCCAGACTTCCACAATCCTTTCTGAAAGAAAGTGATTATTATCTTACATTTTAAAATCTCTTCTCCTTATTTCTCAACAATCCATTTGAGTGAATCATTCCCAATTTAATTAAAAGGCCTGAGAAATCAAAAGCATTGATGCCTTTGAGTATTCTAAAGATGTATATTAATTCCTCATGCAGGCATTCTCTTCTCAAGACTAGATTAGATTACAGAAACTTTATTAATCCCTTTATTAATAAATCCCTGAGCCTGTCAGAATAGCACATGGTCTTTGGTCCTGGGATGTACCTGAAGTCTCATCTCTGCACAAAATTCACCATTGCGAAGTCTTTTATGTAACATGGTGACCAGAACTGCACACGGTACTCTAGATGCTATCTTATGTATCCATTGCAAGGTTTCTGCATAACACGTCTTAATTTATGTTCTCTGGTTTTTCCAATAAAATCTTACATGTTTTTACTTTTTCAATTGCTCCAAAAAATTTCTAAGATGAGAATATTATCTAAAATTAAGCCACTAAATCTGTTTCAGATGTGGCTTCTAGCAGGCCATCTTGTAGTTATAATTAATGTCCCTCGTGCCCATGTGTTGAATTTTGCACTTGCCTACATGAGACTGCACTTTACAAGTGTTTTGATAATTACTTAAGTCTTTCTGAATTATATGTGTTGCTTACTCAGTGGCTACTATCCCTCCAAAATCAGCAGATTTACTAACTAGACCAAAATCAATGTGATTAATATCAATTTAGATAATGTAACCATCCAGGCACAGACCTCTGGGGAACTTTCTGATGACCAATGTGACACAATCTACTCCAATCTGTACTCCTTTTCTGCATTCACATGCTATAAAGTACTTTATTGCTAAGCTTGTTGACAAAAGGAGCAAAATAACAGTATTATTAACACTGCCCTGGGAGCAGTGAAATAGCTTTATATAGCAAAGTGGATACAGAATATGTAAATCGAGTATCCCTAGCCCAACTAGTCATCCTATCTCCTAATGACCTAAATCACATGATTTATAGCCATTTGCTTAGCACTGATTGACAGTTCTTGTGTTGTAACAGAACAAGCACAAATGAGAATTGGTAAGATGAGCAAATGCCCAAACAAGGTTACTTTGTTGTCCCAACTACAACTTTTAATCTATTTCCATCCCGTCTCTCCCCCACTCCTTCAGGCCAGGTCATCTCCTAATCTTCAAGTAGAAAATAACTCATATATTCTAGTCAATAAACAACTTAACCAAATAACTGGAGTAAAGGTCTTCTACTACCAAGCAGAGTTTCTTAGTAGATTAGTAAATTCCTTGCAAGATTCATTTAATTGAAGTAGTATTTTTATTTTTACTATGTGAAGTCAAGCCTTTTCAAGTTTTATGTATAAGAAATGTTCTACTGAAGTCCTTTATTTCCTTCTTTCACAATACAAATTCCAGGATTTTCAAGAAAATATCAATTGCCAAAATGCAACAAAACAGGTAACTAAAGGACACTGCAAATGCTCAAACCCACTGGACATTATACCAGTAATAAAAAAGGGATCCATTGAACTGCATCTACAGAAGTTCAGCTGAGTAAAATTAGAAAATGAGTTTACCTCCAAGACAAAATTATTGATAACAGTTTGCAATAGAAACATGAAAAACAGAGACACTAACAATCTAGGCAAAACAAGTTGTTTCCCAGGAGACTTACTATAATATGAACTTGTATCTGACTAGGAAAATGTTTTTCAAGATAATTATATACATTATAAATAATTATAGATCACATTGGTTTTTATGTTAACATAATTACATGTACAGTGACCCCCTTGAGGAAACAGTTCAGAGTGTATTTCTATTAAACTCGGCCAGGTCATCTACTTGTTCCATATCTCTTGAAATGCAGAAGCACAGTACTGTAAAAACATTTATGTTGCGCTGGGAGATATGTTGAATTTTCAATTTGATTGGAAATTTAAGAAAAAAATCAATATGCCAAAACCAAAAGTATGATGTTCAGAACTTTTATTTGATTCTCCACAAATTCATCTGAACATTAAATAATGTTTGCCAAATCTGCTGCTCTCTTTCTAAGCAGAACTGCATTGATTCTGCCTGTGTTTTCTTTGCTGTTAGCAAATGGTTAGGTTTTACCCAGTATGACATTTGCAAGCAGTAACAAAATGTAAATGATAAAGCATTGTAAGTGCCATAGAGGATGGGCAAACATCCTGACTGGGATGGAGGCTGATTTCTTGGAAGCACTTAATATCCTTATATGACTGGTGGCAATGTACCTCTCAATTTGTCCCTGTTTGGACACCAGCAGGGGATTTGAAGAACGGAAGTGCTCCCAACAGGCAGTGTTGCACTACCAGTAGCATTTCTGGGTCCAGCTTTAAAGAAGTCTGCCAGCTCATCTCGGAGAGTCAATGTCAGGAGGCAGCGGTCAACACTCACCAAGTGGAGCAGGAGGGGAAGATCACTGGCTTTGTACATTTGGAAGGTGGGGATATCATATAAAATCCCTTTATTTGAACCCAGGACAGTGTTGGGTGCTATTATATTTGAGGGTTTTTGCTCAGCGGTGCCCCCACTTAGTTACAACACATTACTGCATATTGAGAGGCCATCCATTCACATGGAGCAACCTCAACATGCTCTCCCACCTGGCCGGGAGAATGGGTCACTGTTAGGCAAAGTTCCATGAAATGTTCACTGCTTAGTTGCATACTGTATGATCAGGTTGAGAGAGATAGCAGCTGATCTATGCTGAAAATGCTACAAACAGGATTTAAAACATCAGCTAAAAACATCTCTATCTAATTTCTATAAACATTTTGAAATTTTTTTTTTTTAATCTATGGATGTTTTTCACATCATTTGTCATTCAGTGTTGGGTGCTGTTCACTTAGAATTGTTGTCAGTTCCCCATCAAAACATGAGATTAAAAACTTTCCCAGCCACCATTACAAACTAAATGGGGTAAATAATATAAAAAATAATTTTGGGTGGAATATTCATTTAACATCAAAACCTATGCAGAGATGATGAGAATGCATGAACCCTACAAGCTGACCTGGCCATGGATTTTAGCACTGATGAGAACGGCAATGTTAATCACTGCACAACAGTCTAGGCAACAGGTAAAATTTTTGATTTGCACTGAAATTTTTTATTACGTATGTACATGAGGTTTTTATTAAGACTTTTAATAAGTAAGCTTTTAATATTTCATTAAGGATGCATATAGCAGTGAAAGCCAATGAAATGCGATTGCTTTTGTGAATGCACGTTGTGGTGGTGGTTAGAGGGGTCATCTGATATTTCTGTATTTAATTTTTTCTCTTGATGTTGTTTTTTTATTTTTGTGGATTTCTCATTTAATGGTTATTCTTGGTTTGTTTAAGCCTTGGTTTCTCATCCTCCTCCAGCACAATACAGGACTAGTGAAATCACTGGTATATTGTTTTCTGGTAATTTGTATTGATACAACTGCATTGTCTTGTGATGCGACATATGAAAGAATACTTTTGTTATTAAAAGATATAAAATTGCAACTGCTCCCCTTTAGGGAGTGCTTATACACTTGCTTCTAAAACATGTTTCAGTAACTGCTCAATAAACTGAATTATACTGCCCCAGTCCTCATGGGTTACATTTGATCAAACTACATGACATGAGGCATGGGCATATGCAAAAGAGATAATCGGATGTGGACTGACTGATTTTCAACCCAGTTGGTGCAAGTCTAGTGTTGATTTGTGTCTTGACAATGCACATTTACTGTAAAACAATGTATGCACAGTTTACAAAAATATATAGTTTTCCAGCTGTGCTCTTCACCTCATTGCTTGTCTCCTTCCACAACTACCTTTTACCTCATGAGTGTGGTTTCATGTAACTTGTTTTGTGAATGCAACAAATGCCATTGTTGTTTTCAGAGTGATTCAAGCACAGATTGATTTTAGGATTTAGACAGATCCACTTTCATTTCATTACACAAAACACACACACATCAACATGGATTTTGAATTACTAATTCACTTCATCAAGACTTTGAGGATGTAGAAGAAAACCCACATTCACTAATGGGAAATTTGTAAACTCCACAAAGATAACAGCCAGGCATAAGATTCAAACCCAAAGCTTCAGACGTGTGTGGTATTGTGTGATTTTTCTTATTTATTTACAACAAAACTCCGTCTACAACATTCCATGTGAACAGACAAGTAAAGAAGAAATGCAGTGATTCTGGGCTTAAATCTAGCTTCCACCTTCCTTTTATTGTCACAAAAATTATCTCAGACACACAGAAGTAAACCAATTTGATGTATTCAGTTATCCTTAAATTATTTGTATTGAGATAAAATAGATGTGGATGTGCAATTTACCATCTTTTTTATTATGTATTTACCGTTATGAGCAATTTAGACTTTGAAATGATTTTTGAGGATTGGCCAACTTAGAATCTTTAAAAAAATATTTATCAGATTTTCAATATTTGAGAAAACGTTTCAGGTGAAAGAAGTATGTTGATAACTCAACACTAAATTCCAAAGAACCTAAGGGAAAATTAGTGCCATACATGCAATTACAAAAGTGATAATTCTCTAAGAGGTGCACTTATAACCCAGACACGGACACAACTAAAACAGTACAGTATTTAAGTACGGTGCTAGTGACACATTAGCAGGAAGTTAAAGTAACAGCAGCCAAGCAGGACAATTTTTGTTATTCCTTCAGATATGGGAAGCTAATGATACACTTGGACATTTATACCAGTTGTTACTACTCAGGACTACATGAAATTAGGAATGATGAGTAACTGAAACATTAGCCATGGCCAAAATGAATTGCAGATACTAACAGTAGGAAAAGACAGCAAAGCTTTTGATGTGCAATGTCAAGTGTTCCTCAAGCAGTCTTACACAATGTAAATGTACCTTAAATATAATATACTCATATTTTATCATGTTTATTAGTCTTCTAATTTTCCCTGTATGAAAGGTGATATTTATTGTAAATAAAGATGAATTGACCTTTACCTTCATTTTTTACTGAGGGCAAGGCTTGAACTATTATTATTTTGTTGGGAGACATATGGAGTCTGTTTTTTTTTAAATGAATAAACCATTTAAATACAAATACAGTATACTTTCAAAGATACTTATTTTAAAAGTGTGTTTCAATGCAGTGTTTTTTTCATATATTAAGCTACAACCCAATAAATAAGTGCAATAAAAATGCGAGAATGTTTATTTTAAGGAGGAACTTTCAAATACTTAAAAAAAAAAATCACGGGCGTGGCTTTGCAAAATAAAAAATAAAATAAAATAAAAAAAAAATCCCCGGTAAAACCCAGAAAATTCCTACAAGAATCAGTCAGCGTCAACTCCTACCATACATCTTAAGGGAATGAATAAGTGCAGTGTGACATTGCCACAATATTCATAAAATAAGGAAATTCATTTTTTACACATATTTTATGATGCGAATATGCAAACCACATTTGCCACAATCATAGGATTTTCATTTTTATCATTCTTTTCAATAGAGGATCACATCGATTACGACACAACTTTTTAAAGTCTGTGCAGATTTCTGCAGTGTTACACAGTATATCAGTTTCCAAGGTGGCAGAAGTACGCCCACTCATACAACTTGGACAGGTCAGAGTTTGCTTCTAGGTACAATCGCTAAAGTCTTATAGAAGTATTGTAACTGTGATCGAAAATTACGATCGATTATGAACTTACCCAGAAGATCATATTGAAAATAAACAGCAAATATTTTAAGATGGGGCTGACGAAACTAAAATCCTCCTTGGATGTCGGATTGGGTCTCCGAGCCATGGTGTTAGACGTGAGTAAAGCGTTTCAGTCAGATAAACTTGCTTTTAAATTGTAAAGTTTAACCCGTGATGTCGAACCAAGACAAGGCAGAGCATCCCTCCAGTACAATTAAGACAGTCAAATATTTCAAATCATTCCTCGATATGTGCAGAAATAAGTATTTGCAGTTACACTACGTGCCCACAGTTGTGAAATTTCGACAAAAAAAGTTGCCGACTTTCATTATTTAGTGCGCGCAGGTAAACGCCTACCTTTCTTTTCATTGGTTAACTCCTTAAAAGGGGCAGGTTTGACTCTTAGAGTGATAAGTAATTTGACCTATTAAAAAAGAGGAAAGCATAAACTTTCAGAAGTTGGGTTGTCGGGAAACTCACCTGTTTAGCTTCGTGATTGAAACAGTTTGACTGGAGGTTACATTTTCTGATGAAAAAGATCACGTATTTTTTCACCCTGGGGCTTATGGTAGGTTAATTAACAGCAAATACTTGTGCAAACTGTAATGTAATAATATATATACAACTTTTAAATCTATAATCCATTTATTCGTCATGTTTTATGTTCTTTTGACGACATTTTTTTATCGAAAAGGTCAATTGCATAACACATCTGAACTGACATTTCTGCAGTAGGTTCACTGACGGAGCAGAATCGCAGCGGGTTGAGCTTTGGCGATACAACTGTGCTTTACTCCATCGATGAAATCACTCCGGTTACAATACCTGATAGATACACAGTCTGGTAACTTAAAGTTGAGAGTTTAGCTTTTCAAACGAGCTCAGAGTATTTCGTTCGTTCCGAGCACAGTCACCTACATGAATTTTCACTCTCTTCCCCTGATTATACTGACCACGGATGCCAGCCTCTACTGCCTTTAATTAGTTCTAAGGTAAGAGGTTAACAATATTATTAATAAACATGCTAAACACATTGGCAAAGATTGTTAGTGTAGCTCTTCAAACTCGCTTGTGTCTTTTGAATGCTGTAACTGTAACGAGTACTTCATTCATGGACAAAATCTCTAGTCTCTTTATTACATTTTTTGGCAGGTGATTACAGTTACACAAGCAGAAGTACGAAAGGAGAGGTGATCACCCCCTGCAGTTACCTCCGTTGTATTATTTTTTTATTTTTATATTAATATGATGTGCATTAACAGTTAAAACATTTTTTGGATAAAAAAACAGGAAGCATAGTGAGGAGCGTTATCAGAATGGGGTAATGTTAAGAGTGGTATCTCAAAGGAGTCTGTGATGGGACTGCTGTTATTTTTAATATACTGTTTATAAATTATTTGAATAGGAATGTAAATAACAAGTTGGTTAAATTTGCAGATGATACCAAGCTAGGATGAATGGCAAATAATCCAGAATCCTCGGAATTATTACAGAGGCAATTGGACATCATACAGGCTTGGGCAGATGAAATTAATTGTATATAAATGTAACATATTACACATAGCAAGTAAAAATGTTAGATTTAAATACATAATGGGAGGTCTGAAAATTTAAAGTACACCTTCTGAGAAGGATTTAGGAGTCGTAGTGGACTCAGTACTATCAGCTTCCAGACAGTGTTCAGAAGCAATTAAAAAGGCTAACAATGTTAGGTTATATAGTACAGTACAACTCTAAGGAGGTTATGCTAAAGCAGGAGTTCCCAAACTTTATTTGCCCGCAGACCTCTTTACCAAAAACTTTTAAATCCGTCGAACCCCTAATCACATGCAACGGTTTTTCATGTCCGCACTTGCTTTGATACGTTCGATAAGACGATGCACAGAAATGTTTGTGCTCCATGTATTTTCATGTGTGACTCTTTTAATGACACATTTTACCTTTTGGTTCGCAAGTTTGGTATGTAATGTGTTTTTATCAAAAAAGTGTTTTTTTGAATTATTTTACTTCTTAATTAGGTACCTATTGGAATCATAGATATTTTGAAGTAACCAACAAATATCAGTAGTAAGGGGGGGTCTATTTTTGCTGTTGTCGACCTCCAAATTTTTTTATTGAAACTATCGACCCCAGGGGGTCAATATCGACCACTTTGGGAACTCTTGTGCTAAAGCTTCTTAACACATTGGTGAGGCCTCATCTTGAGTTCTATGTGTAGTGTTTGTTTCCAGGCTACAAAAAAGTCAAGCAACCCTAGAAAAAGTACTGAAAAGAGCAACAAGGATGATTCCAGGGTTGCAGGGGATGAGATATGAAAAAAGAAAAAGAGCTGAGCCTTTTCAGTTTAAGCAAAAGGTGATTAAGAGGAGATATGATTGAAGTGTTTAAAATTATTACAGTGTTACTTTACAGATTCTTTCTTTAAAATTAGTTCAGCAAGAACGCAAGGACACAATTGGATACTTGTTAAGGGTAAATTTCACATAAACATTTGTAAGTTTTTCTTCACACAGAGAAACACAGACACATGAAATAAGTTACCAAGTTGTGTGTTAAACAGTAAAACTGACATTCAAAATTTGACTTGATGCTATTTTGGGGTATGCAAGTGGATAAGACTGGTGTGCTTTGTTGAGCCGAATGGCCTGTTCTCATCTAGATTTTTCTAATGTTCTAAAGTGTAAAATTAAGAATTGATAACTAAAGCCAGTGTGGTTGAAGGTCTTGATTGTAGTCATTACCTTAAATGGTGTTTTGACTAGTGTCTGGGAAGTTACAGGTGAGATTAAAATGGTAAGATTTGGGGGAAAATGAATAGGTAGTGCAGAAGGGCAAATAATATTCAGAGTTGTGGATGCACTTGGAACATTTAGTTTAATGGAGACAAATACTAAGCTATTCATCCAAGTTAAAATGGAATTAATTATGCAGGCTGTGTGGCATAGTGGTTAGGGCTTCAAAGCCTGAGGTTGTGGGTTCAAATCCCGCTATAGACACTGTGTGACCTTGAGCAAGTCACTTCACCTGACAGTACTCGGTCAACTGCGGAAAAAAAAAGAAATGTAACCAATTGTATCTCAGATGTTGTAAGCCACCTTGAGTAAATGTGTCAGCCTTATAATAATAATAAAGATTAAAGAGAGGATAGGCAATGCTGATCCATAGAAAACAAGCTCCAAAAATATTTTTTTAGTTTACATTTACTTAACATTAACATCCTCCAGGTAATTTGCTGAAAAAAGTAGAACTGAACTTAAGGATATATAAACTTTATTACATTTTAATATATAATCTAAATTTTACATATGATATGAATCAAGGGACATTATGCTCCGGTTTTGTAATGTTAAGTTGAGAGGATTTCTGGAATACTCTTCAGTTTTGGTCACCATGCTACGAACAGGTTAAACAATTGTACAAACTGTTTACAAAAGTGGAAACAGGTATATTCCAGAACTAAGTCATGTCATTGTCGGACAGATTTTCAGTTTAAAGAAGAAATGACAATGATTCTTAAATTCTAATCCAGTTTTAGTAATTTCAATAATAACTTCACATAGAATAGATGAATTAAGAGATCATGCTTTCAAGATGGAACCAAAAATTGCTTTGGAAATCAGTTGAAGTAGAATGTTATGGCCAATGTAAAAGTGTCTTGAAATATTGTAAGGAAAATGACCAATAAATAAAAAAAAAAAAGGTTTAAAATGACAAGGTAAATCATGGTCTCAATGCACAGTCAGAAACTCAGAAAAATGTTAATGACGAGACCAAAAGCTGCAACGCATCATGTAGTAAAACAATCGGAGAATGATTTTAAAGCCAATAGAAAATTAGCCCTAGCTTGGGTATTTATTTTTATAATTACACTAGAAATGTGTTTCTTTCACATTTTTTTAAAATGCACAAGGTCAAAAAGAGAAAATCGCTTTAATTGTGACTTCAACTGTCAAAATTCACAACTTGAAAAAACAGGAGAACTGGACAATTGAAGTTTATAGTAATATCTCTGTGAACAGTGTATAGCTTGGTAGTCCTTATATTGGGCAGTGCCAAGTCCCTCGACTGTTGCATCAGTGAGCCCAGCCTCTTTCGGCTTAACTTTTTATGCAAGAAAAGGAAAAGAAGATGCATATATATAATTGATGCAGTAATAACATAATATTTAAAATAAACAATATAAGACAGAAGTCAAAAATATGTTTACTAGCAAAATAATATTTTAAAAGAAAATAGAGAAGGCACCTGAGCCATAGAGCCCATTGTGTTAAACTCTTGGAACTAAATGTACAGATGCTACAAATAGCGTAAGTGCATCTCAAGTTCTTCTTGTGTCTGTTTTTGTAGTTAAATTTATGGTATTCTTAAGTATGCCTTTCTGGAAATTATGTTTTACTTCAGACCACTCAGTAAACTTCACAAAGATAACAGCCAGGCATGAGATTCAAACCCAAAGTTTCAGACGTTTCTGAGTGGTCTGTCTCTTTCATATTGTATTTGGTATTGTACCACACTTGTCCAAATTCTTTTTTTACAATTAAACACAGTTATTGTTAATACAAGTGTTACACTGTGTTGCTACACCTTATCTTTCCATCTGCTGGAGTGAATTTAAAAATAGTTTCAGTATTTGAATACCATTTAACTGATCATAGAAACTGTACACAAACATGTCTGCTACATTAGTGTGTTTAAATTGTGTCCTAAAAGCACATACATTGGATTTTAAATATATAGAGAAGAGACAGTTTAAAAGTATGTCTATCTTCTTTTCACGAGAGAGCTACTTAAAAAATCTAGATTGGGGTTTTTCTATAATTTGTTGTTACTCTCAGTGCACAGCTGAGTATTTACCCCACTGTTTCTGAGTGTGGAATCATAGCTCTATAGCAGCTGATCAGAAAGAGGATTATCGGGATTCAGCATTTAGCACATGCTGCCTCAACAATGCACACGGTCTATTTGAACCTCTTCAATACAGTATGGCAAACGCTTCAGAGCCTTTCATGTTGGGACTTCGCGGTTTAGAAACGGTTTCATCCCAAGAGCTCTAAGCACACTCCATCAAGTTTTCCTGGTAGAACTGTTTGTACTTATAAGTACAATCACTTCACTGTAAACTTGCACTACAGTTATAATATTGCACAACCTGAGTCATTTTATAAAACATGTATTTACATATGATGACGACTGACTTCTAAGTCGATTCAGATTTCCAAGCAGTATCTTCTTGGAGCTCTTGATATCATTTTTAAGATGAAATGCAGTAAAGTATGTTTATTATATTATACAGATAAATTTTAAATTTCATTTAAATTATGTATATTGTTAACAATTAAATGTGAGGACACGGTGGACAGCAGTAGCAATGAGCTGGCGCCCCATTCAGGGATTGTTCCTGTCTCGCTCTGTATGCTTGCTGAGATTGGTGTGACCCTGGATGGATAGATGGGGGGAACATGTACTATTAAGATATTTCAATGTTCCATATAAGTTTTGAATAATTGGCATTCTAAGCTTACATATGGCTTGGCATCTATTTCAAGTAACTAAATCGCCACACAATCAACTTTGAAGAAAGAAAAGGAAGGACGGGAATAGGAGGTTAGTACGTTTGAGGGAGATGTATTGCAGTAGTACTTGCAGTACTGCTGCAATACATTATTTAATGGAAGGTTGATTGCAGCGCAGCAAACATCTTGTGGGAGGCAGGAACAATCTCTGGAGAGGGCACTTGCTCATCGCTAATACTGCACCACTGTGTCACCATGTTTAATACATGCTTTCATTCCTATTATTATGAAAATGATATTGAGTATACATCTTAATATTTAAATTGTTCACAGAGCTGTAATATCATAAGATGTAATGTATTTTGTGTCCTGTCGGAGGAAGAGAAATCTCATTTAAGAAGCATGTAGTGATTCACACACAAAGTACATAGAAGAATACATAAAATACAAAGCATTTAACGTGCCACTTTATCTACAATGGGATCAGAGAACCTAGTAAATGAAACGATTTTAAGATAAAGTTTATGATGTTCTACTTTAATGACAAAATAAACTACGAGATTAAAGTTAACATTTCAACATTTTTTCCACTGTGTCCCTATTCTGTTTTTCATTTCTCTTTACTCTAATACTCTTCCATATGACGCTCAGACAGTGGGCTACGACTCGCCTTTTCACTGCAACTTTGATATCTGGCCACTTTTTATTTATTTTGGGCACTTTATGACTTTCTGAACTTGAACTTTCAAATTTCTCTGCCACTGTGCTACTCTATCAACTTCCTTTTGTTGTTTATATCTTTGCTTAAACCAATAAATCGTACATTTTTCCTTGCCTCTACTTGGTATTCGGTGAAATTCTTTTTTTCCCCGTGCTTTTGCCATTGTCTTTTCACAAAACACAAGGGGCAATTTATATTGATTTGCACATTTTAAAGGGTCGTAATTCTGGGAGTATGGGTGGGGCAGCAGGCATGTGCATTACTTTTTACACTGACCAGGATTTATGTAGTGGAAGTTGGCATACGCACAGATTTATGCATGTGGATTTTTTGTGTGTACACACATTTCCACTTTTGACCATACACCATGTTTTAGTGTAAATTCTACGCACAACATTATGCATGAGGCCCCAGGTCAGGCATCAAAATAATTCATAAACCGGCAAACGCTCTGTGGATAGTCCTTTTTTAATGCCAAAAGCAAAAAAATTTGAAGCATAGACACGGAAAGCAGTATACAGTATACTGTACCATGCCCAGCTGTATATGTGGAACAAACATCAGACACACTTGCAACATGCATACAAGAACATTGCAATGCTGTCACAAGGAAGACGCATGGTTTCTGATATATGCATGTACCAATTCAACCAGACACACATTTAACTAGGACACAGTGCAAGTAAGATTCAGGGCTAATACTAAAAATACCAGAGAGCTGGCTGAATCATGGCTATCAAACAAAAATTCTATTAGCAGACACTTGGAAATGAACCAAGGATATACAGGCTTAAAAAAAAGAATATCCAAATAATAAAAAAGACTTTATTACCAACACCATCCCCATATTTGCTATATATAGCCTTTGATTCTTGTATGTCTAATCATTTTTCCTCTGATGATGACACCTGGGAGGTTGTCAAAAGCTTAGGAATAAATACTATTTTAAGATACATGTCTAATTTTCTCTCCCTTTGTGAATTTCTACAAAAATGCAAATCGTATCACAGACCTTCACTTCTATATACAGTGGAACCTTGGGTCACGAACGTCTCTCAACACGTACAAATCGGGTTATGACCAAAAAGTTTGCCAAACTTTTGCATCTGTTCACGACCACACACTTTTTTTATTTTGTTTGTACGTGCCGATGATTTCAGTCTCTCCCTGTGCATTCTCTGTGAACTGTTTGTGCTCTATTTCATTTCCCTTCCAGTTCATACGCACCGGTGATTTATGCACGTGTTCAGTCTCTCCCTGTACAGTACATTGTTCTCGGTCAGACATGCATCGCGCAGAGGGACTTTATGGTATAGCGGGTCCACAGCTCACGTCAAGAGGCCAGTTTTAAATAAATAATCGCCACGCTTGCAGCTTAGCGAAGGGGCGTGTTGGTTGATTGCTACAGCTGCCACGTCCTCTTCATAAATAAAAGCACGAGGCGGCTAAAGGGAGGAAAAAGAAAAGAAAGACAGAGGTTGCGGAGTGAGGAAGTAAGCAGGAAGCAGAGTGGAAAGAACTGGTGCGAGCGAGCGAACACGCGCATGCTCGCAGGCAGGCAGCTGGACAGTGAGCCCAAGCAGGGGTGTTTGACACTCGGTTCAAAAGGCTATGCGTGAACTCTTGCAAGGTTAGTTTTCTTGGTTGTTTATGGTTAGTTTTTGTATAAATTCCGGATTTTTCAAATGTTCATATTTTTTCCCTGTGCTTAAAACTCATTTTAAAAAAAAAGTCTTTACAGCAAGCAGTTTGTAAGGCTGTAGCATGAACTCTTGCAATGTTAGTTTTTCTCTGTTCAAGGTTTTCTCAGTGTTATTCAATGTTTTTTACATTTAGTTTACTATTACACTGTGCATTATATGGTATAATTAACTATTTTTGTGCTTTAAAATATTTAAAAAAAATTTTACATACAAGACAGAGTTTGAATGTTTTTCTTATTATCTCTGTGGATTTCTCAAGGTATACTAGTTACCGCTTGCATGACAAACATCTACAGATTGAGTTGACTGCTGACTCTCATTTAGGTCATTGTAAATGAGTGTGGTTCATCACAGTACCTTTCAAAGGATGGATATACAGTCAGTAGCTGGTTTCTACCATTTACCCAATACCGCCAAGAATAAGATCCTGCTGTGCACAACGATGTAATGGATTAATCAAATAAAACAAATGGGTAGATCAATGGATTAAAGAAAGTAAATTAATCTTTATGCAAAAAAGACAGTATTATTACATTACTATGCATGGGTTTTTAACACATTTAACTTAATCAGATATTAACTTTTTGTTTGTAATACATCCTGCCTAAGTCATCTTTTCTTCAAGTAAATTATGCTTAAAATTCTGGATCTGTTCAAGCTTGTTTCTTGCTTTAAAGTGTTCACCCATGTTTGTGACTCACCCTTATTACACTGCCTGTTCATGTTTGGAAATGTTTAAATCGGAATTGTATAGGAAAGTATTAAAACAAAATATTTTACATGCTTTTTTGGCTTTGTAAAACACTTTATTATTGGTCTTACTATGGAAGCTGTTGTATATAAAAAAACTGATTGATTTTAATGCTGGTAAAGCATACACAATGTGTCAAATTTGTAATTAATTCAGTTTGTAAAGAATAATACTTTGAAGGGGTGCAGTGGCATTCTGCAATAATTAAATGAAAGACACAACACACACAGTATCCAAAGGCATAGCTGATATCTGGCCACTACTTTATTTACCATGTTAAAAACACACACATATTAACACGACATTCTAAAGGAACTTTACTAATAAAAGTTTGGTAATATACTGTTTAATATGTAACAACCTTTTACCTGTCCACCTTTTTTTTTTTTCTTTCAATCTGGCAATGCTAGTCAACTGAGCTAGTGATTATATAAAAGTGAATTAGTTGTCCATGTTATATTCCAGGATATACTCTTCTAGTCAGTAAATTTTAATCAACTCCAATCTAAACCAAACAATCATTGTCCTGGCCATGAGTCAAAACCATGGCTTTTGGTTTTTAAAGCAGATAATTTCTAAATTATTAATCCAACTTTATTTTGTTTTTTTGGTTTGTGATAAGTACAGATGTATGGAAGCAAATTCAACTGAATGTGCATCCTTGTAGTAGTATGGATTATTACTGCACCACTATCGCAGCTCACTGAAATAGTATTGAAAATATTTATGAAATTAAAAATAAAAGTTCATTTAGACAAGTATAATAATAACTATGGTATTTAGTAATATCCATTCATTCGTTCTTTCATTCATTATCTGATCTTTCATATTTCACTAAAAGAGCAGAACCTACCTTGGGAGGACAGTATGTAAGGCTTGACTACTCCTACTGAGTGAATTTATATAATCGATGTAGAAGAGAAAAAATAGAAAAGGATTGAAAATCTGGTACTGAATGAGTAATATCTTCTTAGAAATTCTTTAGATAAATATTAAGAAGGTAAAATAGAATTCATGCCTGTCTTTATAAGAGGAAGATAGAAAGAAAAAAACAAAGTCAGCCGAAGTTAGTTGTTATTCATTATCCTGTGTCTGCATGTACAGTACATGCTGCAGACACCAGAGGACACTCCAGCTCCCTAAACAACCAACACAAACAGGCTAGAGTGTTTTATTGTGGGAAACGCTTCTTGGGCAAGTGTTTCCCACTAAAACATGCCACAAGTAAAATTAAGCATAGCACAACTCTTTGTCTTTTCCTCTGTCTTACACTGCCTCCACCACTCCTCCTTGCAAACTTCATCCACCTTCCACCTGAGTGTGTCTTGTCCATCTGAGGCGGGTAGCTCCTTTTATTTTCCACCTGAGAGTACTTCCAGTGTTCTGTACACGTGGTCTGAAAGCACTTCCTGTTGAGACAGAAACCCCATGAAGCAGGGCTCCCCGGTTCCTGCAGCACCCCCTGGTGACCCACGGAGCCCAACATGGCTTAGTTGAAGAACTCCATGTCCCATGCTGCCCTGTGGGAATCTGAGGCACCACTAGAACCCCGGGGTGCTGCCATCTAGCACTCCAGGGGAGATGATGCCCTGTGCACAATTTCTTCCCAGTCCTTTCATTTTGAGGGTGTCCTGGCCGGGTGAGGATATGGGTTGTTTCTCACAATGTATATCTTCATCTTCTGTAATCTTTGTGTTTTGTGTAAATTGTATTAATCATTACAGCAGTTATTTGTTAAAAATGGTCGATCACTACATACTAACCACAAAACAGGAAGTGTTTATATGTACTGTACTTTGAAATTAATTTCACCCCCCACATAATCTGGATCTCCCTATCTGGTAGAAAGAATGACACTTTCAGAAATCGCATCCTTTTCTTTGTGTTTTTAAGAGGCTGAGAAAAGTCAATCTCTTACTCCAGATTCTCAGCGACTTCTCAAGATGCATAATGGAGGACATGTTTACTAGCTGCATCTCAGTCTGCCACTGGCAGGCCACAGTGACTAGCAGCAGGTGGTTAATACAGCGGAGTTCTTTAGGGCCTGATTCTCAAGAAGGCACTCTATATTCCTGCTTTGGGCATGTTTTTTGTTTGTAGGTGGCATTTATACATTTCTTACTGTAAGAGCCACTTTCCTAGTTCTATAAAATGTATGAATATTTATTAGATGATAATGCATGAATTATGGGAGGTTCCTAAAACCCCCGTGAAAAGAATTAAGTTGGTATTTTCCTGTCATCTCTTAACAGCTTTGAGTAAACAATGTTCTCCAGTTAGTGTCTTGCCTTGTGTAAGGTACAGAGGCATACAGTTTTTTAACCGTGTTCTTGTTTGTGCTCGCGTTCGTGCTTATGCACGTGACCGTGCCTAGGCGCATGTCTATGTGCTAGGAGTGTGATGAGATCTCGTGGTACGAGATCTCGCGAGATCAGATTTGTCTGGCGAGATGCGTCTGGTCTCGCGAGAACGTGATGATATCCTTGCGTTATTGGCATGATGAAGTGTGAGGAAGAAGTAAGGATAGAAGATGCGCCCGCGACATTTAAATCATTGGTGTGGCAACATTTTGGATTCCTTGTGGAAATAAGAAATGGCAAAAAAATGACAGACAAGACAAAGACAATTTGCAAACACTGTAAGAAATTAATACCGTACACCTCTGCTAACACAAGCACTATGCAAAAGCATTTAGAAAATAACCACAGCTTGTTACTAAAAGCTGCGCCTGTGAAGAAAATGGAAAGCAATTCAGTTCGCATAAAAGGGCAAACAACCATAACAAATGCCTTTGCAGCTAAACTTCCACCATCCAATGCAAGAGCCACGGCAATAACAAGAGACATCGGCGTTTTCATTGCAGCCGATATGAGACCATTTTCTGTGGTGGAAAATCTGGGATTTCGGCGACTCATCCACACACTGGAACCAAAGTATGCCATCCCGTCACGCGCACATTTTACTCGCACAGTGGTCCAGACCCTGTACAAAGAGTGCAAGGTAAACGTTGTACAGGCTCTGAAAGAGGCAGAAACAATCGCCATAACTACTGACGGTTGGACTTCTAGGTGTACACAGAGCTACAATTACAATTACAGCCCACATTATCAACAGTAATTGGGAAATGGTACATTTTGTACTGCAGACGCACCCACTTTTTGAATCACACACAGGGGCAAACATCGCTGAAGTTTTATTAGAAGCTGTCCCACAGTGGGGTCTTAAAAAGCCAAACCATTGCATCGCTATTGTAACAGACAATGCGCGTAATATGGATGTGGCTGTGTGCGAGGCAGGATTTGAGCCGCACATCAAATGCTTCGCACGCACAATAAATCTCGCTACACAGGCTGGCCTCGTTGTTGCGCGTGTCGCTCGTTTGCTCGGGCGGGTGAGACGTGTAACTGCTTTTTTTCACCGGAGTTCGACAGCTGCCGCGGTACTGACGTCTAAGCAGAAGCTGCTACAACTGCCACCGCAAAAATTAATAATGGACGTCACCACGCGATGGAATTCATCATTGGATATGCTGGTTCGTTACCTGGAGCAGCAGGCTGCTATAGCAGCAGCGCTCACCAGCCCAGAAATAAGACAAAATGCCCGAAACATTGACACACTGGATACCTGCGACATTGTCAATGCCGAATTTCTTGTGAAGCTGCTGAATCCTTTAAAGACAGCTACCACTGTCTTGTGTGAAGAGAAGAGGCCCACAGTGTCTCTCATCGTGCCACTGAAGAACATGATAGAACAAAACATGGCACTAAATGACAGTGATTCCCCCACTGTGGCCGACACAAAGAGAGCAATTCTCAGCAATATTTCAGGCAGATACAATGGGGATATATACAACTGCCTGCTGGAGAGCACTGCGCTGGACCCAAGATTCCAGTCTCTACCGCAGCTAGACTGCAATCAGCGTGAGGCAGTCTTTCAGAGGATACAGAAAAGGGTGGAAAAGTTGCAGCAAAACCAGGTATCATTGACTTGATTTTTTTTTCCCTAGAAGATTTATGTTTCCAGTACTAAATTTTAATTGATTTAATAGGTTCATGCTGTATTTGTGTGTGTGTGTGTGTGTGTGTGTTGTAAACATGAGAGCATCAGAGTGAGTGTATTTGTGTTAAAAGAGAGAGGGGGACTGCTTTGCTGCTTGCTAATGTTAAAGCCAGTGTTTCTGCTGCTTGAAGCCCACAGATGAGAAGAGTATGGAGCGCAAGGAAGAGGCATCAGTTCATTGTTCCACACATGGGGGCGAGGGGGCTCTTGAAGCTGAAGGCAGAGCTGAGTCAGAAGAGGAACCTGCTTCCAAGAAGACAGCACTTGAGGATCTGCTAGGGGACTCTTTCTCGAAGACGGAACAGCCCAGCAAAGGAATTGAGAGGGAAACTGAACTTTACAGAAGAGAGGCATCTATCCCACTTAGTTGCTGCCCT
Source organism: Polypterus senegalus (assembly GCF_016835505.1). NCBI lineage: Eukaryota > Metazoa > Chordata > Cladistia > Polypteriformes > Polypteridae > Polypterus > Polypterus senegalus. The sequence continues at coordinate 40,803,002 of NC_053161.1, forward strand.
CTGACATGGTGGAGAGAAAACAGCTCCAAATATCCTTTGCTGTCTCCACTTGTCAAAGAATATCTTTCCATTCCTGCGACCTCTGTTCCAAGTGAGCGTGTCTTTTCAACTGCAGGAGACATAGTCACTGCCCAGAGGTCACAATTGCTGCCAGAAAATGTAGACATGCTTATATTCTTAAAAAAGAACATGACCATATCTTAGGCTGTTCTGTATAGGTCATTACCTCATTACCTAGGTCTTAGTTCTTTTTCCATGCTTAAAAAAATTTTGTTCATTGTTTTGCACTCTGAGTTTCAAGACAGCACTACTTTGATAGTTACACTAATTATGGTTAATTGCACATAAAGGGATATTTGTGTTGTTTATTATTTATTTTTATTTATACTATTTAATTTTATTGTGCAATTAATTGCCTATCAGTTTGTGGCAAAATATTTTGCAGTGTTTACATGTTATTACTGCATATCATTCATCAAAATAGAAGTTTTATTTCAAAAAGTTGATTTCAAAATGGACATGCATTTTTTGCATTTTGTGTTTTTCAGTTAAATAAAAGGCTATTTTTGCTATATATTTAAACATTAAGGATTTCTTTAAAAAAAGTCTCTAAAAGTCTCGTCTCGTTCTCGTGAACCCAGTCTCGTGTCTCGTCTCGTCTCGTGGGAAAAGCGTCTTGTCACACCCCTACTATGTGCCAACGGCCTACGTGCCTTTTGAGTGTGAAGAAACTTAAAATAAAAGATTTAAGTGTTGAGCCGTATGTTTAAAGCATACAGAAGAAGAAATAAATAACCTTTAAGTATAGAAATAACCAAAGCTTCTTAAGAAAAGCTAAGTTTGTAGAAGATGCATTTTTTCTTTTTTTTTGCCTTTATTCTATGTATGTAACTATTTTTCTTTTTATTCTTGTATGGATTATTTGCTTCTAACTTTCACTAAATATTTTTAAAACGAACTTTTGAACTGAGAGATTTCTTTGACACGCGTCTTACCCGTGCCTGACTTCGCCTTATACATCGGCGGCTACACTTACTAATTAGACCCTTGTATTTTATTGATATTAATATTGTGTAGTGTATTTTTTGTAATCTTTCTGCTTATTATAAGAAGTAGAAATGTATACAGAATTCAGCACCATTTAAAAACATTAGTATAATGTGAATATGGGGTTTAACTTTTGAGAATAAATCCGTACATTGAGAATTGCAATTCTAGTGGCCATTAGAACTGAGCTGCTACCACCAAGGTGGCTCATTATGTGGAGAGCTGTGGTAAATTTTACTCACAAAGCAGTATTAAGACCACACTTTTTATTAAACAAATATATCACAAATTCCATCTTTTATGTTATTGTAATATGTTTAAAATTTTACACAAAATACTTTTGTTCTAGCCAACTAAATTACTTCAATGCACTCCTATCATGACTAGCAAGGAAATATATAAATCATCTGTGTTGTGTTTGGATTGCAGCAGCAAGATCCTTAATCAAAAAGAGAAAATCTGAGTACATTTCATTGACTTTAACATCATTCCTTTGTCCAAATGTGTCTTTAGTACTCCTAATTGCATTGAAGGTTCTGAACAATTTACACTTTCCTATTTTCCAGAATGCCTGTCCCTACATTTCCCTAACTGCAGAATCAGATCTTTGATCACTGGCTTTCTCAATGTTCTGAGAGAGATGAAGGAAAACTGGTGAGGCAGCCTTTGGTTTTCAAGTATTTTACCATTAAACATCTGTCAGGTCGTCTTTCTATAAGTTTAAAAAAAAAAAAGCCAACAAAACACTTTTTCAATTTGGTATTTTCATAATTCATTTGTAGTGCATCTATTGTAAAATATAAAGATTAATGCTCCGTAATGATGTATTTTAAACTTTGTATTTGTTCACAATGGATGGATGGCATGGTTTTTTTCATATAATACCCCTGTTAGACAGTCCTAATTATTCATATTTTATTTTTTTCAGTTAATTACTACTTTTCTCTTTGTTTTCTCTTTCCATCCAGTCCCCAGTTGTGGAGCTTTTTGCCACTGCCACCTAAACATAGTACTTCACAGCTGCCTTTGATGGGATCATCAACTGGCTGTCCATGAGCCAAATTCAAACCACATGCTAGTTTTCATCAATAATAATAATAATATTAATAATAATAATACATTTTATTTATATAGCACCTTTTCCATTCATTGGCCCCAATTTAGGCCCAGCGCCACTGGGAGTAAAAGAGGGACATCACTAATGCAACTGAATTATGCTGGCCTGCATTTTTGGATGAAAAGATTTTTTAACACTTAAATTGATTTAACTAGTGCCACTTTTATTCAGTGCCCATTAAGTATTTATCTGTCCAGTTCTCAACAGCCCTGTTTTATATTTCAGTGCAGCAAGAAGTGATAAAAACTGCTGTTTTTGTGGTTTTGGAACAGCCTTTTGAGGTAGTTTCTCTTAATTGCTAACTGTTGACTTTATTTTCATTTTATTTCTGTATTGTTTAAGAGTCCCCATAGACTATGATGTTTGCTGATGACATTGTGATCTGTGGGAAGAGTAGGGAGCAGGTTGAGGAGACTCTGGAGAGGTGGAGATATGCTCTAGAGAGGAGAGCAATGTAAATGAAAGGGAGGTCATTGGAATTGTAGAGTTGGTGAAAGTGGATGAGTTTAAGTACTTGGAATCAACAGTACAGAGTAACCGGGTTTGTGGAAGAGAGGTGAAAAAGAGTGCAGGGATAGTAGAGAAGAGTGTCTGGAGTAATTTATGACTCGTGGGTATCAGCAAGAGTGAAAGGGAAGGTTTACAGGATGGTAGTGAGACCAGCTGTGTTACAGTCATATGAAAAAGGTTGGGAACCCCTCTCAGCCTGCATAATAATTTAATTTCAACAAAAAAGATAACAGTGGTATGTCTTTCATTTCCTGGGTACATCTGAGTATTGGGATGTTTTTCAAACAAATACTTTTAGTGAAGCAGTATTTAGTTGTATGAAATTAAATTAAATGTGAAAAACTGGCTGTGCAAAAATCTGGGTATCCTTGTAATTTTGCTGATTTGAATGCATGTAAACTGCTCAATACTGATTACTGGCAACACCAAATTGGTTGCATTAGCTCATTAAGCCTTGAACTTCATAGACAGGTGTGTCCAATCATGAGAAAAGGTATTTAAGGTGGTAAATTGCAAGTTGTGCTTCCCTTTGACTCTCCTCTGAAAAGTGACAGCATAGGATCCTCAAAGCAACTCTCAAAAGATCTGAAAACAAAGATTGTTCAGTATCATGGTTTAGGGGAAGACTACAAAAAGCTATCTCAGAGGTTTAAACTGTCCGGAATATAATCAGGAAATGGAAGGCCACGGCACAGTTGCTGTTAAACCAACCCAGGTCTGGCAGGCCAAGAAAAATACAGAAGCACCATATGCGCAGGATTGTGAGAATGGTTACAGACAACCCACAGATCACCTCCAAAGACCTGCAAGAACATCTTGCTGCAGATGGTGTATCTGTACATCGTTCTACAATTCAGCACAATTTGCACAAAGAACATATGTATGGCAGGGTGATGAGAAAGGTGCCCTTTCTACACTCGCGCCACAAACAGAGTCGCTTGTTGTATGCAAATGTTCATTTAGACAAGCCAGATTCATTTTGGAACAAAGTGGTTTGGACTGATGAGACAAAAATTGACTTACTTGGTCATAACAAAAAGCGCTTTGCATGGCAGAAGAACACCACCGCATTCCAAGAAAAACACCTGCTACCTACTGTCAAATTTGGTGGAGGTTCCATCATGCTGTGGGGCTGTGTGGCTAGTTCAGAGACTGGGGCCCTTGTTAAAGTTGAGGGTCGGATGAATTCAACCCAATATCAGCAAATTCTTCAGGATAATGTTCAAGCATCAGTCACAAAGTTGAAGTTATGCAGGGGTTGGATATTCCGCTGAGACAATGACACAAAACAGAGTTTAAAATCTACAAAGGCATTCACGCAGAGGGAGAAGTACAATGTTCTGGAATGGCTGTCACAGTCCCCTGACTTGAATATCATCGGAAATCTATGGGATGATTTGAAGCTGGCTGTCCATGCTCGGCAGCCATTAAATTTAACTGAACTGGAGTGATTTTTTGTATGGAAGAATGGTCAAAAATACCTCCATACAAATTCCAGACACACAAAGTCTATAGGAGGCATCTAGAGGCTGTTATATTTGCAAAAGGAGGCTCAACTAAGTATTGATGTAATATCTCTGTTGGGGTGCCCAAATATATGCACCTGTCTAATTTTACGATGCATATTGCATCTTAAATACTACTGTTTCCATAAGGCATGTCCTATATTAAAAGGAAGTTGCTACTTTGAAAGCTTAGCCAATGATGAGCAAAAATCCAAAGAATTTAGAGGGGGTTCCATACTTTTTCATATGACTGTATATGGGTTGGAAATGGTGGCACTGACCAAAAATAGGAGACAGAGCTGGAAGTGGCAGAGTTAAAGATGTTAAGATTTGCATTGGGTGTGATGAGGATGGACAGGATTAAGAACAAGTACATTAAAGGATCAGCTCAAGTTTAACGGTTTGGAGACAAAGTCAGAGAGGCAAGATTGCGTTGGTTTGGACATGTGCAGAGTAGAGATGTTGGGTATATTGGGAAAAGGATGTTAAGGATAGAGCTGCCAGGCAGCAGGAAAAGAGGTAAGTCTATGAGAGGTTTTATGGATGTAATGAGAGAGGACATACAGGTGATGGGTGTAACAGAGCAAGATGCAAGACAGGAAGATATGGAAAAAGATGATCCACTATGGCAACCCCTAACAGGAGCAGCCAAAAGAATAAGATGATTGCTTAAGTAAGTAGACTGGAAGTGAATGTATATTGATTTTGCATTAGCAAACATACGGGGTAAAAAAAAAAAAACCTCTGGAGTAGCATAAATGTAGATGCACTGAACAGCAAGTTAATTTGGACAGGAAAAGAATAAGAAGAATGAACAGTACAGTAAGGAGAGCTGTCGAAATACTATCATTTTCCCTGCAGAGACTTACAATGGCTTCCATAATGTTGGGACAAAGATACATTTTCCTTGATTTGCCACTCTCCTTCACAGTTTAAAATTACAAATCAAACAATTCAGATGTGATTAAAGTTCACATTGCAAACTTTAACTATTTGCATATTTTTCAGTCACACCATGTAGAAATGACAACACTTTTTATACATGGTCCCCAACATTTGAGGCAAACATAATGTTTGGGGCATAGCAATGGTACTGTAGGTATATTAAAGCAGCCATATTTAGTGCTAACTTTCCATGGTGTAAGAAGTGATGATTTGAAAGTTAGATTGTCACATCACCCTCACAGATTCTTTGTTTTTCTTTTTGCACCGAGGTATACATTATATGAGAGGGAACCTAAAATTTCCAGAATTGGTCAATAGTACAATAGTAGGGTGAAGTTAATAAAAATGCTGATATGCATTGTATTCCTACAATCTAGATAATCAGTCCACCAAGTGGCATTGTGCTGAGCTGATGGAGTGTGTATTTCTAGCATTTATTCTACAATCACGCAGGTGATTTTGGTGATTTTTTTTTTTTTTGTCCTCCAAGCCACCAGGGCAGATTTTCCAAAGACAATGATGATTGTGTTTTTCAACACTGACTTTTTTATAAAGAGTTTATTCCCTGTGAATATGCTATTAGTCAGTGACACTACATTTAACTGCAGAGGAGTTTATGGGAAAGCTTCAAGGAAAAAAAAAACATCCACTGCAGCAGTAGTGCATGCAAAACTGCATTTTGCATCATGACAGTGCACATGCAGAGCAAATATAATGTACTAGTTGTTGCTTTGCATATAACCAATTTGGTAGTTCTCACTGCTTGTAACTTATTTTAGTTATACAAATGAAAACTGAGACTAAACGGATGAAAGAAGATTTGCGACGGTGGAAGAAGTGCAGAAAAAAATGTCAGAGGCTCCAGACACAGTAACAAAAGAGGAATACAGAAAATGTTTCCAGGAATGGGAGAAGCAGTGGGACAAGTGTATTGCATCTCGGAGAGAGAATTTTGAAGGTGAGTTAAAGGGAATCTCTGTTTGTTTGTTTTTTTTTTAACTGTTATTGTTAGGTATCCCTTTGTACCTCCAAAGTAGTCAAGTTTTGATCTGAAAAGTGGTGTATTACTTAAGTTACTTTATCTAACAAAACAAAAACATTTCTCGTCGGATAGATATAAATATAAATTTCCCCTTAATAAGCCCTTATAAACTCTCCCACACTGTTAACATTATTAGAGCCCTCTAGACATGAAATAACACCCTTTAGTCAAAAGTTTAAACTGTGCTCCATGACAAGACAGAGATGACAGTTCTTTCTCACAATTAAAAGAATGCAAACATATCTTCCTCTTCAAAGAATGCGTGTCAGGAGCAGAGAATGTCAGAAAGAGAGAGAGAGCGCGAGAGAAAAGCAAACAATCAAAAAACTGCTTTGATATGACTGCTAAATCTGGTCATTTGAAAGTGTCAAGTAACAGTGGTGAAGTAACTGTGTGGCAAAAATGCAAAATGGTTGTGATCAAGTGGAAGGACAAGATAAAGACATCTGCAAGTGTCAATCTTCGTGTCAGGGAATATGTGGAAGTCACTATGCATTGGTGACTGTTTAAAAAAAAATACCCCATAAAGAACATGTACTGTCCTAAATTTGAATTAGTTCAATAGTGGACACTAGACATACCTTTTCTGTTGTGATTTTGTTCACATTTTGCTATTTACATTTTTCTGTTACATATGATAAAATTTTGAATTATTGAAAATATACAACATTTTTGGGTCATTTTTTCCAGATGTAAACATAATTGCTATGGGAGAAAAAAAAACACTGATATTAAAATATCAGTTCTTAGCAAAAGATGAAGTGAAAATCACTCTTAAAGTTCACAAAAAATCACAGTTGAGGGTGATGAATAACTGTGCTAAAACAAAAAGAAAAACATTCCAAAAGCAGACAAAGGCTCAGTGGCTCTAGTCCTACTCCCTTTTCGCTGGTCCAGGTTGCTCAAAGGGACTCCCCCAGGGGCTTAATAAAAAAAAATTCTAATAATTTTTCCTTCATTTTCGTTTTGGCTGTTCTAGTGAACAAGTTATTTTTTTCACATGAAAAATAACCCAAAGAAAGCTTATGTACAGCTCAGCACATTTATCTCCACTCCTCCATGCTCTAAATAATAAATAAGAGTTCTTGCACCCCCTCCTATCCTTAGTCATGGTGCTCAGGAGTACTGAGGTGTCCCTTTCACTAATGACAGGCTTTCTACTGCAGAGGAAGACACATTCTTATGTCCATCTTCCCCTTCTCATATGCCCTCCATCCCAAAGGACACTTCACTCAGCCTCCTGCAGTTACCTAGCATGCCTCCACATAGTTGGCAATATGTACATAAGCCAGAAATAAGCCTTCAAAATTCATGACTTACACTTTACATGTGCATGCACAGCCACAAATGTTCCATCTCTCGAGCCCTTTTCTGTCACTAAATGGCTTTGCCACTCCATTATTCTGTTTCATTTGCAGCTCTATACCTTGTGCCAGGATGTTTCATCATCTTCAGACTGGGAAGATACACACAGCACTCCACAAGCTCCCACCCGCATTGCCTTGGGCCAATGCACCAGCACAGTTACCTTGCCGTTTTCTCTCTGTTGGAGTTGTCTTGTGTCACCATCTTAACAACCCTCAAGGTAAGCATCATAACTGTTTAAACACAAAGGAAAAACTATAAATAGTTACCCACAGATATACGGGAAAATGCAGTCACCATAGTATGAATTACTACACGGGCAGGACAAAAACCGTGTGATTCAGGCAAAGTGGCTTTTATTAATATTTGTGTTTATGTATAAAAGTGCAGATATCTGAACACAAAACTGAATAGACAACAGTTAGTATCTGTTGCACATCCCACCTGTTAATTCACAAAATTACTAATATATGACAATTCAAGAAATCAACGAGTAACTCTAGACTCAATGGTGTTATTATAACATTTGAAAAACTGAATCAAATTTTAAAAACACATCTTACCACTTTTTTTTTTTTCAATGCAATCCAATAAGGGTATGTTCTATCCAGGCATCGTTCAGGTCTGTAACTTTGAGTCCTTGCTCCATTCACAACTCTTTGACCATATCACTTGTATACATTAGCCTAATTCAATAAGGGGGCATCACGCCAGTCAAGTGTTGATTTATGATATCAGTTTAGTACAGTGCATCCGGAAAGTATTCACAGCACATCACTTTTTCCATATTTTGTTATGTTACAGCCTTATTCCATAATGGATTAAATTCATTTTTTCCTCAGAATTCTACACACAACACCCAATAATGACAACATGAAAAAAGTTTACTTGAGGTTTTTGCAAATTTATTAAAAATAAAAAAACTGAGAAATCACATGTACATAAGTATTCACAGCCTTTGCTCAATACTTTGTCGATGCACCTTTGGCAGCAATTACAGCCTCAGGTCTTTTTGAATATGATGCCACAAGCTTGGCACACCTATCCTTGGCCAGTTTCGCCCATTCCTCTTTGCAGCACCACTGAAGCTCCATCAGGTTGGATTGGAAGCGTTTGTATACAGCCATTTTAAGATCTCTCACTCCAGAGATGTTCAATTGGATTCAAGTCTGGGTACTGGCTGGGCCACTCAAAGACATTCACAGAGTTGTCCTGAAGCCACTCCTTTGATATCTTGGCTGTGTGCTTAGGGTTATTGTCCTGCTGAAAGATGAACTGTCTCCCCAGTCTGAGGTCAAGAGCGCTCTGGAGCAGGTTTTCATCCAGGATGTCTCTGTACATTGCTGCAGTCATCTTTTCCTTTTTCCTGACTAGTCTCCCAGTTCCTGCCGCTGAAAACCATCCCCACAGCATGATGGTATTGGCCTGGTGATGAACGGTGCCTGCTTTCCTCCAAACATGACTCCAATCTCCAATCTTTGTCTCATCAGACCAGAGAATTTTGTTTCTCATGGTCTGGGAGTCCTTCAGGTGCCTTTTGGCAAACTCCAGACGGGCTGCCATGTGCCTTTTACTAAGGAGTGGCTTCTGTCTGGCCACTCTACCATACAGGCCTGATTGGTGGATTGCTACAGATATAGTTGTCCTTCTGGAAGGTTCTTCTCCCTCCACAGAGGACCTCTGGAACTCGGACAGAGTGACCATCGAGTTCTTGGTCACCTCCCTGACTAAGGCCCTTCTTCCCTGATCGCTCAGTTTAACAAATTTTTACGAATGATGGAGGCCACTGTACTCATTGGGACCTTCAAAGCAGCAGAAGTTTTTCTGTAACCTTCCCCAGATTTGTGCCTTGAGACAATCCTGTCTCGGAGGTCTACAGACAATTCCTTTGACTTCATGCTTGGTTTGTGCTCTGACGCGAACTGTCAACTGTGGGACCTTATATAGACAGGTGTGTGCCTTTCCAAATCATGTTCAACCAACTGAATTTACCACAGGTGGACTCCAATTAAGCTGCAGAAACATCTCAAGGATGATCAGGGAAACAGGATGCACCTGAGCTCAATTTTGAGCTTCATGGCAAAGGCTGTGAATACTTATGTACATGTGCTTTCTCAGTTTTTTTATTTTTAATAATTCTGCAAAAATATCAAGTAAACGTTTTTCACGTTGTCATTCATTTTTAATTCCATTTTTAATATATTATTTGCACATCATGTTGTTACACAGTGGACCCTGAGCTTCACAATTTCATCTATCTGTATACTTGTATATGGTTGAGACGACAATAAAGTTCACTTTGACTTTGACATAGAATTCTACACACACCACCCCATCAAAGTCAGAGGAAAAAAATAAATTGAATCCATTTTGGAATAAGGCTGTAACATAACAAAATGTGGAAAAAGTGATGCGCTGTGAATACTTTCCGGATGCACTGTATATAGGGTGAATGGGTGACAGGATTGAAAAATGCTGCTAAAGGGAAAAAGGGCATAAGATACAGTTTAAAAAAGATGCCATGGACAATATGGCAAGAAGTGGTTTCCAGAAGAGAATGCAATTTATTTAAGTACTCAGAAATGATTACTTCGGGTTTTTTTTAATGATATGGAAGATAGTGGAAAGCACTGAAAGCTTGAAGTGTTTTTCCACAGTCTAAGGGGGCAATGCAGAGAGAATCCTGAAGAAGTGGAGCCTGGCTCTTTAAGAGATAGTACAGGGAGATCTGGGGCTGCCATAGGGCACTCTGAAAGGAAGGACACAGGACTTTATGGGAAACATTCCTGACCCTAATAAAGCAGCCTCTGAGTCAGAGAGTCTTTAAATTGGGAGGTGGCATTTTAATATTTGGTATGGGCTCTCTGTCTAGGTGGTGTCTAACTCAAGAGAGTTTATAAGGGAATAAAGAGGTGGACAGGGAGAGAATTAAGTGCCTGTGCCTGCATTGGTTTATTTATTTCTTATAATCTTTGTTGTTCCTGTTAAGCCTCTCCTAACTGCCATTTTTTTGTGTTCAGTAAACAGTTTTGATTTTGTCCTTTTGTTCAGGGTGACGGTGAGATATAGGCATGCCATGTCGTAATTTCAATTAGCAGACCACAAAGCTTTATAGCTTTTCACTACATTTCAAACATCTTGGAATAAAACAAATCCTTAGCAACTTGCCTTTCTAACTTTTATTCAATGACTGTTTATTTTGATCTTTTGAATTAAGAAAATTGTAATTTGAGCCTGCCGGGTAACATTCTGGCAGAAGAGAGGTATTCACATAGTTGCCTGGAATCGATTGCAAGTACTAACATGTAAGCAAAGGATAGAGTACAAATTATCTAGGATATCCAGTAAAAGTACAAGTTGTGTTGAACCAGAAGATTGACATTGTATATTAGTCACAAATATTGATTCAGTTGGAAGAAATGATGACCATTTTTGGTCTGCAAAATACAGAATAAAAAAAAACAAAGAATGATGAAATTAACACAAAATTGTCATTGAATGATCAAACCCAAAACCCAAGCTGTTCTGCTAGACCTGGCTGTCAGAGATCCTTTTACTGCCTTAATGCAAATGGCTGTCCAAAACAAATGTTTTTCCAGAATTTACAGAATAACAAATGAAATTCAAAAGGTGCTTTTTCTTTAATCCAGCAAACAGGAACTACAACAAGGTCAACGGCATACATTTAGGTGAATTATCCATTATGAGCAAAAATGCAAAAGTATGTGTTACTTTTACAATAAAGACATTACTAAAGGGGAGGTTTATGTACCTACCATTTATGGAAAATGTTCAGGAAGAGTCAGTACAGCCTTCATTATTATATTTTATATTTCTTTTATAAGTTAGGGCTCAGAAAAAGGGAAATACTGGAGAATTAAAAAGGAGATCAGAGAAAGAAGAGAGAAGGTAAAATAACATTTTATTCTAAAAGTGAAAATCTTTTTTTGTCAAACTAATGGAATGGAAATTAAACAATTAGACCGGCATACTAAATTTAAGGCCTCTGTAATATATACAATTACCGGACCATGTAAAAGTATTAAGACGCTTGAGAAATTCTAGAATTGTACTGTATAGCAAATCCTATACATAAATATTGTTGCCTATCATATTTTTATTTCAAAGCACTTTCTCATTTTTTGTGTAATATGGTCATTTACATTTTTTTAGGATCAGTGGTAGCTTAAAATGTAAAATTAGATGCAGTGATAACCCATAGAGTGCAGTATGGGTGGAACAATTGGAAGAAAGCATTAGAAGTATTGTGTGATTGAAGAATTAAGGTAAAGGCAAGTTTAAGACAGTGGTAAGACCAGCAAATATATATAAAACTGACACATGGGCAGTAAAGTGAGTGCAGGAGAAGAAATTTAATGTAACAGAAATGAGAATGTTGAGATGGATGTGTGAAGTTACAATAAAGGACAGAATAAGAAATGGGACAATCGGAGGTATAACAAAAGTGGAAGAGAGATTTAAGAAAGTACAGGAAAGTTGGTTGAATTGGTATGGACATGCGATAAAGAGAGATAATAAATATGTCGGCAAAAGAGTGATGGGAATGAAAGTACAAGGGAAGGAGAAGGCGAGGGAGGCCAAAATGGAGGTGGATGGTTAAAGTAAAAGAAGATCTGAAGGAAAAGGGCTTGACTGGTGAGGAGGTGCAGGACTGAGCTGTATGGAGGAGGTAGGACAAGCACATCGACCCCACATAGAAGAGGGAAAAGATGAACAGGAAGAAGAAAAGGTTTTACATTAAAAAGTTGTCTGAAACAAAAAGGCAGACAACAAAATAAGCGGACTGGGAGATTAGACAAAGTTCTGATCATATAATGGGCCAAGGTAAAAACCAAAAGTCATATTGCCAAAATACAAAAACATTATCTAAAAATGAAATTTGAAGTAAGTATGCAGAAAGTCCAATCTTGAATCAAAAGAAGGCAAAGCATATGTGTTTATGTATATGTTTTTTTAGAATTTGTCCAGAAGCATGGACATTGGTCAGAGAGCTCAACCATTTTTTCTTCATTTAACACAATGCTGTCACACTTCTGTGACTCAGGCATTATCACTGGTGCAGTGTTTTGAAGATCAAACTCCACAAGATTGTGTCACCCTCAGTCAGAAATGATCAACAAAATGGCAGCAAAATAAACAAATAGAATTTTACCAAAATCAAAATTAACAAGATTTCCACATTTTTCTGTATAAAAACCTCACAACTTAGGGGTGATCATTTGGGTTGTGAATGTGAAGGACACTGTGAAAATGAAGACTAAAGTAGATCCTTACAGATACATTAATTCAAGTGCATAAATTGCCATAGGGATACAAAACAACATTCAAGTGTGTGGACATCCTACTGGGTACTGTTGGAACAGTGATCAGGAAGTGGCAGTTACTTCAAACCACCCAGAAGCCACCTAAAAAGGTCTTCAGTCAAAACTTTTTGTGCAAACAAAAAGGAGACTTGTTAGAAAAGCCACAGACAGGCTGACAGTACATTTGAAGGCACTGTAGAGTTAGTAGCTGACAGTGATGTAAGGGTGCCAGGTTCAGAGGTCTGCATAAACATCTTCTGTAATGGGGAGTGGCACAAAAGAAGTCCTCACTCAAACAAAAACATGTGACAGCACATCTTGAGTTTGCTGGAAAGAATGAGAGTGACACAGTTGCAATATGGGATAGATAGATAGACAGATAGATGCGTTATTGATCCTGAGGGAAATTTATGGACCAGTACCCATAAAACCAATATATCAAGTTAATTACAAACATTTAAGTACACTCTATACAAATGACAAATACTGTACAAATAATACAATCAGAAGCTGGTGAATACAGTAATGCCAATGCAATGGAAATTGTGCAAATACTACCAAATACTATACTACCAAAGTGACAGGTGGTACATAATATTAAAGTGACAGATACTAAAATTATACTAATACAGGGTGAGCCAAAATGAAGTACTGTGCTTTCACTGTAGAAATGTTCTTCAAAAACAAGGAATCCATCATCACTATGCAATGCACCTTCTGAACGCACTTCAGCATTCCTCCTAATCGTGATGTCCCAAATCAGAAAACAATTCTTCAGTGGATAGCTAAATTTAGACAGATGGGTACAACATTGAACAGAAAATCTCCAGGCCGTCATCAGACTGTATGAATGCCTGAAAACATCCAAGCTGTAAGGGCATCAATTATGCAGTCTCCTAGACATTCAGCACGCAAGCATGCTTCTGCTTTAGGCATTTCCAACACTTTTTGGAGGAGGATTTTGCATGAGTACCTTAATTTCCATCCATAAAAAATTATGGAAGTGCAGGAAATCACTGAGAGAGAGAGAGAGACTGGGATAGCTGTAGGGAGTTGTGTGTGGACATTCTGCAAACCGTTCATGTACAGTGACGAGGCACATTTCCATTTGAATGGTTGCGTAAATAAGCAAAACATTCGCTGCTGAGCTGAAACGCACCCTCATGAACTTCATCAGAGACCCCTGCACAGTGAGTGTGTTACAATTTGGTGTGCCGTTGCACAATTTGGCATTGTAAGCCCTTATTTTTTTGAGGAGGGAACAACGGTCACCATCACCTCAAATCTTTACAGTGAAATGCTAGAGAACTTTTTGCGGCTCCAACTGGAAGAATTGGACGTGGTGGATGCCTGATTTCAACAGGATGGAACAACAGGTCATATGTTGCAGAGGTCCATGCAAGTTTTGCAGGAGATGTTTCTAATCTCCCTGTATGGCGATGTCGGGTGGCCTTCAAGTTTGCCTGATCTCGCTCCGTGCAATTTCTTCTTGTGGAGCTATCTCAAGTTGAAGGTATACACATCAATCTCAAAACCTTGAAGCCCTCAAGGATGCTATTCACCACAAAATTGACACTGTTCACCTTGAAATGGTTGAACAAGTCATGTGAGCATTCAGAAATCATCTCAAAGAGAGTATTGCTAATGATGGCCACAACCTTGAAGACATTTTTAAAACACAGTGTAAAAAATCAATTTTGTATACCCTTATTTTGTAATGAAATTTATTTTATCTTGTAGCATTTTTGTAAAATAAATGTTTGAAATGTGGTACTTCTTTTTGACTCACCTTGTATTAAAGTGAAATCAAATAAAGTCACATGGCTTAAGCTGACAAGGTAGCATGTTTAAAGTGACTAAGAAGTGAGATATCAGATGTAGCGCATAGGTAATTTAGAATATTAGCAGAGAGGTAGCTGCAGGCCCAGAACTCAACCACCCCCTCCCCATGCCTCTTTTGGTAAAAATTAAAGAGTCTAATTTAGACTCTGGGGACAAAAGACCTTTTCTGTCTGTCCGTATTGCAGTTCTGTGATAGCAGCCTACCACTAAACAAACTCCTTTGCTTAATTATGGTGGTGTATAGTGGGTGATGTTTTTTGTCCATAATAGATAGCAGCTTGCATAGAGTCCATTGCTATACCATCCTGCTAGCCTGATCAGCTTCTCAGTACACTCAACGTCTCTCTTCTTCAAGCTACCCCCCTCAGCACACCACAGCGTAGAAGAGAGTACTGGTAACCACTGACTGATAGAACATCTGCTGGAGTTTCTTACATTTGTTAAAGGAGTCCAGCATGAGGGCTGCAACAATTAGTCGACGTAATCGAAGACGACAAAAAATCGTTGACGCAGATTTTTATTGTCGACGTGTCATAAACAACCTTCAATAGAGGCTCCAGTCACAAAGAACCACATTGGTTTTTGTAACTGCAATGCACTACATGAACGTCTGGGGGCAGTATCATTTGTTATTGTTTGTCAAGACTGCACACAGTCCTACCAACGAAGAAGAACATCTGAGGAGAAGAAGAATGTAGAGGAAAATAAACGTGGTTGCAATGGTGAGTCCGATATAAGAGGGGGAAGGAGATGGAAAAAAATTGAGACAGAAACTTTCTAAAGTGTGGGAACACTTCATCGAAAAAGAAAAAAAAATTGAATGCAGATTATGCAAAGCTGAGCTTTCTTTTCACGGAAGCACCACCGCGATGCATGAGCATCTGAAATGCAAGCATCCTGGAGCTGTGATGCCACCGTCTCTTGTGAATTTATGCTGTCGCTGTTAGTTGGGATCAGATCAGGAGGGGAGGGAGAGCGTGAACGAGACTGAGAAAATAAAAGTGAAAAAACCTAACTTTTACAAGTAACAAATTTACACCTGATCTGTTCATTTTCAAATAATATTGCATTAGTGTGATGATGTTTTCTGATTGGTACTATTCAGGTCATACAATGATTTCTTCAAAATTTCACATATATTTGTCTCTTTCTTTTTTTTTCCCCTGGTGCTGTGCACTGACACCAGAAAGCCTGAGCTTATTCAGTGCTAGCAGGAGCATGCAGGTGGCCGGTTGCTTGTGCTATAAAAAACTTGACCTGGCGGTGATCAAAGTACATGTACAGGGTGGGCCATTTATATGGATACACCTTAATAAAATGAGAATGGTTGGTGATATTAACTTCCTGTTTGTGGCACATTAGTATATGTGAGGGGGAAAACTTTTCAAGATGGGTGATGACCATGGTGGCCATTTTGAAGTCGGCCATTTTGGATCCAACTTTTGTTTTTTCAATAGGAAGAGGGTCATGTGACACATCAAACTTATTGGGAATTTCACAAGAAAGACAATGGTGTGCTTGGGTTTAACGTAACTTTATTCTTTCGTGAGTTATTTACAAGTTTCTGACCACTTATAAAATGTGTTCAATGTGCTGCCCATTGTGTTGGATTGTCAATGCAACCCTCTTCTCCCACTCTTCACACACTGATAGCAACACCGCAGGAGAAATGCTAGCACAGGCTTCCAGTATCCGTAGTTTCAGGTGCTGCACATCTCGTATCTTCACAGCATAGACAATTGCCTTCAGATGACCCCAAAGATAAAAGTCTAAGGGGTTCAGATCGGGAGACCTTGGGGGCCATTCAACTGGCTCTCGACGACCAATCCACTTTCCAGGAAACTGTTCATCTAGGAATGCTCGGACCTGACACCCATAATGTGGTGGTGCACCATCTTGCTGGAAAAACTCAGAGAACGTGCCAGCTTCAGTGCATAAAGAGGGAAACACATCATCATGTAGCATTTTGGCATATCCAATGGCCTTGAGGTTTCCATTGATGAAGAATGGCCCCACTATCTTTGTACCCCATATACCACACCATACCATCAATTTTTTTGTTCCAACAGTCTTGGAGGGATCTATCCAATGTGGGTTAGTGTCAGACCAATAGTGATGGTTTTGTTTGTTAACTTCACCATTCACATAAAAATTTGCCTCATCACTGAAGAAAATCTTCTGCGTAAACTGAAGGTCCTGTTCCAATTTTTGTTTTGCCCATTCTGCAAATTCAGTGTGCCGATCTGGGTCATCCTCGTTGAGATGCTGCAGTAGCTGGAGTTTGTAAGGGTGCCATTTGTGAGTAGCTAATATCCGCCGAAGGGATATTCGACTAATGCCACTCTGCAGTGACATGCGACGAGTGCTACGCTGTGGGCTCTTGCTGAATGAAGCTAGGACAGCCACTGATGTTTCTTCATTAGTGACAGTTTTCATGCGTCCACATTTTGGCAAATCCAACACTGAACCAGTTTCACGAAACTTAGCAAGCAGTTTGCTAACTGTAGCATGGGAGATGGGTGGTCTCGTAGGGTGTCTTGCATTGAAATCTGCTGCAATGACCCGGTTACTGCGTTCACCAGACATCAACACAATTTCTATCTGCTCCTCATGTGTTAACCTCTGTGACATGTCAATGGCTGTAAACAAAGAGAAACTTGTAAATAACTAATGAAAGAATAAAGTTACGTTAAAACCAAGCACACTATTGTTTTTCTTGTGAAATTCCCAATAAGTTTGATGTGTCACATGACCCTCTTCCTATTGAAAAAACAAAAGTTGGATCCAAAATGGCCGACTTCAAAATGGCCACCATGGTCACCACCCATTCTGAAAAGTTTTTCCCCTCACATATACTAATGTGCCACAAACAGGAAGTTAATATCACCAACCATTCCCATTTTATTAAGGTGTATCCATATAAATGGCCCACCCTGTACTATTCAAGGCATGTATGGGGTCCACTGAGAAAAGAAGAGTGTTCATGGCTCACCTTGCAGAGAAACATTCTTTCCTCTGCATGTCCTGGAGTCCTGTGCAGACTGGGCAAAATCAGGGGGAGAAAAAAAACGCGGTCACTGATTACAATCGTAAGAAGGTACCCGAATGAATATGAATAATGTTGCATCCGTGCCACAATGTTTTCCGAAAAGTACTATAAGGTCATAAAATTATTAATTCCAAATATCCTATATACCTATGTCTCTGTTTTTTTGTCAGAGCGGCTTTGACATCACGGGCCTTAGGGCGCATACTAATTCAGCGTAAGCAGGAACACTCAATAAAATTGAATTAAAAAAATCAAGTGACAATGAGATACGAATAAGGCAGATTTGCCAGCATTTGTGTGTCAGCTTTTATCCATCCAGATCAGAGAATTTCCTGTTCGATTGTCTCAAAATACCACTCACATCTACAGTTATTCCTAGTTTTAGATAAAAAGTAACAGTGTCAAATCCCTGTTGGGGCTTTGGGAGGTTTTACTGTGGCGGTAGTAGTAGTAGTAGTAGTAGTGATCATGACTGAGAGAATAAAAGTGAAAAAAAAAAAGGTAACTTTTACCAGTACTATATATTTACAGTTACAGACGCAAATCAAATGCATGTGTTTATTGTATAATATTAATAACAGCAACTCACTACTCAAAACGGTAAATATACGAGGCAGTCAGGATCGAACTGGGGGACTCTTGAGTCAGCAATTCCTACCGCTGCACGCGGAAGCTATTGTATCGTCCTTGAACCTTTTGTGAAAGTGTTTATTTGATCTTTGCACTTCAGGCTTTACACATTATATATTTTATGTCTACATTTTGTCATTTACAGTATTACTAAAATATGAAAAACGTTTCAGTTTTAACAATGTATTGTTTGGTTAAGTTAAATGCACTTCTTTTTGTTTAAAGCCTATGTGCACTTTACAAAACAATACAATACAATACATTTTATTTTTGTATAGCCCAAAATCTCACAAGAAGTACCGCAGTGGGCTTTAACAGGCCCTGACTCTCTTGACGGTGCAGAATTTAACAGTAGATGATTTGGATTTGTTTAGAGTCTTGGAGACCTCATCCATCAAGCTGCCTCTCCCATTTGGCCATTCCACAGCTGAAATAGTGCTAATCCGATGAAAGACCCCTCTTTCCCATGATTCTTGTCATCCTCCATCAGGGATGACTTTACCTTAGGCAGGCAAAATAACTTGGCAGGTGGGCCGTGGCACCAAGTGCCACATTTGAGTACCGATAAGAGAAACAGAATAGGTGAGGGTTAGTATCCAATTATAACTATCATGTTACTTATGTTTTAGTGCTAATGACTAACAACAGAGATGCAGTGTGTACAGTTAATCAGCAGGTCTAGTCAGGATATGCTAAACTGAAGTAGTGAGTCTTCAGCCGGGATTTAAAAGATGAGACCGAAGGGGCATCTCTTATAGTAGCAGGCAGACCATTCCACAGTTTAGGGGCCCTGTAACTAAAAGCTCGACCTCCCACTGTTATTTTATTAATCCTTGGAATAATAAGCAGACCGGCATCTTGAGATCTTAATGCACTCTGGTTTGTAAGTCATGATAAGTTCAGACAAGTATGCCGGACCTTGGCCATTTAATGCTTTATATGCTAAAAGGAGGATTTTGAAATCTGCCCTAAACTTAACCGAGAGCCAGTGTAAGGATTTAAAAACTGGAGTTATGTGTTCGTATTTTCTTGTTCTTGTAATAATTCTTGCAGCAGCATTTTGGATTAACTGGAGGCTGTATAAAGAACAGTGAACACTGCATTGTGTAGTCAATCCTAATAGAAATAAATGCATGAATTAATTTTTCAGAATCCTGTTTATTTAGAAAGTGCCTTAATTTCCCAACATTTTTAAGATGGAAGAAACATGATTTGGACAACTTTGTAATATGCTTTAAATGACATGCTAGAATCAAAGATAACTCTTAGATTGCGGGCTGATTCAGTATAATTAATGGTGATTCCAACTGAGGTAAATGATAACAGAATATTGTCTTATCAGTGTCATTCCCTCCAACAATTAACATCTCTGTTTTATCAGTGTTTAAAGACAAGTAGTTCTTCATCCACTCCTTTATTTCACTAACAAAACTAATTAAAGACAACATCGGAGAAACTTCATTTGATCTAAATGAAAGGTATAACTGGGTGTCATGTGCATACGAGTGAAAATTAACATTATGTTTCCTAATGATAGATCCCAGTGGAAGCATGTAAAGTGAAAACAGTAAAGGTCCCAGTACTGAGCCCTGCAGGACACCATATTGAACTTCTGTGTATAATGATGGAGTACTGTCAGCACATTTCTGTACATATTGGAATCGATTTGATAAATAAGAACTAAACCAAGCAAGCACAGTGCCTGTAAGCCCAACATCATTTTCTAGCCTGTGCAGTAAAATAGAATGGTCAATGGTGTCAAATGCTGCACTTAAGTCTAACAACATAATTACAGTGGAGTTTCCTTCATCAGAGGATATCAGAATGTCATTTACAACCCGCATTAGTGCCGTTTCTGTACTATGACCAGTGCGGAAACCAGACTGGAATTTCTCAAATAAATTGTAATGCGTAAGGTGTGACTGAAGCTGATTGGCGACTACTTTTTCTAGTATTTTAGAGAGAAAGGGTAAATTTGAAATAGGCCTATAATTATTTAGTATGTGTGGGTCTAGGTCTGACTTTTAAGTAATGGTTTAGTGACTGACACTTTTAGTGCATCAGGTACTGTGCCATGCAATAATGAACTACTGATAATGGTTAGAATAGGCACATTGCACTTTTTACTAGTTTTGATGGCACTAGATCTAGGGAACAAGTAGTGGGCTTCATTTTAGAAATTAAAGTTAAGACTTCCTGCTCAGTTACAGGATTAAAATTACTAAAGTGCTGAATGCAATGTGAGATAGGGTCTGCTAAGCTAGTATTTGGTTTGTACTGTGATGCTGAGATCTGGGATCTTATATTTTTAATTTTCTCATTGAAGAAGTTCATAAAGTCTGTACTGCTAATATCTGTTGGTATTTTGCACTGTAGATCTGAATTCCCATTTGTTAATTTAGCCACTGTTCTAAACAGTACCCGAGGATTTTTATTATTGCTATCTATTATTGTAGAATAGTATTCTGAGTGTGTTTTAAAGAGAGCTTTTTTATATTGTTTAACACTCTCTGTCCATACAATTTGAAAGACATGAAGCTGTTTTGTTCTTCATCTACGGTCCAGTTTTCGGCACTCTAATTTAAGAGCTTGAGTGTTTTCATTAAATCAGGGAGAGTTTGTTTTAAGGGGAGCCACTGTGTCCAGAGCATCTCTCAAGGTCACATTATAATGTGGTGTTAGCTGATCTAAACTTTAGTTTGTATTATTTATGGGTTGGAAAATGGATGGATGGATGTTTTTTATTGTGATGGTCACCCTAATATAAAAACATCTGATTATTTTTCAAATTAATATGTTTCACTGGTTGTTATTTTAATTTAATTATTATTAATTTTAATCATGTTAATGCAGAGACACTAGGGTGACAGTCACTGGTTGACAGATGTGAGCAGATGAGGTAATATATTCACTGGAGCCCAGAACAGGATGTGCAACCACAGGTCGCAGGCATCAAAATAGTGAGGCATGAAATAATCGTGACTAATTAAAAAATAAATTGAACGATTAGTCAACTACCAAAATAATCATTACTTTTAGCCCTATCCAGCATGCTCAGAAAATAGAGCTGGCTTCCTGAACTGTGTTTTCTGAGTAATCCAGCCTGTCATCCAGCTGCACTCCAAGATATTTATAGGTCTTGACCCACTCCACATCAGCCCATTCACTGAAGAAAGGTCTCAGTGGGGGTCTGGACATATGGTAATCCACAACCATCTGATTGGTTTTGGAAATGATCATCAGCAGCTGGTTTGACCAACACCATTCCACAAAGTTATTCACCAGACTCCTGTACTCCTCCTCATGTCCACCCCGACACACTCCACAATAGCAGACATGAGGTTTTCCACAGTTTTTTTTTGGGAAGTTGAAACCAAGTTCGCGCTTTTTGGTCATAGTTCAAAAACATGTGCTGTGTAAAAGTAACAGAAAAAATAACCTACAATGAATTATGATGTTGGTGGCATAATTTAGAATTAATACAGTATCTGGATTTGCTGAGTCATTTGATTAGAAACTTTTGAAAGACAGCAGAGGTATTTCAGTGTCCATTATATGCTATAAATAGCAGAAAGTGGTGGGGAAAGTGGAGAGACATGAAGTTCTGCTTATCCCTACAGATCCATAAAATGGTAGCTTTGTGGAAACTGCATTAGATCATTATGGCATTGGGCACCTGTTTGTAGTCAGTGTAAGTACAGCATGATATTTTTGCACTATGATTACTGAAACCACAAAGATTCCTGCCCTATAGTGGATGAAAAGACAGCCATTGTAAATCAGGTGGTGGGAACCACACTGTGTCAGTGCCATAATCAAGTCAGAGTCTTGCTGTTGATGGAAACCAGCAAAAGACACTTCTCTGGAAGGCAATCACTCTTAATCGCACTGTTCAAAAGACAGGAACTTAACACTCAAGTAAACAATAAACTATGAAAGAGCTCAAAGTATTAAGTTCAACTAGCCAACCCGCGGCGTACCATACGCCACATAATCAGGCCGTTTTTTTAATCATTTTTAAGCACAGGGAGAAAATTTAACATTTGCAAAATCGGTAATGTAATAAATCAGCAAGAAAAGCAACATTGTAACAATGCACGGAACGAACCAACACACAATCGTCTGTGCGGCGTAGTGAGGTGGGAGGGGGGTGTGTACAAAGTGCAGGAGCATCTAAGAAGACGCATGTTTGTCACGGATGCGAATTGCTGTATGTAGCGTGTACAACACTTTGCTCTGCTGCACGCGGTCGTGCGTCGAAACCGAAAAGTCCTTTTTTAAAGACTGCTCACTTCATTGTGTTTTAACCTCAGTTGTAAAGGAATGTTTTAATGATCCCATGGGATACCCCTCGCAAACAGTTTTACACGCTGCATATGGCGATTCACCTCCGCGAGAAACATGCCACTATTAACAGTCAACATGTGGGAGGGGGGTGTGTACAAAGGGTAGGGACGAAAAAAGTGGGAGCGTATGAGTCGCACTTAGTGGCAATTCCACGGTTTGCAGCCCGAATGGGGTTCAACGGCTTACCCACACCTAGACACACGCTCAATCTCATGCATAATTATTTATTGAATGGTAAACACTTCTGGAAAGACACGGTTGTCTAAAACAGGTTAGTGTGAGAATACAACAGTAAGTGAATGAAAAGATGGAACTCTGGAGAGAGCAAAATACAACACAATAGTGAACCCGTGGCATAACAAACGCCGCATAATTATATATTAATGGTTGAACACTTCTGGAAAGACACAGGGACACCCCTCGCAAACTGTTCTACACGCCGCATACAGCAATTCACATCTGCAACAAACAAACTGTTTTACACACTGCATACAGCGAATCACATCCGCGACATGATATTTTCCTAGATGGTCCTGTCGCGTCCACCCTCGCACTCGAAGCATACACACTGCCTGCTCATGTGCCTGGTCGCAAGCCGCGTCCAGCCTCGTTCTCGAAGCATACACACCGCCTGGTCATGTGCCCGCTCGCAAGAGAAACTCACGGAGAGCCGCCCACCAGCTGCCTGTGTGTGTGCCTCTGTCTGTCTCTGGCGCGGCTTTCTCTTACGCTGCCTCTGTGTGAACCGGTCAGGCACAGAGAAAGTCAGCTGCTGACAGAGCGTCTCGACGGTTGCAGGGCCTGCATTGGTGAAGCAGGTGAGACGGTAATGAAACAGGCACAGGGCTTATTGGTTTTTAAAGACTGATTCCTTCATTGTGCTTTAACCTCAGTTTTAAAGGATTGTTTTAAGGATCCCATGGGATACCCCTCGCAAACTGTTTCACACCCTGCATATGGCGATTCACCTCCGCGAGAAACATGCCTCTATGAACAGTCAACATAGCTCGGAGGTACATGACATTAACCCGACCTGCACTGCATGTGGCCTCTACGACAGACGAACATGACGCCATTTTTTCTGTGTCGTCGCGTCCGAGTTGGTGGGCGTGGCCCTGCGAGTTGTCGTCGTATCCAATGGTCTTGGAGTTGGTGGGCGTGGCTCCTTCCTGTGTGCGCCATAGGTGTCTCACTTGTCGCCGGCTTAGTGAATCCACGCCCCTTCCGGCGTGCTTTTCATGGTTGTCTTGCCTTAGTGAATTATATATATAAATAGTTAGTTAATTTTCATTTATTTATTTTTTTCTAACATGTTATCTGGCTAACAGTCCCCTAACTTTCAAGGCTCCAAGGTGATAATTTGGCAATGATGCTTTTTATTGAGGGGGAAGAACTTTGGGAAAATGATGTATCAAGCTTTGGTCATGAGATTAAGTATATCAGTGGCCAACTTGAAGATCTTTTACAGTGCTAAAAATAGTCTCAGTGATGTGGTAAACAGTTTGGTAAGCTGTGCAGTTCCAGAATGAAAGGAATCTTTTATTTAATGGGGCTGCTCCATTTGTACCACACTTATGCAGAAACCCAGAGACTGAACTGAAGAACCGGGGAGGAATTACAATGGCCTGGGAACAGAAAACAGTTTTAGTGTGGAAACTGAAGGCTCTTGCCAGGGAAAGGGAAGGCTAGTTTAGCCACTCAGTCCATTACCACTATGGCCCTCAGTAGAATAGAGGGAAAGAAAATAAGGTAAGATAATAATGGCCCATTCACTCTAGGAACTGACTATTTTCATCAGCTCAAAAAACTGTCTATAAGCCAAAACAAATTTGGTCTTTTAAATCCTATTGTTATGTCAGCTTCTCCACTATAACCATCCTCACCTTGAAAACGCATGTTATTTTCAGCACTGTGGCATGCCTTCGTTAATGTTATGCTGACTGTGCTGGGTTCACTTTTAGTTTCAAGCAGACAGTGACACCTGTTAGGTCTTCAGTAGCATTTCTAGACTCAAATGTTTCTGTTCAGTACACCAGCTTGTCCTCATGACACTGCTAACACAGTCCTAAATAAATAGCTCTAGCAAAGAAAACTCTTTTCAATGTATGCTATGATGAGAACAGCTATAGTATGGTGAGATTACTTGATGAGCA
The DNA here is from genome assembly GCF_016835505.1 of Polypterus senegalus. Taxonomy (NCBI): domain Eukaryota; kingdom Metazoa; phylum Chordata; class Cladistia; order Polypteriformes; family Polypteridae; genus Polypterus; species Polypterus senegalus. The sequence continues at coordinate 40,827,878 of NC_053161.1, forward strand.
AATATCAACAATTTATAATATAAAAGACAGGGATATGAAAATGTATCCTGTTTTCATCACTATTGTCATGGCCCAGCCCATTTTTGCAAATTTTTTCTAGCTGGGGTTTGGTGATATATCTCCCTCTAGTGGCCATTATTGCTACTTTTAGAGATTTAAGTGCTTTGGAACTCCTGGTATTTAATTAGGCTGCCATGTTGTAATGCCTCTATAGTTTGCTTTACATACAGTACCTTGAAGATTTCTGTCTTTTTTGTCCCCTCCTCGGACCACTCTCTCAAAGTTTTCCACCACCAAGTCATTTTCATGATCAACTATTAAAATTAATCTCTAAATATGTAATAGTTCAGAGAATTTGGGGTTAAAAATATCCTTTTTGTGGAAACAGTTGTTTGTTTAAAATAATTGCAGTTTGTTTTTAGCAAAGAAGAAAAGGCTTAAGGAGCCATCATCTTGGCAAGAATATATTGTTTCAGGGTAAAAGCTGGTGGGAGAATCATTTTCATAAATATCTGTCTTTTATTATAAAATTCTTATATCTTTATCTGGTTCTCTATCTCTCTCTTATAATGGTAATTTACTACTCATGATATCATACATATTTTTGTTAAGTTGTTTCTGTGTTTACATGTTTATGCCAGTATATTGTGGGAAAGGCAGTTACTGGTATGTATAAAGTTCAAATCAATATGTTACTCAAGTTGTTGACATAGTTTGGACATGTACAGTATAAAAAAGAAAACAATTTGCCCTCTTGTGGCTTTCAGGAGTATTGCACTCACACACCATTACTTTCATTTAGAGGGACAGATCTATTAGTTACTAATATGGCCCACAGAGTCCCATTTCTAGCTTCAGCACTGACGATCCTCAGCCCATTACTAAATATTTAGTTGCTGAATGTAGCACTTACCAATGCCATTTGCTTTACCTCATGTTCTAAATAAAATAAGAAGTATACAATGAATGTGAAAGTCAATTGAGCTACAAAGTAGATAAATCTGAATCAGCAGACAACTGGAAAAAACAGACTGAAATATGGTCAAAACATATGTGGATCTTTATATATAGAGGTAGAGTCAAGGGGCAAGGAAAATTGTAACCAGTTAGCAAGGTAAAACAACTGAGGAGTACAAAACCTTAAGAGAAGAGAGCAATGGAACCCTAATAACACACACAGATGACACAGTGGTATGATTGCTTCCGCACAGCAAGTAGAACATTGGTTCTCACCCCAGGTCCTCTCTGTGTGGAGTCTGCAAAGCACTTTGAGTAGTGAGAAAAGGGCTATATAAATGTAAAGAAATATTTTTAAGAAGTAGCATCGTAGCAACTGAAATGGGGGTGCCTGAGTTAACACAAAAGGTTATGATGGAATAACAAAATGTAATGCTATTAAAAATCTAATTTTTCCTAACAACAAAATACAAAAGAAACAAATTGAAAATTGGAATTCCTTGGGGTAAAAACCACCAACAACCAAATTCTTGAAAATGACAAAATTGTAAAAGTTCAGGAACAAAGTTGACTAAGTCATATATGCAAGATACAATACCACTGAAGTTGATTTTTCAAATTTTAGCCCACTTTAATGTCAAATCTATTGTGGTAACTTAATAAAGGTATACACTGTAATCAGATTCTTAGTGATTACAGATTACTTGTTGTGACAACTGCATTTGACAATATTGATCTTTAAAAGTTCACAACTCAAGGATTGAACAAAAAATTTACAAAAGACATGCTTTTGAAGTCATATTTTTAAACCTCCGAGCCATGATTTGGCTATCGGTGTCGCTTTTAAAAACTTTAGAAGTGCAATGCTGAACAGTTGACATTCTCCTACATCCCAATGAACTCGTAAGATTACTAAATACAAGTTTCCACAGTCCATTTGTTTTCAATTTACTATGTCCAAACTTTTTTTTTAACCATAGACATGCATTTGTCCAAAAATACTAAAAATAATTTTTATTGATATCAACATGTGTTTTTCAATTTAAACCCAAAGTCAGTTTTCTTCCTGAAAACAAACTGTTATGTATTTATTTCATGTCTGTAAGGTATTTTTGTTGATTGCATATGTGATTTTGTAATGGTGTACAACCCCTTTAAATGTAGTTATGTTGTTTTTTGTAGGTGAAGCCCCAGGAATCAGGGCCTTCCTCAGGCTCTAATCTAATAAGAATAATGCAATGCATGTATTTTAACTTACTTTGCTCAGAATAAAATTTTATATTGTCGATGCATTGGACTGATGTAAATAATTAATAGGAAAGCAAGGTTCTGTTACCTTTGTATTGACTGAAGAAAAGTGTTGCATACAGTAAATAAAATGTATCTACTATCATCATTATCTACTGATATCCAGTTCTTAAGCTATTTAGTGCCCTTGAGTACACAGAATTGAGATGTTCAGCTTGAAACAACTATTTTAACCTGCTGCATTTTGCCTACCAAAAAACATATATGAGTAGATGATGTTGTGATTTACATGCACCACAGAGCCTACATGACTAAATTTGGTGCAAAGTGCAAAATTAGATCTAGGATTTCTCACGCATAGTATTTCTCAGATGACTCCTCCATTATAGGATAAATATATAATGGAGGTAATAAGTAACATAGAAAGATAGTGGAGAACTTTGTCTTTTGGTGCAGAATGTACTACCCAGAATTAAACATAATCAAGACAAGAGTATGTTATAGTTGCCTCTATGGTCAGTAACCACAAGGTTAGTAAGTGAAAGTCCATACGAACTGTATATTGGAATAGGTGGGCAATAAACTTCATCACAGTATCACAAAAATGGTGTAATGGAGTGTGAGGCCTTCAAAATAACCCACAAAATGGATAAAGACCTTCACTGGCCAGCCCACAAGAGTCTCATTCTAATCCATGTACCCAACTGTTGCCTACAGGGTTTGGCTGAGGCAGGCCCAAAATGGGGAAACTTGCTTTTAAAGTTCAAAATAGCAAAAGTTTCCAAAGAAATATCAATAATGAATTCCAAGGGAGAGAATTGTCAAACTTGTGCTTATAGAAACACATCCAAATGAAGAATCTTAATAATTCAAAACATATAACAAAATCCTCAACAGTGCAAAAGGGATTTGCCTAGAAGGCAACCCTGTGGCAAATAAGTTTGAATTCCACAATCTGTTAGCAACACCAAAGACAGTAGCAAAAATAAGTCAGAAAACCAGTACATCCAAAAGGAATTCAATACTTACAAAATAGACTTCAACGAAAACCAATGAACCATTACTAAATCATTCCTTCTCACTGCCCTTTATAGCCAAAGGGAGGCTGTAATGGCAGTGACATCAGGGTGGCCCCGCCTCTTGGGTCTCAATCCATGAAGTACATGGAACATAAGAAAATTTAAAGAGACAGTACACAAATGTTTTCAAATATAGCAAAACAACAATAAAATATAAAATACTTTAAAAAACAAACGGAAACATAACAGTGATCTGCTGGGGGGAGTAACACCAGAACAGGGGATGCCGGATGCCTGAATAAACTGATTAAGTGTCGTGATTTAGACCTAAAGCCTAAACAGGAAATCCAAAAGGGAACATGTGGACTGTCAAAACTCTTGGTCCATTTAAGAAAACTATTAATATATTAAGTACTGATTTTATTTTATATTTAATTAATAATTATTTTAAATATTACAAAATTGTTATTTAATGTATTAACCTAAATCAGAAAATAGAAAAAGGCAACAACAAAAACTTCCAGAAGATACAAAAACTAAAAAAACATGAAATTACAACAGGTGCTAAATCCAAAATAATCATAACTAAGTACAGACATGCAGAAGGAAGCCAGCATCCAAAAAATACAAAAGATAAATCCAAAACCACAAAGCCTAAAATATCAAAACAGAAAATCAGATAGAAATGTCAAAGCTTAAAACTTCACTTAGCTAAACTGAACAAATGAGAATATATATACGCGCACACACACACACACACACACAGGGAGCATAGCACATAAAAACTGACTCACTGCTTCTATATAGGCTTACCTTTAGCCACGCCCCCATGTACTATTTATGTTTAACCACGCACACCAATAAAGTGACTCTGGACTTACAGGGCAGCCATCTGGATTTTTTTAAGCTCCCCTGCCATGTTGTTTTCATGGGAACCCATCAAGCGTGGTTGAACTATTTACATTTACACTGTTATGCTTCCCCAGGTCTTTAAAAACTGTATATTCTTGTCTATACTGTAGATTTGAATTTTAATGTATGATTTTGCTAGTGTTTACTAATTTGGACTTTTGGCCTACCACCTGTGTGTTTACCAATTTAGTACTTTGTTTTAGTTTTCAGTAATTAGATTTTGAACTTTTTCCATTTTGACCCCATGTTCCCGTCTTCAGGTTCTCATCCTCACAAGTAATAATCAGCTGTTCCACTACTTATGTCTTGCCTCCATGTTTATGAATACTTTTCTGTCCAATGGAGAGACAGTCATGGTAACAGATGAAGCTAAATGCCCAGTACTAAGCTGCCATATACAGTATTTAATTAATATATATACAATTATAAAGTATTTATGATATAGAAGTAAGTATAAAGTTACCTTTTTTCATTTAAAAACTAGCTAGGTGCAGTTACTAAATAAATTCTCCAGGGGAAAATACATTGGCTCCAGACCAAAATTTCATTGACTAAACTTGCCGTGGGGAGCAACTTTGCATACCAGTACATGTCAAAGCACAGTATGGTAGCTATATGCTTGAAGGATTTTCAAAGATGAATGATGGTTTAGTCTGATAAAACTCACTCAAAAGTATCTATACCTTTACATTTCAATATAATACACCACTCTTTACTTCCAGTTGATTTTCGGAAATGTACAAAATTGCATTGTGTAAATGTCCCTCTGTACTTATCAGCTACAGACACTTTAAAAATTGATAAAAAAAATATTAATTTACAATTTCTGATCATTTACAATGTTGTATTAATGATATAGAGAGCAGTAAAAAACAAAGCAAATATAATCCAGGAAGTTTAATCAGTGGTGAAGTGCACTTCACTTTGTAAATCATACAGGACTAATGTACCGTGTGCATTTTTTCTCCAGGAGATTATGGACATGAAAGCAAAACTTTCAAATATTTAATACATTAATTCAATCCTTACTCTCTAATAATGGTGGTTTTATATTTGGTGAAAGATACAATTGTTATGCACTGCACTGCACTAAACACTATTAGACAGTACATTTTATATTGCCTGCCCTCCTAGACATTATCTTCCCACACAAGATTATGGAAGCACTCATTGCCAGCTAGTGTAGAAATGTTGCTCTTCAGGAGGATTATGTAAGGATCATCTGTGTTTTAATGACTGTGACCCTCACCACCCCTTGCCAACTTTTATTTTTTCAATATTTATTGATTAAACCCAAGTACTATTCTTAAATTACTGCATTATTATATATTACATTAAAAAGGGTCAGTCAGCACCAGGCAGCCCTGTATGAACCTACCAAATTAAATAACGTAGTATCACACTCTGTGAAAGGCCGAACTTATTTCCCCCTCAGTTTTGCCTTTACCTCTCTCAATACTTAAATCATTTAAAAAGACACCCTCTCTACTGCATACCTTGTGATTGTTGTGACCCATTCTACCTGCCACACAAGGCATCCTCCTGATCCTGTTGCCAGCTAATGACACTTCTCTAGGGCTCTTATTGCTAGGCAACATTTAGCACACTACCTTGCCAGTCACCACATAATAATTTGCTGCTTAGGCATAGCAATTAAGCAAGCTGTTTATGCTTAGCCAGTGCTCAATATTGGGTGTTTGTTTTTAGATTAATCTCTAGCCTGTCAAATATTCTTGTGCTTCTGATTCTGGTGCTTTTGACCTTGTTTTTACTCTCTTCATTTATTGATTTTGGCATGTTTCCACTCCGTCTTCTTATGATTCTTTCTAAATGGAAATAAAGCCATGTGCCAAAGTTGGGTTGGACCAAAGGCATAGTTCAATCATTTTTTAGATAGATAGATAGTATCCCAAAAGGGAAATTCAGCTTTTTACATAAGTTCAAATTTTGACCTTGTTTTTACTCTCTTCGTTTATTGATTTTGGCCTGTTTCCACTCTTTCTACTTATCTTTCTTTCTAAATGGAAATAAATAAAGCCATGTGCCAAAGTTGGGTTGGTACTTTATTTGACCCAAAGGGGAAATTCAGCTCTTTACAGAATTTCATATAGATTTATGAGCACTCAGAGTACCAAAGCACATAAGTTCTGATAGTTCAAAAAATGACCATTAGGAGGGAAAACAAAGTTGTGTTGGACCAAAGGCAGAGTGTCCATGCACAATTTTGATAGATAGATAGATAGATAGATAGATATGTAAGGAGTGACTAATAATTGATTGATTGATAGATTAGATAGATAGATAGTACTTTATCTGTCCCAAAGGGGAAATTCTGCTTTTTACAAAACAGTTTTATGATCGCTCAGAGTCCCAAAGCACGTAACTTCTGATAGATCCAACAATGACTATTAGGAGGGAAAACACCATCCAACAACCCCAGCTAGACATAAAAGGGGCCTTGAAGAATCGTTATAGAACAAAAGAATTAATTTTTCACAAAAATGGTCAGAAGCATAAGTGAGCAAAAAAAGACAAAGGAATTGCCTAAAGCAATAAGGCAATCCAAAGCAAACAGAGTTGCAAACAGTATAAGTTATAAAAAATGCAATAATTGTGATAAGCACAGAATAATCTTCCATGTGCACCCCCATTAACTGTTTTACAACAAAATTTATTTATATTGCACATTTTCGTACAAATGATGTAGCTCAAAGTGCTTTGCAAGTTGAATTAGATGATGATGGTCATGTGGACATCTTGCCTTCAATCCATCAATGTAGGGACTACATGGTGCCTTGATCAGGTAGTGGTGGCGCAGATCACTACCACAGAAAACCGGAAAAATAATAACAGAGAAAGTAGAGGTGTAATACGGATTGCGGAGCCATGATAAAAATGATAATTCAATGCATATATGGAATATCAGGGTTACACTAAATGAAGCTATGAGAAAGCCATATTAAAATAATGAGTTTTTAGCAGTTTTCTAACGTGCTCCACTGTATTATCCTGGCAAATTTCTTTCGGTAAACTATACCAGATTTTAGTTGCATAACAGCAGAAGACTGCCTCACCACTTCTTTAAAGTTTAGATTTTGGAATAATAAGCAGACACTCATTTGAAGATCTAAGGTTACGATTTGGAGTGTAAGGTGTAAGACATTCTGAAATAAAAAATGGAGTGAAATTATTTAAGGCTTTGTAAACCATAAGCAGTATTTTGGGTAGTCCTGAGAGGAGTATGTTACAGTAATCTAGCCAACTGAAAACAAAAGTGTGAACTAATTTTTCAGCATCTTGCAAAGTTATAAGGATTATAACTTTTGCTATATTTCTTAAGTGAAAAAATGCTGTCCTGGTAATATGTGATTTAAAATTTAGGTCAGAGTCAATAATTACCCCTAAATTCTCTGTCTTAACTTTTAAGCCTAATGGATCAAGTTTATTTCTAATACCCTCACTACTGTATATCCATTTTTGCCAATAACTAAGATTCCTGTTTTCTACTTATTTAGTTTGAGAAGCTTACTACTCATCCATTCAGAAACACACGTAAGACATTGGGGTCAGTGAACCAAGAGAGTCAGGGTCATTAGACTCTATTAATAAACACAGTTGTGTGTCGTCAGCATAGCTGTGGTTGCTCACGTTATGCCTTGAGATAATCTGACCTAATGGAATCATAGAGCAGTGGGCCCAGGATAGATCCTTGTGGAACACCATATAGAATATCTTGTGTCTTTGAAGTATAATTACAACAACTAACAAAGAATTTTCTACCTGTTAAGTAAGACTCAAACCAATTTAAAAATTACCAGAGAGCCCCACCCACTGACTAAGTATAATATTGTGATAAATGGTATCAAATGCGGCACTCGGATCTAAGAGGATGAGAGCAGATAAACGTCTGCATTAACCCGCAAATCATTTACTACTTTAACAAGTGCAGATTCTGTATTGTGATTTGTTCTAAAACCTGACTGAAACTTATCAAGAATAGAATGTTTATTCAAGTGATCATTTAGCTGTGTAATGACTGCCTTTTCTAGGAGTTTACTTAAGAAAGGCAGGTTAGAAATAGGTCTAAAATTGTCAAAAACAGAGACCCTCTGGATTTGTAGAGAGAATAGCAGTTCCTGGCAGTGATTAGTAGGTGCCCCCACCCCTTGGGGTAGCACCCACGAAACACATGGAACATAGCACAGGTGAAGAGATGCATAATAAATGAAGGTAACGTTAACATAAAACAATGACCCAACAGTAAACAAAAATGCATAAAACAAGGATATAAGCTCCAGCCAAGGGAAGACCCTTATATTATTATTATAACAAACAACAACAGCCCCTTTCAAATACACACCAGAAAGGAGGTTGTGATTATTTTCTAAAATCATTTTATTTATATTGTGTGTCACCTTTCTGTATATTGCTTTTGTTTGCGTGTTTTTGGATGGAATTTGACTGTATTGTTAAAAATAGCAACGGTCGCTGCAATATGGTGGACTGAAGACGCAGTGTGTGCTGTAATTGCCAGTTGCTATTTAGGATGGTGAAGTGCAATCTAAGCATCTAAGTTCCTGGATTCGCATTGAAACTTTTGAATATTTATCTAGTATTAAATTTTTTTAGACTCTGTAGTTATCTATCAGCTTTAATTTTTGGTACTTATTGCTTACCGGGAGGAATTCCACAAAACAAGCTTAAGAAATTGTGACTTAGCTGACTCTTGCTTGAGATAGCTTAGTCTTACATTTTGTATTATTCTGTTGTCAGATCACCTATGACTTTGTGTCAGGTAAAGTATTATTTTTTGTGTTGTAAAGTGTTGAGAATGATAAATGACAATGTTTTATGTTATTATAACTACATGTTTACTCAGTAAGTTCTTTATTTTGTTTTGCAATTTAACTTTTAATCTCTGTAAAAGTAGTACATCTTAATCACAGCTAGATGAAGTGTTAGTGGAGACAGAAGACAGTAGGCTAAACCTGCAAAAATGGAACTTACCACTGTAAAAAAATGGTGGTCTAGCAACATAAAAGGTCAGAACACTAAATGGTAAAATCAGAATGAGATCAGATTTATTGGCCAAGTATGTGTACCAAGCGCAGAGTGCAACTTAGTGCAAGAAATGCTGAAATAAACACTGAGGGAAAAAAAGGTATTAACAATATATGAACAGTATTGCAAGACCATGGGAGGCCTTGGGGGATGAAATTAACCATTTGTGAGCTTGATAGTCTGTGAGGAAAAACTGTTCTTAGATCTGTTGGTTTTGGCCTATATTAATCTATAACGCCTGGCTGATAGAAGTTCAGAAAGGTTGTGGCCTGGATGTGAGGGGTCGGTAAAGATTATCTTAGCCTGATGCATGACTCTGGAATAATACAGGTCCTGTAAAGTGGCACCAATGATATTTTTTGCAGACCTAACTATTTGACGTAGTCTGTTTTTGTCATGTTTAGTCACTGATCTGAAACACTCTGTTATGGATGAGCTGAGAACAGACCCAATGACTACTGTATAAAACTGAGTCAGCTTCTCCTGTGGAAGGTTGAACTTCCTCAGCTGTCGCAGGAAGTACATTCGTTTTTATAATGGATCCTACATTGGTGTCCCATTTCAAGCCTGGGGAGATAATAGATCCTAGAAACATGAACGTTTCCACAACTTTCACAGCAATGTTAAGTATCAAGTGGGGGGATAATATTGTGGGATCTCTCCTAAACTCCACTGTCAATTTTGAGAGTGTTTAGCTCCAGATTGTTTTGACTACACCAATGGGCCAGCTGATCAACCTTCCCTCTGTATGCAGACTCGGCATCATTCCTGATTAGCCCAATGATGGTTGTGTCATCTGCATATTTGATAACTTCGACACAGGGGTCCTTAGAGGTGCAGTAATAAGTACAGAAGGTGAAGAGCAGTGGGGAGAGCATACATCCCTGGTGGGCACCCTGTTAATTGTACAGTAGCTAGATGTGAGGTACCCCAGTTTTACCTGCTGCTTCGTATTGGTCAGGAAATTGGTGATCCTTTGACAGGTGGAGGCAGGAATGGAAAGCTGGGTGAGTTTCAAGTGGAGGAGTTCCGGGATTATTGTGTTGAATGCAGAGCTGAAGTCCACAAACAGAATCCTTGCATATGTCCCTGGGTTGTCAAGATGTTCCAGGATTTAGTGCAGATTTATGTTGACTACATCATCCACTGACCGGGTTCTCTCAGTAAGCAAACTGAAGGGGGTCCAACAAGGGAGCTGTGATGTCCTTCAAGTGAATGGTCATTTTCTGGACTTTTCCACATGTGTAAAAGCAAAGCCCTCAAACCATTGGTTATCTTCATGTATGAATAGCTCATGAATATGTGCCGATATGGTCTGTCAAAATGACATTAGTCACAGAGGGAATAGGGGTGTTCAACTTGGCACTGAGAAGCTTCAAAAAGTCATCAGCTTGAAGTGAAGGCTTGGGATGAAAAGAGAGAGAGAGAACTGGGAAGGAGGAGAAGCAGGACGAACACATCCACACAGCAATATAACCTTAAGAGACTGAACACCACATTGTGTGAGACAGTTCTTGAAATGTCTAGGTTGTATCATTGATTTTTCCACACCCATTTACTTTTGTTTGCTTTCGCTTTTTGACATATTAAGAATATCTAAAAATAATAAAGTATACGGCAGTATACTGAACAGCAAACATAACACTGAAACAAGTGCAAAATTGCAGAATCAGCAAGATATTTTCAGTGTTCTAAAAATGCAAACTATCTCGTCAACAAAGTTAACCAAAACTGAAACGAAAATCATACTTTACTACACCATTGATTGTCAAATGTAATACTTTAGGGCGGCACGGTAGCGTAATGGCACCGCTGCTGCCTCACAATTAGGAGACCTGGGTTCGCTTCCCAGGTCCTCCCTGCATGGAGTTTGCATGTTCTCCCCATGTCTGCGTGGGCTTCCTCCGGGTGCTCTAGTTTACTCCCACAGTCCAAAGACATGCAGGTTAGGTGCACTGGCAATGCTAAATTGACACTAGTGTGTGCTTGGTGTGTGAGTGTGTGTGCCCAGGGATTTGTTCCTGCCTTGCGCCCTGTGCTGGATGGGATTGGCTCCAGCAGTCCCCTGTGACCCTGTGTTAAGATATAGCGGATTGGACGATGGATGGATGTAATAATATATATGCCAGTGAAACATGGAAAATCCTATCATAAAAGCTAAATGGGTACCACCAATCATTTGTGTCACCTATAGCATACTGAAAAGAAGCAAAGTACAAAAACTGCAGTACAACATAGCTGAACACAGAGTCTGTTTGGTTGGACATACTGTACATATTTCAGATCATCTAAATCTTAAGACTACCATGCAGTGGATACCATCATATCAATCAAGAAAGCATGGAAGACCACAAAAATGACCTGACACAGCACTTTCTGAAAAGGTTTAGGAGATTTGAATAATATGAGAAGAAATGTAACCAGTGTGATCCAACCAGGAACATCGGATTCAGGACTCATACCACTGAAGCCAGACCTGAGAGTTGTGTTTCCTGGTAAGTGGTTAGTGGCTGGGTGATCCCACATAGCCTGGCTGGACTTGGCCCAATAACTATGTGTGGCATTTCCATGTGGGCTCACTACCTAGGAAGGCAAAAGTGGAATGGTGTCAAGACATACTAGACCTTATAAATGGAAACTGACTTCTTGGATGTGGAAAGTAACTTCTTTGATAGGGAGACACCAGAATCTTTTAAAGGAAATTGAAAAACACTGACTACAACAACAACATTTATTTATGTAGCACATTTTCATAAAAATAATGTAGCTCAAAGTGCTTTACATGATGAAGAAAAGAGAAAAAAGACAAAGTAAGAATTAAAATAAGACAACACTAATTAACATAGAATAAGAGTAAGGTCCGATGGCCAGGGAGGACAGAAAAAACAAACAAAAAAAACTCCAGATGGCTGGAGAAAAAAAATCTGCAGGGGTTCCAGGCCATGAGACCACCCAGCCCCCTCTGGGCATTCTGCCTAACGTAAATGATCAGTCCTCTTTGTATTTAGGGTTCTCATGGAAGGACTTGATGATGATGGTCATATAGACTTCTGGCTTTTAATCCATTAATGTAGGAACAATATGGTGCTTTGATTAGGTGGCCACCACAGAAAACCGGGAAAATAAAAAACAGAAGAGAGAGTAGGGGTTAGAATGGATTTTGGAGCCACCATGAATAGTTATGATAATAAATTGAATATACAGAGCATCAGGATTAAACTAAAATTAAGTTATGAGAAAGCCATGTTAAAGTAATGTGTTTTAGCAGTTTTTTAAAGTGCTCAACTGTATTAGCCTGGTGAATTCCTATTGGCAGGCTATTCCAGATTTTAGGTGCATAACAGCAGAAGGCTACCTCACCACTTCTTTTAAGTTTAGCTCTTGGAATTCTAAGCAGACACTCATTTGAAGATCTAAGGTTACGATTTGGAATATAAGGTGTCAGACATTCCGATACTGACTAGATACTGTATGGTTAGACTCACTTCTATGCAGAGCACTGGATTTAGAACCAAACTTCTCCGTTTCTCTCCAGCACTGGAATTGCCTCAGGAGTGGCCCCATTTGATTGTGAGGATACTTAGAAGGTCCAACATCAGTGCTGTTCTGGTGGAGTAAAGCAAAGGCCTGTGTGTGAGTGGAATATGGTGAGGCTATGAAGAATGACTTTAAGATAGCCTTGAAGAGGTTTTAGCAAATCATATGATCACTCAAGAAAGGTAGACAGGCAGGCTGTTACCCAGACTATTTTCAATGAGGATGGAGAAACATTGACCACAACTAGGGATATTGTTGAGATACAGATAGAGCACTCTGAGTAACTTTAAACACTAGTGGCTATGCCCTCCTTGAAGAAACCTTTATTGATCATGGGTCCATTTGCCTATGGCTTAGGTCACTAAAGTGATTAAAAAGCTCCTTAGTAGCATAAAAGAAGGAATGGATCTGATCCAATTGGAAATACTGAAATGGTGCACGAAAGGAGGGGATTACGCCTTAGGAATGGCAGACTGGGGTTGTGGTCCCTATTTTTTAAATTACCAAGTGATCATACTTCTCACTCTCCTTTAAAAAAGCCAATGTTCAGATTTATAGAAGTATGGATTTTGTACAGCCCATGTCATTTACCATTTTAACCCATGAGTAGGTATTTGTGTGTGTGTGTTTGTTAGGTTCAGGGTGTGGTAGATAGGGGGCGCTCTCGCTCCCTTGAACCCCTGTCCACGACTCCAGACACCAGATAAAAGTCCTCAAATTGACTTTATTCTTCAGCCACAGTGTACAAAACACCCTCTCCTCCACAATACTCGTACAAATAACTAATAATAAACAATAAACCAATCCTCCAGCTCCCAGACGCGTTGCCACCCTTCCACCCAGCTCAGCTCACCGTCTGGGAGCTCCCACAGTCCTTTTATATCTCCTGACCCGGAAGTGTTCCTAATCCCCAGTCCATGTGACTCTCAATCACTTCCGGGTCAGGTACAAGTTCTTTTCTTCACCCCAGAAGCACATCATTCCTCTTGTCCACGTGTGCTTCCGGGGCGTAGGGAAAATACCCATTAGTCCTCCCTGCAGCGTCCCCTAGTGGCCCCCATGGCATCCAGCAGGGCTGTGCATAAAAACTCCATTGTCCATGATGCCCTGCTGGTCTTCTAGGGACCTCCATGCTGCAAGGAGGGGTCCACCTGGCGGCTTGGGGGTATTGGCCGGGATAAATGGCCGGCCATCCTCCACAAGGGTTAGTCATCAGAGATTGCCAATCTTGTCTAACAGTGCTTTGTAGACTTTATGACAATGTGTCCTGTAACATTTTGTGGAAAGTGGTACTGTACAGGTTTATGAGGTTCTGGGGATCATACTACATTTTATTTGGTCCCTATATTTGTGGACACTGTGAATGTTTGCAAAATTTGTGTTAAACTGAGATTTTATTTGAAATAGCTGCTGATACTGAGAAATGATAGGCAACAAAGGGAAAGTGAGAACCAGATTCAAAGTCAGAAAACAAAAGATATTTTCAGTCAAAAAGGTCCTGTACTATGTTGGGTTTCTTTCCCTATCTACTCTGGCAACTACTTTTTTGTTAATATTTAATGCAACAATAGGACAACTACAGATCTTATGCAGGTGTAGAATACATCATTGAGAGTTCTGTGTTACATGACTGACAACATGAAAACAACTATAAACAATTTGGATCATAATCCATGAAGAGATAGTTACAAAGTGGAAGCAACTACTAAAAAAAATTTGAAAAACTCTGAAAGTGAAATGTGACTGTTCCAGAAAAGCCACAACATTAACTCATGACTCTTAGTAATATTCCAGAGTAATGTTGATCAGCAAATTTTACCAAAGAATTATTCACAGCGAAATTACTGCATTTGCATTCATACAGTACTTCATCACCTAATTATTTACTCATAATTCAGCTGGTTCAGGAGAACTTCTTTCCCCTGTGCCTCATAACGCTTTGCGAGGCCAGCACATCATCCCCTGGAGCTGTAACAGCCAACATTGGAAGGGAATGCCTCCTCAGATATATAATGCTGATCATCTGCATTACAGATTCTTAATTAGTGGTAGAATAGATAAGTAAATAATGCAGTTTCTCAAAATTTTATTTTTAAGACACATAAACTGCATAAATAATTAGTTATTTCTCTGCATCTATATTGGGTTCACATTTTACTAAGGCTATCTGACAAAATAATACACATTTCAATATTCATAATATATTATATACAGTGGGTACAGAAAGTATTCAGACCCCCTTCAATTTTTCACTCTTTGTTATATTGCAGCCATTTTCTAAAATCATTTAAATTAATTTTTTTACAAATAGCACCCCATATTGACAGACAAAAAAAAGAATTTTTGAAATTGTTGCAGATTTATTAAAAAAGAAAAACTGAAATATCACATGGTCCTAAGTATTCAGACCCTTTGCTGTGACACTCATATATTTAACTCAGGTGCTTTCCATTTCTTCTGATCATCCTTGAGATCACCTTCATTTGAGTCCAGCTGTGTTTGATTATACTGATTGGACTTGATTAGGAAAGCCACACACCTGTCTATATAAGACCTTACAGCTCACAATGCATGTCAGAGCAAATGAGAATCATGAGGTCAAAGGAACTGCCTGAAGAGCTCAGAGACAGAATTGTGGCAAGGCACAGATCTGGCCAAGGTTACAAAAAAATTTCTGCTGCACTTAAGGTTCCCAAGAGCACAGTGGCCTCCATAATCCTTAAATGGAAGACGTTTGGGACAACCAGAACCCTTCCTAGAGCTGGCCGTCCGGCCAAGCTGAGCTACCGGGGGAGAAGAGCCTTGGTGAGAGAGGTAAAGAAGAACCCAAAGATCACTTTGGCTGAGCTCCAGAGATGCAGTCAGGAGATGGGAGAAAGTTGTAGAAAGTCAACCATCACTGCAGCCCTCCACCAGTCAGGCTTTATGGCAGAGTGGCCTGTCGGAAGCCTCTCCTCAGTGCAAGACACATGACAGCCCGCATGGAGTTTGCTAAAAGACACCTGAAGGACTCTGAGATGGTGAGAAATAAGATTCTCTGGTCTGATGAGACCAAGATAGAACTTTTGGCCTTAATTCTAAGCGGTATGTGTGGAGACAACCAGGCACTGTTCATCACTTGTCTAATACAGTCCCCACAGTGAAGCATGGCGGTGGCAGCATCATGCTGTGGGGTGTTTTTCAGCTGCAGGGACAGGACGACTGGTTGCAATCGAGGGAAAGATGAATGTGGCCAAGTACAGGGATATCCTGGACAAAAACCTTCTCCAGAGTGCTAAGGACCTCAGACTGGGCCGAAGGTTTACCTTCCAACAAGACAATGACCCTAAGCACACAGCTAAAATAACGAAGGAGTGGCTTCACAACAACTCTGTGACTGTTCTTGAATGGCCCAGCCAGAGCCCTGACTTAAACACAATTGAGCATCTCTGAGAGACCTAAAAATGGCTGTCCACCAACGTTTACCATCCAACCTGACAGAACTGGAGAGGATCTGCAAGGAGGAATGGCAGAGGATCCCCAAATCCAGGTGTGAAAAACTTGTTGCATCTTTCCCAAGAAGACTCATGGCTGTATTAGCTCAAAAGGGTGCTTCTACTAAATACTGAGCAAAGGGTCTGAATACTTAGGACCATGTGATATTTCAGTTTTTCTTTTTTAATAAATCTGCAACAATTTCAAAAATTCTTTTTTTGTCTGTCAATATGGGGTGCTGTGTGTACATTAATGAGGGAAAAATTAATTTAAATGATTTTAGCAAATGGCTGCAATATAACAGAGTGAAAAATTGAAGGGGGTCTGAATACTTTCCGTACCCACTGTATATACATTATATATATATATACACTGCTCACAAAAATTAAAGGAACACTTTAAAGAAACACATTAGATACATCAGATCTCAATATGAAGTTGGATATCTATACAAATAACGACAGGGCAATGTCTTAGGAACAAAAGGATGCCAAGTCTTTTAATGGAAATAAAAGTTTTCTGCCTACAGAGGGCTCAATTGTGTAGACACCCTAAAATCAGAGTGAAATGAAGATGTGGCAGGCTAGTCCATTTTTCAAAAACTTAATTTCTGCTACTCAAAATGCTTTTCAGTATCTTGTGTGGCCCCACGAGCTTGTATGCATGCTTGACAACGTCGGGCATGCTCCTAATGAGACGACGGATGGTGTCTTGTGGCATTTCCTCCCAGATCTGTATGAGGGCATCCCTGAGCTGTTGTACAGTCTGAGGAGTAACCTGGCAGCGCCTAATGGACCGAAATATAATGTCCCACAGATGTTCTATTGGGTTTAAGTCAGGGGATCGTGAAGGCCATTCAATTGTTTCAATTCCTTCATCCTCCAGGTACTGCCTGCATACTCTTGCCACATGAGGCCGGGCATTGTCGTGCATTAGGAGGAAACCAGGACCTACTGCACCAGCGTAGGGTCTGACAATGGGTCCAAGGATTTCATCCTGATACCTAATGGCAGTCAAGATGCCGTTGTCTAGCCTGTAGAGGTCTGTGAGTCGCTCCATGGATATGCCTCCAAGATCATCACTGACCCACCACCAAACCAGTCATGCTAAATGATGTTACAGGCAGCATAATATTCTCCACGGCTTCTCCTGACCCTTTCACGTCTTTCACATATACTCAGGGTGAACCTGCTCTCATCTGTGAAAAGCACAGGACGCCAGTGGTGGACCTGCCAATTCTGGTATTCTATGGCAAATGCCAATTGAGCTCCCGGTGCTGTGCAGTGAGCACAGGCGCAGTAGACATTTGGGCCCTCAGGCAACCCTCATGAAGTCTGTTTCTGATTGTTTGGTCAGAGACATTCACACCAGTGGCCTGCTGGAGGTCATTTTGTAGGGCTCTGGCAGTGCTCATCCTGTTCCTCCTTGCCCAAAGGAGCAGATACTGGTCCTGCTGATGGGTTATGGACCTTCTATGGCCCTCTCCAGCTCTCCTAGAGTAACTGCTTGTCTCCTAGAATCTCCTCCATGCCCTTGAGACTGTGCAGGAGACACAGCAAACCTTCTGGCAATGACACGTATTGATGTGCCATCCTGGAGAAGTTGGACTACCTGTGCAACCTCTGTAGGGTCCAGGTATCACCTCGTGCTACCAGTAGTGACACTGACTGTAGCCAAATGCAAAACTAGTGAAGAAACAGTCAGAAAAGATGAGGAGGGAAAAATGTCAGTGGCCTCCACCTGTTAAACCATTCCTGTTTTGGGGTCATCTCATTGTTGCCCCTCTAGTGCATCTGTTGTTAATTTCATTAACACCACAGCAGCTGAAACTGATTAACAACCCCTCTGCTACTTAACTGACCAGATTAATATCCCATAAGTTTCATTGACTTTATGCTATACTCTGATTAAAAGTGTTCCTTTAATTCTTTTGAGCAGTATATATATATATATATATATATATATATATATATATATATATATATATTGTAACAAAATAAAAATAAATTAGATAAAACACAAAATAAAGAGTTGGGGATTAGCCCTGTATATTGTCTGGCAGAGAGTAATCATTAAGGACTGATACTGGACGTTTTATATCTGAAAAATAGCAAAAGACAGTCAGTAAATGGAAGAATGGCAGTTTTATATCAAAGCGGCAGGAAGTACGGTGAGGTCATCTAGGAGGGACGGTAGTTTAGGACATCTGTATGAAGGAAATTATTTAGTCTTCTTCTGGGCAAGGTCATGGGGTCCAGCGGCTGTGGGGCATCTGTTGGTGAAGAAAGATTCACGGATCTTGTCTTTGCTGACAATGCTGTGATCTTCACGGAGTCAATGGAGGCTCTGATCGGGGCACTCGAGAGACTGAGTGAGGAGTCTGAGTGTTTGGGCTTGCGAGTGTCCTGGACAAAAACCAAGATCCAAGCCTTTAAGCAGTGTCTCTGTTTGCAGAGAGTGTGTTGACCTTGTTGAGAGGTTTACTTACCTTGGCAGTGACATGCATGTCTCTGGTGACTCTTCCAGTGAAGTCATTCGACGGATTGGGAGAGCATGGGGGGTCATGAAGTCACTGGAAAGGGGTGAGTGGCGCTCCTGATATCTATGCAAAAGGATGAAGGTCCAAGTCTTTAGAATCATGGTGCTTCCTGTCTTACTATATGGTCGTGAGACATGGATGCTATCCAGTGACCTGAGACGAAGACTGGACTCCTTTGGTACTGTGTCTCTCCGGGAAATTCTTGGGTACCGTTGGTTTGACTTTGTATCGAATGAGCGGTTGCTCATGGAGTCCCGAATGAGGCAAATTACCTGCATTGTGAGGGAGCGTCAAGTTACGGCACTACAGTCATGTGGCGCGTTTCCCCGAGGGTGATCTGGCTCATAAGATCCTTATTGTTGGGGACCCAAGTGGCTGGACCAGGCCAAGGGGTTGCCCACATAATACCTGGCTGCGTCAGATAGAGGGTCATTTCCGGAGGGAAGGACTGGACCACGTGTCTGCCTGGGGGGTTGCCAACCGGGATCCCGAGCTGTTTCGATGTGTAGTGGGTGCAGCAACGCACTGTACCAGTGCATACTCCCCAACTTGACTTGACTTGAGGTTCTGTGGGACAGAGAGAGAGAGAAGGTATGAGTACTCTTTACCAACCCTTTTTCCTTTGTTTCCACACCCTGAATTGCACCCTTAGGCTGTTCCCTAATCGCACGTGTAAAATGAATAACAGGGTGGTCCAGATCTAATTATGCAATTATGAAAAGGCGAACACATAGCACCCGATGTTTGACTGACAACCATCTCCCCACCATTTTGGAATGCAGGGCAGGTGCTGCCATCTATCATAATGAAATAGTGTAATGAAAATTGCATAATTAGATCTGGACCACCGTATGTATATACACTCACCTAAAGGATTATTAGGAACACCATACTAATACAGTGTTTGACCCCCTTTCGCCTTCAGAACTGCCTTAATTCTACGTGGCATTGATTCAACAAGGTGCTGAAAGCATTCTTTAGAAATGTTGGCCCATATTGATAGGATAGCATCTTGCAGTTGATGGAGATTTGTGGGATGCACATCCAGGGCACGAAGCTCCCGTTCCATCACATCCCAAAGATGCTCTATTGGGTTGAGATCTGGTGACTGTGGGGGCCATTTTAGTACAGTGAACTCATTGTCATGTTCAAGAAACCAATTTGAAATGATTCAAGCTTTGTGACATGGTGCATTATCCTGCTGGAAGTAGCCATCAGAGGATGGGTACATGGTGGTCATGAAGGGATGGACATGGTCAGAAACAATGCTCAGGTAGCCCGTGTCATTTAAACGATGCCCAATTGGCACTAAGTGGCCTAAAGTGTGCCAAGAAAACATCCCCCACACCATTACACCACCACCACCAGCCTGCACAGTGGTAACAAGGCATGATGGATCCATGTTCTCATTCTGTTTACCCCAAATTCTGACTCTACCATTTGAATGTCTCAACAGAAATCGAGACTCATCAGACCAGGCAACATTTTTCCAGTCTTCAACTGTCCAATTTTGGTGAGCTCGTGCAAATTGTAGCCTCTTTTTCCTATTTGTAGTGGAGATGAGTGGTACCCAGTGGGTCTTCTGCTGTTGTAGCCCATCCGCCTCAAGGTTGTGCGTGTTGTGGCTTCACAAATGCTTTGTTGCATACCTCGGTTGTAACGAGTGGTTATTTCAGTCAAAGTTGCTCTTCTATCAGCTTGAATCAGTCGGCCCATTCTCCTCTGACCTCTAGCATCAACAAGGCATTTTCGCCCACAGGACTGCCGCATATAGGATGTTTTTCCCTTTTCACACCATTCTTTGTAAACCCTAGAAATGGCTGTGCATGAAAATCCCGGTAACTGAGCAGATTGTGAAATAGACCGGCCCGTCTGGTACCAACAACCATGCCACGCTCAAAATTGCTTAAATCACCTTTCTTTCCCATTTGGACATTCAGTTTGGAGTTCAGGAGATTGTCTTGACCAGGACCACACCCCTAAATGCATTGAAGCAACTGCCATGTGATTGGTTGATTAGATAATTGCATTAATGAGAAATTGAACAGGTGTTTCTAATAATCCTTTAGGTGAGTGTATATATATATATATATATATATATTTAAATATATATCACATTTGTGAATTTCCCCTTGGGATTAATAAAGTATCTATCTATCTATCTATCTATCTATCTATCTATCTATCTATCTATCTATCTATCTATCTATCTATCTATCTATATATATCTTTTTAGCACTGATAACATGATAAAAAAGATAACATGAAATACTTTGAAAATATTCTGTCTTACATAAAACAAGGAAGTAACAGTACCCCTTACACAAAATTATCTGGTGCATTAATTTTCCATATACCAATTTTTTATACCTTTTAAGACCTTCATTGGTCCCCAGTTCCAGGTCAGTGTTTAAAGTTTTAGCAATGCTGGATGCACACCACAAGAGAGCACTGTTCAACTGTGAGTGGTCTTCATCACAAGAACAATACAATTAATATACAGTAAAACCTTGCTTAATGAAGTAGATACATTTCGAGCATTCAGTAAGTCTTTTATAGCCAAAAAACATTTTTTGTTAACATTTTTAATGTACTATATGTTTTTAGTTACCTATTCCAAAATAAATCTGTTTGAGCAAATGTATGTCTACATTTTTTTTGTATCATGAGATAAACTGTCAATTGCCATTTAAAGATGGCTCCTGTCCTCCTTCCTGGTGCTGCTGAGAAAGACTTTCGTATACCTTAGTCCAGAACTATGTAAATCGCTCAGGTGTTGAAAAGTGTCCAACTTTCTTGTGACACTATTCAGGATAAGTGAGTTTGGAAAATGGATGGATGGCTATCCATCAATACATTTTTAAACTCATTTAATCCACAACAATTAAAAATTTAACATCACAAGAAAAGTAGACCTGTAAAGGACATGAGTCTGTTTTATTGCATACCTATACTCACATATATAAGGACACTTTAGTTTTGCTAATTAACCTAAACAACAAATCTTTTGTAATCCTGGTGGGAAAACCAGTGTACACAATAAAACGGCAGACACGGGGACAAAATACAATTTCCTCACTGCCAGTGACAGCTTGGATTTAAACCAAGCACACTAGCTTTAAGGCAGTAGTGCTAAGCATAACCACCATGTTGCTTTAAATCTAATCTGTCTGCTGCTAATAATATTCTTAAACTAAAAATAATATTGTAAAACCACAAAACAATCTTGAAAGTTTAGTATTATAACATCAGATCATCGATATTCCTGACACTGTTTAACTATCCTTAATAAATGGGAAAGCATATCTATAACTCAGAATATTATTGTTTATATATTAATAAGAAAAAGTATATATGAATTAATGGAGGAACATGCTTCCTGGATAAAGTCACATTCTAAAAAAAATCAATGTGGTCTTCCTAGGCTGGTTTTAGTAAATATTTTTAATGAGGATTTCCTAACCTAAAATAAAATATTTACTCTTTCTGAATGACAAGCAGATAACACTGGGAGCCTGCAGAACAGGACTTACCTACATTTGACACAGTTGTTTTAACCTTAGCCCATCAAATTATCTGCAAATCACAACAGCCTGGCAGTCTAAATGACTGCACAGAAAAGAGAAGGATATATTACATTGAATAATACAATAAATTATTGTGCAATATTCTTAAGCATAATAGCTTATACTTTACAGTGAGGAAACCATATCGCTTGTATCAGGAAGAGAAAGAAAAAAAGCTTTCTTTATTAAGAAAATGGTTCTTATAATGGGACATAAAC
Source organism: Polypterus senegalus (assembly GCF_016835505.1). Classification (NCBI taxonomy): domain Eukaryota; kingdom Metazoa; phylum Chordata; class Cladistia; order Polypteriformes; family Polypteridae; genus Polypterus; species Polypterus senegalus. The sequence continues at coordinate 40,850,409 of NC_053161.1, forward strand.
ATTTTGTTTGACTATAGTTTTGCCCTAATATTCATGAAATATTAAACCATCATCCATATCTACTTTTCCCATCCAGGTTTGTTGAGGCTGAAGCATACCCCTAACGCTTCAGATGCAAGGAAGGACAGGATCTCTATCCATCTCAGACAACACTTCTTCACACTGAGCCAGCTTAGAGTTGCCAGATAACCAACCTGCACATGTCCAGGAAGTATGACAAAAACAGAGTAACCAAAGAAAACACAAATACATGCAGATACACAGGGAGAACAGTCACACTGCTGGGATTTCAGCCCATATTCTGCAAGGCATCAGTACTAACTATATTATTAAAGTTGAATCTATTTTTTAACTAATATACAAGGGATCGGAAAAGAATTTGAACACACTTTGACTACTGATTCATTATCTTTTTTCAGAGAAAATATAAAAATATGTAATTCAACTGTCATTTAATTTACATTTATTTACATTTGCTAAGTAAATGACAGGTTGTAGTGTTCAGATTTATCTTTGGTATCCATACAAAGTGGGCATTGTCAAATGAATGTTCCGCAAACATCTATCAAGGTGTCGGATTTGATTTGTCCATATCTAATCTCATACAATTTATCTTCCAGGTATAAATGTGTAAGTCAAGTGTATACATTTTCCTGTGATAATCTGTATTTTAAGGTGAACTCATACCTGTCAGTTTTTGATTTATACAACAAAAAAACAATACTTAAGAGAAACAAAATGTAATCTAACAGCCTTGAAATGAGTACTTTTTATTTTAGGTTAAGTCATTTGTGATCATGTCATTGGACAGAGTACATAATGAAGGAACCACAGAAGAGATTAAATCAAATGTATAGATAGTCTTGATTGAGCTGAAACTGGAGAACAGTCATAGTTGCAACTCATTGCATGAATGTGTTAGTGAAAGTTAGAAAGGAATAGAGACATGTCTAGCTAACTCAGAACTGCACATACACTGTAATATAGAGTACATACAGTCATATGAAAGTTTGGGAACCCCTCTTAATTCTTTGGATTTTTGTTTATCATTGGCTGAGCTTTCAAAGTAGCAACTTCCTTTTAATACAGTATATGACATGCATTATGGAAACAGTAGTATTTCAGCAGTGACATTAAGTTTATTGGATTAACAGAAAATATGCAATATGCATCATAACAAAATTAGACAGGTGCATTAAATTTGGGCACCCCAACAGAGATATTGCATCAATACTTAGTTGTACCTCCTTTTGCAAATATAACAGCCTCTAGACGCCTCCTATAACCTTTGATGAGTATCTGAATTCTGGATGGAGGTATTTTTGACCATTCTTCTATACAAAATCTCTCCAGTTCAGTTAAATTTGATGGCTGCTGAGCATGGACAGCCTGCTTCAAATCATCCCATAGATTTCTGATGATATTCAAGTCAGGGGACTGTGACGGCCATTCCAGAACATTGTACTTCTCCCTCTGCATGAATGCCTGTGTAGATTTCGAACTGTGTTTTGGGTCATTGTCTTGTTGGAATATCCAACCCCTGCATAACTTCAACTTTGTGACTGATGCTTGAACATTATCCTGAAAAATTTGTTGATTTGGGGTTGAATTCATCTGAACCTCAACTTTAATAAGGGCCCCGGTCCCTGAACTAGCCACACAGCCCCACAGCATGATGGAACCTCCACCAAATTTGACAGTAGATAGCAGGTGTTTTTCTTGGAATGCGGTGTTGTTCTTCCGCCATGCAAAGTGCTTTTTGTTATGACCAAATAAGTCAATTTTTGTCTCATCAGTCCAAAGCACTTTGTTCCAAAAAGAATCTTGCTTGTCTAAATGAACATTTGCATACAACAAGCGACTCTGTTTGTGGTGTGAGTGTAGAAAGGGCATCTTTCTCATCACCTTGCCATACAGATGTTCTTTGTGCAAATTGCGGTGAATTGTAGAACGATGTACAGATACAGCATCTGCAGCAAGGTGTTCTTGCAGGTCTTTGGAGGTGATCTGTGAGTTGTCTGTAACCATTCTCACAATCCTGTGCATATGTGGCTCCTTATTTTTCTTGGCCTGCCAGAACTGGGTTTAACAGCAACTGTACAGGCTTGTGGCCTTCTATTTCCTGATTACATTCTTTACAGTTGAAACTGACAGTTTAAATCTCTGAGATAGTTTTTTGTAGCCTTACCCTAAACCATGAGACTGAACAATCATTGTTTTCAGATATTTTGAGAGTTGCTTTGAGGATCCCATGCTGTCACTCTTCAGAGGAGAGTCAAAGGGAAGCACAATTTGCAATTGACCACCTTAAATACCTTTTCTCATGATTGGACACTCCTGTCTATGAAGTTCAAGGCTTAACGAGCTAATCCAACCAATTTGGTGTTGCAAGTAATCAGTATTGAGCAGTTACATGCATTCAAATCAGCAGAATTACAAGGGGACCCAAATTTTTGCACAGACAGTTTTTCACATTTGATTTAATTTCATACAACTAAATACTGCTTCACTAAAAATATTTGTTCGGAAAACACCCCAGTACTCAGATGTTCCTAGGAAATGAAAGACATACCACTGTTATCTTTTTTGTTGAAAGTAGAGTAAATTACTCTACTTTTTCATATGACTGTATATTATATGTAATATACAAGCGCTAACAGAGCAGACGGCAGATTCAAAGTCGAAGGTTATTAAGATTATTATTAAGGGTATTGCTTAATTTGGAGCATAGAATTAAGTGACATGCGGTAGGCTGGCTCCCTGCCTGGGGCTTGTTTCCTGCCTTGTGCCTTGTGTTGGCTGGGATTGGCTCCAGCAGACCCCCGTGACTCTGTAGATAGGATATAGCGGGTTGGATAATGGATGAATGGATGGAATTAAGTGATGCTTTTTCCTTATGATTTACTGTTTTTTTTTTTTTTCATTTAACCATTTCTGAAATGTTTGACTTTGTGAACAATACAAGAATTAAGGCCAGAGTCTACACTTTGATTTTAGATTTCCTGACCAACAGACCTCAATTTATACAGACTGGCAGTGTCAAAGTCAAATTCACAAAGTCAGTTCAGGATGGGTAGAATACCTTTATTTGACAATAATTACAACCAGTATAAGGAAGGACTGACTGAATTACAGACATTGACTACACATCTTAAATGCACTTTCAATTACAGAATTATGTGATTAGCTCCATTTCTCACTCAACATATAGTACTTTTTATTTAACTTATAGAGTTGCAATACCAACTAGAAATCAAATGAGTGAAGTTATAGTACCTAGGCTTTATGAAGTTCTTAAGCAAGGCATCATCATGTCTCATGTCACTACATTAAAAACTGGGCACCTATGGCGGATGTGTTACAGACAAGAGCACTGAATGCCAGTCACCCAAGGAGCAGCCCTGCTGCTGAGATGGCTGGTTGTTGTTCCAAAAACCTTTATAGCATTTCCAGTGTGCTGTTCCATCATTGGAACCACATCAATCCTAAATTTGTGTGTTGGCAAGTGCAATAAATGTTGCTTCTCTTTAAGCATGTGGCTAGTTATATTGCTTTAGTGGAAAAAGTTGTCAGAGCAAGCAGGCAATTGTTTAAAGAAGTGAGTGTGTGCTTCTTTGTCTTTTATGTTCCATTCATCCAGCACTGCTGTCAACATGCACCAGATCTAGATTCAAATTTTAAAATGCTTCCTTTTCATCTAAGGAAGAACTGCAAGGACACATTTTCGAAACTATTCTACAGTCTTGTGTCCAGTATTGGTGGGAGAGAATTCCACTACCCTATAATGATGGGTTTAAAAAACTGATATTCAAATTCTCATTAGAAAAAAAGTTACTTTTATTTTTACAGTATATTTAAAAAAATAACAGAAGTCGACCTAAGTCCTGTACAGCTTCCGTAAGTACAACAAGCACCTACAGTATATGTATATATATATATATATATATATATATATATATATATATATATATATATATATATATATATATATATATATATATACTGCCCATAAAAATGAAAGGAACACTTTTTAATCAGAGAATAGCATCAAGTCAGTGAAACTTCTGGGATATTGATCTGGTCAGTTAAGTAGTAGAGGGGGCTGTTAGAAGCTTGGTAGCAGCATTCTGGACAAATTAAAGACGAACAAGGAATGACTAATTAACTCCACTGTATAAAGAGTTGCAATGGTTAAGCTGATGAGAGACAAATGCATAAATTAGTGTTTGAAAATCATATACAGAAAGAAAGGGCTTGATCTTAGCCAATACTCCGAACTGATAGAAACAACAAGATGTCAATCTTGAAACCATGTTCATGCTGACCCATTTGCAAATATTTTAAATTATTTGGATTAAGAAAGGCCTGGAAATTGCACAAATGTTTATTGTGTGCTCTAAATGTCGGGAAGTTTGCTCTTGTAAACCAACATCACCACTATTGGTTGTAAAGTTTTATTTAAGTTTGCATATGCTGGGTTTATGTCCAAGTGTCTGTTGATGGTGCTCTCGTTTGATAGACAAGATTCAGCCAGCTCTCTGGCACTTTTAGTACTGACCTTAAATCTTACATTTACATTGTCCCAGTTAAATGTATGTCCTGTTGATTTAGTATGCATTTAGATCAGTGATCGTGATTCCGTTCTTCTGACGTTGTTGCGATGTTCATGTATACGTGTTGCGATTCTTTTTGATGTTTGTCCTATGTATACCGCTGGGCAAGAACTGCGTGGAATGCTATAAACTGCGTTTTGTGTTTCTGTTTTCGATTTCTTGTTTTTAGCATTAAAGAGGACCGAGCGCAAATTGTAAGACTTGAGGTCAGTACTAAAAGTGCCAGAGAGCTGGTTGAATCTTGGCTATCGCTATCAAACAAGAATGCCGTCAACAGACATTTGGACATAAGCCCAGCATATGCAAACTTAAGAAGAACATGTTCATAATAAATAAAACTTTACAACCAATACCGCCCTCCTCCAACTGAACACACTGACTTAGCCAACCACGCAATTTTTGCTATATATTGCCTATGATTCTTGTAAGTCTAAGCATTATCCTCTGACAAATGCCCCTGGCAGGGGCTGAAACTCAGGAATAAAAACTACTTTATGATACGTGATTCATTTTCTCCCTTTGTGGATCTCCAGCTGCAAATATGCAAACCATATCACAGACCTTCTCTTCCATATATATACTGTGTGTATGTATATATATATACAGTAATCCCTCACTATATCGCGCTTCGACTTTCGCGGCTTCACTCTATCGCGGATTTTAAATGTAAGCACATCTAAATATATATCACGGATTTTTCGCTGGTTTGCTGCTTTCTGCGGACAATGGGTCTTTTAATTTAAGTTACATGCTTCCTCAGTTTGATTGCCCAGTTGATTTCATACAAGGGACGCTATTGGCGGTTGGCTTAGAAGCTACCCAATCAGAGCATGTATTACATATTAACTAAAACTACTCAATGACATAAGATATGCTTCCCGCGCGGAGCTTGTTTGCTTCTCTCTATCTTCCTAGCTCTCTCTGCCTGACGGAGGGGGTGTGAGCAGAGGGGCTGTTTGCACAGAGGACACGGACGCTCCTCTACAAAATGCCGCTTTATCACGGTGCTTCTGTATACTTAAAAGCACGTATTGATTTTTTGATTGTTTGCTTTTCTTAGCTAGCGCTCTCTCTGACATTCTCTGCTCCTGACGGCGCTCCTTTGAAGATAAGATATGTTTGCATTCTTTTAATTGTGAAAAAGAACTGTCATCTCTGTCTTGTAATGGAGCACAGTTTAAATGTTTGACTAAAGGGTGTTATTTCATGTCTAGAGGGCTCTAGTAATGTTAACAGGGTGGGAGAGTTTATAAGGGCTTAAAATATAAAAAAATAACCATACAAACAAATGGTTTCTACTTCGCGGATTTTCACCTATCGCGGGGGGGTCTGGAACGCAACTCCCGCGATCGAGGAGGGATTACTGTATATATATATATATATATATATATACACAGTGGAACCCCGGTTCACAAGCAGCTCGGTATACGAGTAATTCGGTTTACGATCCGCTATCCGAGCAAAATTTCTGCCCGGTTTACGAGGCATGCCCGTTTTACGAGCCGAGCTCCGATACGTCACCGCTAGTTTCCGCTTCGCCTTTCTTACCCGGAAACCTCTACCCCTTCTACCCAGAGCCATATCATACATATTGGGCATTAACCATGTCTTCAAAGAAGGTAGGAAGTGGAAAGGACAACAGCAAGAAGAAAAGGATGCTGTCAGTCGAGTTGAAGCAGGAAATTATAGAAAAGCATGAGAGAGTTGTGCGTGGAATGGAACTCGCCAAAATTTACAACCGCAGTACGTCCACGATATGCACAATAGTAAAGCAAAAGGAGACCATAAAGAGTGTAAAAGTAGCAAAAGGCATGACCGTAATTACACAGCAAAGGTCGGCTATCCACGATGAAATGGAAAACCTACTGTTATTGTGGATAAAAGAGAAAGAGTTGGCAGGAGATACGCTTACTGAAACAGTCATAAGCGAGAAAGCTCGCATCATTTACATTGACCTGAAGCAGAAAGAACCATCCACATCTACGGATGTAGTAGAACCAGAATTCAAGGCTAGTCATGGATGGTTCGACAGATTTAAGAAGTGATCAGGCATTCACTCTGTCGTAAGACATGGCAAGGCAGCAAGTGCAGACCAGAAGGCAGCTGGCGAGTTCATCACACGTTTCGCGCAGCTCATCGAGGCAGAATGTTACATCCCCCAGCAAGTTTTTAATTGCGACGAGACGGGGCTTTTTTGAAAGAAAATGCCCCGTAGGACGTACATCACAGCAGAGGAGAAGAAGATGCCAGGACATAAGCCGATGAAGGACCGCCTCACCCTTGCATTGTGTGCAAATGCTAGCGGTGACTTTAAAGTGAAGCCACTGCTAGTCTATCATTCAGAGAATCCTCGAGCCTTTAAGACTCACAGGATTCTTAAAGAAAAACTGCATGTGATGTGGCGTGCCAATCCAAAGGCATGGGTTACGCGGCAGTTCTTCATCGACTGGGTAAATCTCTGCTTTGGACCTGCGGTGAAGAAGTATCTTCAAGAAAACAAACTGCCTCTGCAAGCATTACTCGTCCTCGACAATGCTCCAGCCCACCCGCCCAGTCTCCAAGACAACATCCGGGAAGAATATCAATTCTTAAAAGTCCTCTACCTCCCACCCAACACGACTTCAATCCTGCAACCGATGGATCAGCAGGTCATTTCAAATTTCAAAAAGCTCTACACGAAGCATCTGTTCAAACGATGCTTCGATGTGACAGAAAATACGGAGCTAACACTCTGAGAGTTCTGGAAAGAACATTTTAACATCGTGCAATGCCTACGCATGATTGACCTGGCGTGGAAAGAAGTGACCAGAAGAACACTGAATTCTGCATGGAAGAAGTTATGGCCTGATGCGGTTGCAGCGAGCAACTTTGAAGGATTTGTTCTTGATACTGAGACCGCGATCAAGACCGAGACCAACGTGCCCGACGTAGAACCAGTGCATGAAATCGTGTCCCTCGGCAAGTCGATGGGTCTGCAGGTTGACGAGGGTGATATCAACGAGCTTGTCGAGGAACGTGAGGAGAAACTCTCAACACAGGAGTTGCTTGAGCTGCAGGACATGCAACGTACGGAGGCTCTGCAAGAGATCAGTGGTAATGAGGAGGAGGTCGAGACAAAGGAAATTTTGACAAGTGAAATTAAAGAAGTGCTGGGAATGTGGGAGAAGGTTACAAGTTTCATTTAAAAGAAACATCCACAAAAAGTGGCAACTGGTCGTTCTGCAGCAAATTTTGATGACACCTGCTTGGCTCACTTCCGTAAGCTTTTAAAAAACAGGCAAAAGCAAACGTCGTTGCATAGGTATCTTTATACTAAAACTGAAACTGCTATAAGTGAAGGTTCCGAAAGTGCAGCCAAAAAGGCAAAAACAGATGATTAGCGTAAAAAAAAATCATAATGCGTACGTAATGTTAAGTGTTAGGCTAAGTTTAAAGTTAAGAAAGTTTATTTTTTTACAATTCATGTACGTACGTACAGTTAAGAAAGTGCAATTTTAGTTTTTTTTAATGTGAAGGTGCCGAAAATGCAGCCAGTCCTCTAGTCCTGCCTCCCTCCTTCCTCAGCCGCTCTATGTTAACTGCAATCGTCTGCCGCCTCCCTCCCTCCTCAGCCACTCTCCGTTAACTGCAATCGTCTGCCGCCTCCCTCCCTCCTCAGCCGCTCTCCGTTAGCTGCAATCGTCTGCCGCCTCCCTCCCTCCTCAGCTGCTCTCCGTTAACTGCAATCGTCTGCCGCCAAAGTAAGGTTACATTTTCTTAAGTTGGTTTATCTTTTATTTAACTATATTTACTAATAAAGTATTTTGATGTTTGTTTCTTATTTAAAAACATGTTTTTTTCCATTATTTATGATATTTTGGGGACTTTTTGGGAGGGCTGGAACGGATTAATCTCATTTCCATTATTTTAAATGGGGAAATTCGTTCGGGTTACGAGCTCGGTTCTGGAACGGATTAAACTCGTAACCTGGGGTTCCACTGTGTGTGTGTATATATATATATATATATATATATAGTATTAATTAAAACGAGACTGAGAATGAACAGCTGCAAGAAAAATAAATAATCATTTGCACACTGAAAGTAATGCAAAACAGGATAAGGAGACTTCACTAGGTAAAAAAAGATAAGATGTAAAGAAGGGGAGTATTGAGCTAAAACTGTGATAGACATACCACAGTAAATAAAAGATAAGCTTGAAGGACAAAATAAAGCTGTGTTTAAAAGGAAGCCTGCCTACCAAAATGATAGGATAGGGTTTAACAATTAGTTTAAGTTACTCATCGACCGAGTTCAATATAGTAATGAGCTCAACCATCTTTGTTATATTTTCCAGGTTTTTTTATTAGCTAAAAACAAGTAGCATGATGGATTTTTCAAAGATTACACATTAAATTTTAAAGTAAGCTTCAAATCATTTTTACATCTGCAGTTTATGCATCGCTTTTAAACACATGCTACTATACCTCCTGCTACTATCTTGCTGTATATGGTCTGCTGTGCACATGGAGTTAATGGTTTTCTACTCTAAGAACATGCAAGGACATCTGTAGGCTGTAGTAAAAGCCTCAGCATTTCTGTGCAATTTATCTTAAATCCATCCATCCATGTTCAATATAAAATAAACAGCTCATTGGTTAACTGAACAAAAGATTTACTTCAATGAAAATAAAATCAATATTAATGAAAAACACTTCGTAGATGTGCCACATTTTCTGTGTGTTCAAATAAAGAAGTCAAGCAAAATGACAACTTTTATTATTATTATTTAATTTGTTCGAAACAAATATTGTAATGAACAAAACATTGAATACATGATGTGAATAATTCTGATCTCTATAGGTAAAGTGTTCCATGAAAAATAAAGCTGCACTAAACAATCTTTAATTTATGTGAAACAAAAAAAGAGCACTGTTGTATAGCAGCTGGAAAAAGGTTACTTGGACCTCATTTCCATTTCTGGCTTTTGTCCTCCCTACTTGCTTTCTACGGGCTCAAGTGGCTAAGGGTATTTTCCAGTTCCACCCGTGGTACAAACACTTGCTTACAGTTTGACTGACAAATCTAAAATGGGCAGGGTGTGCATGACTTTTTTCTGTGTGGTCTTGCATGAAGCACTGGTTTCTGTCTTTTGTTCATTGCTGTTATGTTAGACATTAACTCCTTAAAAACCTGTACTCAGAAAATAGAAAAGTGGAAAAAATACCTGAATCTTCCACAGCCATTTCAGTAAATGAAAATGTTCACCTGCAAATACAATAAATAAGTGATATTAAATCATCCTCACTGTCAACCAGTATGTTATGTCTAGTGAGATTTATTGCCTCAAGAATTTTACATTTACATCTCAGTTTGTCTTGCTGGACTTTTCTCAGCATAAATGGGCATTATAAGATTATGACTTCTCTAAACTAAAATACAAAAGACTGTCAAAAGAATGTGCTGTTTTATTATGCTATGTTGGCAGTTATAAGCTTTACATAAATGTAAAAATATATACAACAGTCCACATACATAATTTATATTTCAGTATGTTTATGCTTAAAAAGCTAAGTCATAGCACATGCATTTAAAAATTTAAAAAGAACAGCAAAATGCAAAACACTATGCAGCAAAGATACAAGCAAAGATACAGTACATACACTGTATAAAACACAAATAATTAAAGAATATTATATTTGAATGCCTTTAATGCTGAAAAACAAGGTAACATAAATTACAGCTATATAAGGCCATTTAGCAAATGATTAAAGAAGAAAGGCCAGATATGGGGAAAGGGCCTATTGTCTAACTGACCTAGAGTTGAGCTGAATTCTTTTTAATGAATGTGGCGGAATAAAATGGTGTGACATCGAATTTACCACAGCTGATGATATTAACTCTAATCCACTCTAAAATCTTATGAGGTATGTGTTATTTGTTTAAAATATAAAGAAGAAAGAGAGAAAGGGAATGTTTTAATAATAGCCAAGTCTGATGATTGATGTAGTTACAGTTTAAACAAGTATCACATTTCTGATAACTACAGACAAACCAGGGACACTTTATAGTAGAATTTTATACTAAAGTAATGAGACTTGATGTTGATGATGAAAGCTTATGACTTACTCTGACAGATGATGTTACCAAAGTTATATCGCTAAAAGTGTCACCTCCTGCGGGTTTTTTTTATTCTAATCTTCTCATTTTGTTTATTTCCATGTGCTAATCAACATGTTACCACTTGCCAGCACCATGATCCAATGCTGTTTAGCTCAGTAAAGCTGCTATTTTTTAGAATCATTGATAACCTAAACCACAGAACTTTGGGGTATGTGAGGAAAAACTACAGAGATAGGGACCTCACACAAGATGTGAACACAGAATCTGAATCTATGAGGCAGCAACACTAACCAAGGTGGCAAGAACAGTGTGACAGAACCTGATGTAGCATTATTAGACTTACAACCTGAAGTCTTAATTTGTAATCAAATGTTATTCTATTTATTACTAAAGAACTCAAAGAATTGTTTCTTTTTTTGTTATCAATTTTTTATTAAGTGGATATAAAATTAGGGATGCTCTTATCAATTAGCTGCTGATCAAAAGTGGCCGATTTTCACTAAAAAAAGACTTGATTGGTGATTGGTAAAGAGGCCAAGCACCACTTATTTTTTCGGCTGCTCCCGTTAGGGGTCGCCACAGCACAAAAAAGCAGATATTTTCAGCACCTGCTTTTCTAAGCTTTATGGTAATTTAGTTGCAGTGCTCCTTTATGCAACATATTATGGTAGTTGAGCCAGACTGCATCTTTTTTTTTCTTTTACAGCACACTTCCTGCAGTGTACACAAAGAGCAGCAAGTGGGAGCTTGTTTTATCAGAGAATGAGAGGTGATTGGTATATTGGCCTTTATGTTAAAGTGGAGTAATAAACTGCAAAAAAAGTAATCAGAGAAGTAGTCCTGTGCAACTAGGCAAATGGCAAGAAAAACTACTTTAATGAATTCAGGGCTTTTTATTTTGTCCTTTAAATTAAAACAGGCAACACATTAGTTTGGACAGTGAACTTGTATAAAATGCATTTAAAATGCAGCAGCTTACACTTTTAATTGGAAAAAGAAAAGATAAAGATAAATTTGAAATTGTCTTTTGTTTTTAAAGATTTGTACTTTGTTCATTATTTGTTGCTGTGTGTCAAACACCATAAGTTTTGGTAAGAAGCAAGTACTACATAATTAAAATGGTTATCCGTATTTTATAATTATACCTCAATAATTATGAATGTCTTGTTGATACACTGAAGAAACAGCAAAAAGCTGTAATGCACTTAATGATTTAAAATAGTTAAAAGTGCATGTATATTTACATTTAAGCAGCATTTAATTTCCAATATCATAGTTAAAAGTGCATGTATATTTACATTTAAGCAGCATTTAATTTCCAATATCAATTAATTGTGTGAAAATATTTTTTTATTTTTTTGCTAGAGAAATGGTGAAAATTATCTTTTTTAATTAAGCTTTGTTTCAGATAGGTACATTACAGAAAAAAATAAATAATATGACATCTGTAATTATGAGAAGCATTTCATTTTCTTTCATGCTAAATGTATTATGGATAAATATATGTATATATTTTATTAGTTAAAGTATGTAATAATCTAATCTCTAATCTGATTTAAGGCAATTTTATTTATTTTAGTATTTTATCGTCACTAAACAATAAGCCTACAGAATTTGAACAGTTGTCTAAAAAAATGAACTTGTCTATAGTTATAAAAATACACTCTAATAGAGAACATAATACTTCTGTCTGTCTTGTTATGCAGATTTGTGTAAAAAGGTTTTTAAAGGGATAAAGAGATAAAATCAGAATTGGTACTGAAATTGTCCAATCAAGTAATATGAAATCAGTGTTCAGTATCAGCCTTAAAAAACCTGATTGGGGCATCCCTATATAAAAGTTAAATCAAACATAAGAATGAAACAACATGTCCAGCCCCCTCCACGGTCTCAAATAGCAGAAGTTAATCATGGAGGAGAGAGGACATGGACTGAGCAGAGCCTCTCAGCCACATTGGGCTGAAAACAGGCCTAGTTCAACCTATTAATGGAAACACCATGACGGAAACCAGCTTAAAGTTGCCAGTTAGCCTGATCTGCATGCCTTTGGGGATGTGCAAAAGTAACGAGTACAACAGAAAGAAAACTCACGCAAACAAGGAGAGAATATGCCAACTTCAAACTTACAAAAATCCACACAAGCTAGATCAGTGAAGCAGCACGGCTAACTACTGTGCTGGTATGCCACTCTATTGGAGAAATGATCCTGGAAAATAGCCTAATGCACAACTGTTTTATCATACAAATTTAAGGCTTCCAAAATTAATATTCTTAAAAATTACTTAATTGTTTAATCGTAATTTGTTGTTGCACAGTTATCTCAAAATGGCACACGTAAAAAAAAAACTCTTTTTAAAGACATCTTACGTGCTATCTCGCAATAAATTGTCACGAATTCAACAGGCAAGTGGCAAACACTCAAAGCTAAATCGCTGAGCTGACATGCCACATCCACATGGCTAAAACAATTTTTGTCAAGCGTATCCATTTGTTACGGTTTGTACAGAACTACGGAAAGGTGACCGTTCGGTAAAAATGATAAATCGTTTCTTAAACATTACATTCATTTGTTTAGAAACCACACAGCCCATTAGCACGGTCATGTACATGTGCATCGATCTTAATAAACCGCTTGTATCCCATTAATGATACATAAAATCTCGGATTGCTTTCAGTAATTTTACAATATTTTTTATCTAACGTTTTAAAAGAACAGAATTAGTTTTCGTGTAGAAAACAAGGGCTGTAAAACTATCGAAACTAACCAGTCCATTGCCACGCACCATTCAAATGAGGAGTGCTACAAAAGAGTGAAGACTAAACTGTTTGTAGTGACCCGTATGTAAAGCAATCAGGCAGGCCCTCCAAATAACTAGACAATTGCCTCTTGGAACTTGTAGTTATTTCAAAGAAGCGTTGTGTAAAGCCATCTTAGGGCTACCAAGCGAACAGGTAGCGAAAAGGACTATATTACCCACAAGTCACCACCAGTGAATGACGAAACGGTCTCTTAGCGTGACTGCCTTCCAGTTGAAAGATTTTATCACAGGCATATTTAAAGGGCATTTCAGTGTTAAACTGTAACTAGTGAGGAAGTGTGCAGGGAAATTTAATTGTTTTGGCATTCATACAAACAGAAGGATGCAATCCAAAAGGTAAGACTGTACCTTCGTTATTCATAGGACAGTTCTCTCTGTATCATTGGAGTGCTTCACTGATAGACTTCATGAAACTGAGTACGAAAGTATTGCCGTTGTCATATACGTTAATGTACATGGTTTCAGTATTCGGATCACGTTGACTTTCCTAACGTGTGTACCGTAAGTCTCTTTGGTCATGTTACCTTGTTCCCAATACATGTCTAATTGATAATTTGTTTATTTTTGTATGTAGATTAAGGACTAAGTGTGGAAAACGTATTGGCTAGGTTATGGGGAATAGAATGGTTTATTATAATATAATGGAGTAAACGTGTACTGAAAAAATACATAACTTAATTCTCTGTTAGACTTTTATTTCTTCCTCTGTGTGTCTCGTTTACCGAAATGTTTCCTCGTTCAACAAGTCATCTTGATCGGATACAGCGACTTCACCAAGCTAAAGCTAACATTGATTGGTCCATATGCCTAACAATCAGTTGACTTTTTTAGATATATACAGCTGTTTTTAGTAGATACTGGAAGCTAATTTTCGGTATATAGACACCTACTAACGTATTTAGCCGAATATAGAAAACTGCTACTGGCTGTGGATATTTGCTAAGGCTTCCCGATGTTTTCGCAGGGTTTTCCTCTACTACATACCAAAGTGCTGGGTAGTTGGTCCTGTATGATCAGCATTTCCTTGTGAATATCTAGAACTTTATTTGTCCCCAGGTGGATCTTTTTTAATAGAAACTTATTAGGTAAAGATATACAGTGCAAGTTTAAAAAGTGTCCGAGAGCCGGCTGACTCATTGCTTTCAAATTAAAACGCTATTAACGGACATTTGGACATAAACCCAGCATATGCAGGCTTAAAAAGACAGATGCCTAAATAATAATAAAGACTGTATGACCAACACCATCCGTACCCCACCTTATTGATCCACCCTCCCCCTTGCGACCTCACCCCCTCATTTGCTATATATTGCCTTTGCCTATTTGTCTAATTATTTTCCTCTGATGATGACACCTGGTAGGTTGTCAAAAGCTCAGGAATAAAAAAAACTATTTTAAGATTAAGAATCTCCCTTTGTGGATTACTAGCTACAAATGTGCAAACTGTATCACAGACCTTCACTTCCATCCATATATGTATATGTATATATATATATATATATATATATATATATATATATGTATATATGTATATATATATATATATATATATATATATATATATATATATATATATATATATATATATATATATATATATATATATATGTATATATATATATATATATATATATATATATATATATATATATATATGTATATATGTATATATATATATATATATATATATATATATATATATATATATATATATATATATATATATATATATATATATATATATATATATATATATATATATATATATATATATGTATATATATATATATATATATATATATATATATATATATATATATATATATGTGTATATATATATATATATATATATATATATATATATATATATGTGTATATATATATATATATATAGTATATATATATATGTGTATATATATATATATATATATATATATATATATATATATATATGTATATATATATATATATATATATATATATATGTGTATATATATGTATATATATATATATATATATATATATGTATATATATATATATATATATATATATATATATATATGTGTATATATATATATATATATATATATATATATATATATATATATATATATATATATATATGTATGTATATATATATATATATATATATATATATATATGTGTATATGTGTATATATATATATATATATATATATATGTGTATATGTATGTATGTATGTATATATATATATATATATATATGTATATGTATATATATATATATATATATATATATATGTATATATATGTATGTATATATATATATATATATATATATATATATGTGTATATATATATATATATATATATATGTATATGTGTGTATGTATATATATGTATATATTTTTATTTATTTATTAGTGTGTGTATGGTCAGAACACACACAAGACTGGGTAAAAAGAAAGAAAATCTGTGACTTGGTGGTCACAGTAAAACATTATGTAGGCATTTTGTTGGTAGTATGAATGGGCCCCATTGGCATTTCCTGACACACTTCTGCGGAGTAATTGTTTGGCTGAAAGTGCTGTGTTGGCATGTCAGAGGTTGGATATGTGATGTATGGGACAGATGCTATGCCCAGTGCACTGGGAAATATTAGTGGAACCAATTGGAGGCAGGATAGTATGGACAAATGTGTTGGGAGATAATAATAATTGTAATAAAAGTATGCTGCCTTCCTGAGACTCTGTGGGCCTTCTTCAGAAAGTTGGGCTGCTGTGACCTCCGCCACGACACTTCCTGGATTATGCAGGCATATTTCTGTTGGTATAAAGGAGCCCCAGTAGCATATATTGTTGCCCTTCTGCTGAATAATTTGTAGGCTAAAAGTACTCGGTGTTAGTGTGTCACAGAGAGGTTTGTGCAGCATTGTTCATAATGGCACTCAGTTTTGTTTCAATTCTCTCCTTTGTTACTACCTCCAGGGGGTGTAGAGTGAGTCCTATAACTGAGTATGCCTTTTAAATTAGCTTGTTGATTCAGTGTGGGCCTCTCATAAAGAGTTGTTACTGGTTCAGCACACCACAGCATAGAAAATCGCATTGGTCATCACAGAGTTTGTGAAAGATGTCACTACCCACATTAAAGAAGTGCAAGCTCATAAAGACAAAAGAATCTGCTCTGCCCTTTCTTATACAGTTTCTCCAGTCCAGCCTGTTATGGTGACAGGACATAGAGACTCTTTGGTGTGATGAAAGTCAATTGCTAGTTTTACCGTGGCTTTTGTCCAAGATGCTTCTAAAACTGGCTCAAGCAAAATATATGGACAGATGGAAAGTTTTGGCAAGCCTCTGTATTGGTTTTCCTCTTTTAAAATATACTCCATTTACTCTTAACATTACCAGACAAAATTTAATCAGGTGTCATTCATTATTGATGCTATTCTTACTTGATGAGTGATCTGCCCTCCTCCAGAGAGACTGACTGGCTTGCTTCCCAGATTGAATGTGTTATCAGAAAACATTTTATTTCTGTGGTATCAAGTAGGTTTATTTCAATGAGGTCACGTTTATTTTGTGATCACCTCAGAATGGAACTAAATTTCTGAAAACCTCAGTGCACACTCCTTTTCCATGCCTGCCTTTTCATTTGTTGTTTGCAACTTGCTGGAGACAGTCCAGTCTCCATAAAAACAGTAAACAAAAGCTCTGCTCAGCTTTGCTTTTCAGGGGAGAGGTTACTGCTGCTGAAATGGACAATTTCCGGCTTTAGAACAATGTATCCCTGATCTGGTCAGTATTGGGTACTCCGGATTTGCTTATTGCTTGAGCTTTTTTGTTAATTTACTTGAACTTACTGTTTTGAAAAGACATTGTACTGGTAGTTGCAATGGGGTTATAGACTTAAGTACTACGTCACAGAATTCTGGATTCATTTCTAAGCCCAGGGCATGGCTGGATCTACCAGTACTATCAAGGTGACTGGGTTCACACCCTGTGCCCTTGCTTGCAAAGTGGCCAAACCCGAACAAAGCATCCTCCTTCCAGTCTTATGTTATATTTGGCCTCAGAATAGTCCATTACATATCATCGTTTTGCCACAAAGTGCCATATTCCTTTTAAAAGCGTTGAATTGGTGTTGGTTATCTGTGATATCAGAAGAAAGTTGATTTCCTGCAGACATGCTATCAATTAATTTGTTACATTCATTGCAATACACAAATGAACAAAAAAGGGAGGGTGAGGCTGTCCTGATATAAAGTTTTGGACGTTTTACTACTTCAATCCCTGTACCTGTACCTATTTTTGATGTGATGTTCAGAATTTTCGGGTGTGTGTGTCCGCTGGAAGAAACATGATGGAGCTAGTGAGGTGTGGTGTGTATGGGTCTTTTGAGCTTTGACACCCTGGGGCCCCATGAGGTCTTAAATCCTGCCCTAGCCCAGGCATTGACTGTTTTGAGTATACTTATTGTTTCTGTGTCTTTCTGAATTTTATCTGTGGATGGTTCAGTTTCTCCTCATGGTTAGAGAGATTGGCATCTTTGAATTAGTTGATGTGTTTGCTGCAATGACCTGGCACACCATCCAGATTTGGTTCCTACCTTATGTTTAATACAGGTTGTAGTCCTCTTGTGTCTTTATTGAAATAACAGAGCTGGAAAATGAATCAATATTAGTAGTAGTAAGCAGGTATTCTAATATGTTGATCAGTGTTTAAATTTTATCTCATCAGCTCTGTCATATGAAGGTTAGAACATATATTTTTTTGTTTTTAAAAGCACATTTAAATTAGAAAGCTGATACACCTTGTGAATCTAAATACCCTTCATTTATGGTTCCTGACATTTCATAAAAGTTTTATCCAATTAAAATTGTATCCTCCTTATACATTTTAAGTTTAGATGTTGTCATACTTTTGCAATTGGACTACTGGTAGAGCGGTAACGTGCTCAAAGTCATACAATACAACTTCCACTGCTATTAGATCCCAGGTAAATCAAAAATCACTAAATGGTTGCAGCTCATGTCATCATGCATATAATAAAACTCAAGTCTAAACATCGATGCTACCAGCACACTTTTTAATTACTAACTTCACTTGTTTTTGTTATAGTGGATAAAATGATTTAGAGAATGCATGAGAATTAATTGGCACCAGTTTGTATTTTTTGTGTGTGACTCCTATGTGAAGTTTTCTGTTTACAAGGCACAGTGTTGACATAAAAAATTCTTGTGTTGTCTTCCTAGTTTTAATTTTGTGTTGTCTTATCACATGTTAAAATAATATATTGCACGTTTAAAAATATTTTTTAAATTTTTTAATTTATCTTTTTAACAGTATTGGCAGCAGTTCTTTTTTTTTTTTTGTCTGATCTTTCAACATGTTGTGTCTTTCAGCCAGAGGCAACCAAAACATTTCTAGGATCCTTGAGTCAAAACGTTACAAGTTTTTGTTAAGAAGCCAAATAAAAAAAAAATGATCAGCACTACTTTGTATATCTCCTAGTATTTAAAACGGTGTTTGGTTATGCATGGGATAAGGTCACATGTGCAAAGTGCTGTCAAGAAAATGGATAACTACCACAACCATCTTAAAACTAGTATGATTTACTTAAGTATAGATCGTGTATAGTTTTTGAAAATAATTAGTATTTTAGTCTTTTAAGACAGAATAGAATATATATTTTTAAATGCTAAATTTAAGTTTTGGCCTGAAAATAAATAATAATTCTTCACATTTATGTAGAGCTTTTCTCACCACTAAAAGAGCTTTACATAAGAGAGGGGAGCTACTTCATCCATCACTAATGTGCAGCATCCACCTGGATGATGCAATAGCCTTCAATTTGCAATGGTGTTCTCACAACACATTAGCTGTTAGGTGGTGAAGGGGTGATAGGTAGTTATCCAGTTAGAGACAGGAGATCATTAGTGGGGTCAGAATGACCAGGCCATGGTTGGAAATTTATCTGACATTGGGATGCACCCTACTCTTTGCAAAGGATGCCCAGGGATCTTTAATAAACACAGACAGTTAGGACCTTGATTTTCTGTGTCATCTGAAGGACCTCACCTTTTTTGTAGCAAAGTGTCCCTACATTCAGATCTCAAGTGTAAATGCCCCCCTGCTAGCCTACCCAACACCACTTCCAGCAGCAACCAAACTTTTCCTGGTTGGTCTCCTATCCAAGTACTGGCTGGGCCTGAGCATGCTTAGCTTAAGGGGGATGACCTGTTCACAAGTGCATGTGGTGTGACTGCTTATCTAATCTGTCTCTAATGTTTACTCCTTTTAAGTATTAGAAAAAAAAACAATTTTGGCTACCTTATTAATCCCATGTGACTGCAAATTGACTTCAAGTGAAAAGATCATGCCTTTAATTATAAACCTATAATCAGCTTTTCCCTAATGTTCTCCAATATATAATTTTACCCCTATCATCGCAACAAAGATATTTCTTCAGAATTTTGGCATACTCTTCTCAGAAAAATGTCCTATGGTACCTACCACATTCTTGTTTATCTGGTTATCTATTATTCTGAGAAACTGTTGTTTTCTGAATATAATATGATTCTTTAATTTCATTTGTCTCCTTTCTGTTCAAGTATTCTTCAAAGTATGCCATTTGTTAGAAATGTCCTTAAAAAACACTTTACAGCCTTTGATTTCTTAGAAGAAGGTTCATCTTCTAGAGCTGGTTTCCAGATCATTAAAGTCACTTCCACTGTAATTTAAACCAGATTCGTAATTTATTTACCCTAGCCTTTTTTCCTAGAGGTCCTAAATTTGCAAGCAAAATTTAATTGCTTGCTTGATTCTTGCTAAGTGACAAGAACCTGTGCTGACCAAAGAACACTGTCAATGATACAATATTGACATTATTGTCACTTCCTTATGTCAGCCTGTGGTCTCCTGTAATTGGCAAATGTATACTTCAAGCATTATTTTTTCTTAGTCTCTTTACTACATATATAACTTGGTTGTTTCTGTAAAGTGTAAATTAATAAATATAACAAATAATAAATAATGTTAAATACTGTGTTTAACATGTTCACAATAAGGTCAAATATTTATTGAAGCTTGAGCCTAATGGAACTGTTTAATTATCTCAGAAGCTTCAATGCTCAGAATATATAGGCAAATATTAAAGAATGTGGAAAAAAATTACATTTTCTGAATCATTAAACAACATTTTGTAAAACAATTATTGTATGTAGAACATCTCCTATAGCACTCATGCTTAAACCACACCTTGAGCCTGACAGCATGCCTGGGTTTGGGCTCTTGGTGTTAGTAGAAAAATGGTATTAGCCACTTTGTACTATAGAAGTTGGTAGAAGAGAAACACTTGAAAAAGGTGGCAAAGCATGCCAGAATTATTAAACATGGGATAACTAAAAGGATAACCGAGTACGGGAGAATGCAATGCAAGGTTTACGTTGTGTTTAACCATTTAGTTTAAAAAGTTGCCATGATTTAGTTTAAAAAGTTGCCATGTTTCTTTCCTTAGTAACTCCCACTGCCAATCAATATATATTTTCCTAGCACACTCTCAATTCTACTTAAAGCCTTTCTCTTGGTGTAGCAGTAGTTTATATTTTTTCTGCATAAAATGTCCTTTGTCCTACTTGTTGTTATGACTTATGTATAAAGAATTTGTATAGAAATTTGCTGTGCTCTAATAGGTACGTGACACTTCTCATACTCTGATGTAAGGTCAGGATTTTTGTTTTTTTTTCTTTTTCTTCCATATGACACCTGACTGTTTCCATGTGTGCCAGATAAACGCATCCTGTGTAATATGTTGTATGAATTTTGTGCTGGGATTTTTTTGAAATTGGTTATAATGAAAACCTATATCCATTGTAGTTCCCCTGAGCAAGGAATGGATAAAAAGTTACACCCTTTGGCTGAAAGAAAATATGTCGAGTCATTATGATTTCACAGATTATGGACTGCAACATGCCTAAGGAATTGCATAATAGTCAGAAGAAGGAATTTGTTGCTAAAGTGTCCTCAATTTAGTATTTAACAATAATGTATATTTGGATACCAGTTTATTTATATGCATTATGTTTTAATACTTATTACCAGGAATTTAGTAATGTATTTTAATAATTTGTCTGTTTTTTTTCCATATAGAGTCTATGGCTGAAATCTGAAAAAGGTGCTTTTTTTTTTTTTTTTTCTCCCCACCGTCCTGAGTACATTTATGAAATGTACAGAATATTTTTAATATGGAACACACAGAAATGGAGAATGTTTCTAGAACATTAATGTATCATGTGGAACGGCCTGTATACAATGAAGATTACATTGAAACCCATCTGCTTCAAAAAAAGTCGAAGAAACCAAAATCACTAAGACAAGTTTTACTTAAACACCTTTGGTAGGTCCATAAAATAATGTTTTCTGCTTATTTTTTTCATAGCCCTTCCTAGTTGTAAACAGAGTTACATATTTAAAGATTTATATTTTTCTCTACTTGTGAAGTAAATGTTAAGTTTCTTGCATAAAAAATACTTCTCAAATGGTATTTCCAATTTGTGTGTAATTGTAAAAATGTTTCTGTTATACTGTGCCTTACTGTGCTGTGAATTTCTCAAGCTGGTTACAGATTATTTTGCTTTTATTCTTAGGTGTTCTTCAAAAGCAATAGTAGTCTTGCTGATGAAGTATTTGAAATGATAATATAATTTATTAAGTACATTTTTGTTATGTTGTCCAATGAAATACTATGTATGTTATTTAAAATATATATATATATATATATAAACCAGAATATCTGAAAACTAAATCAGTTAATTAGAAATGTTTGTTACATACTGTTGTTCTTATGGAATATCAGAGCATACTGGCAGGATAAATGAGGATATTCTCTAAACTTTGTGGCCCTGTGAGGGACCTAACTGAAGCCTTAAAAACTTAAGTGTTTAGCCTATTTATGTTTTAGTAACTTATACATTCCAGTTTTATTTGGTTGGGAGGTCTGAAACTTGGAGTGGAAAATGGCATTTTAAGTAAAAGAGATAAAATATACTGTAAAAGTGAATATGAACCAGAACGGATCCTACTCTGCTGGGCCGTTGAGCAAGGCACTTAACTTGAAAATTGTTCAGGGGTACTGCACAATGGCTGACTCTGTGCTCTGGCCTCTAAAGTTCATGCAAAAAGTCAATTTCCCCATGGGGGTTAATACAGTGTACCAAATAACAAATGCAGATAGAACATTTCTATGTATGAAGGATGCAAAATACTTGGTATTAGGCAGAAGTTGACCAGTCAGAGCAACTTTTTTTTGTATTTATTTCTTAACAACAAAATTCCATTGTGTTTACTTGAGCGAGCTATCAGCTATTGTCAAAAATGGTGTTTTTCATTATATTCTTAACCATTTACTTGCCAAAGTAATTTATTCTGTTTTTTTGGGATAATCGGGAACTGAAGGATATCCCAGCTGGGTGAAAGGGGGGTAATGAACCCTAGACAGGTCATGAGTTCATCACTGAACACTTTCACTCTTACTTGGTCAAACCAGTCAATAAAATACTGTAATTTACAGATTGTGTTTAAACATATTAATTGTTAGCAGCTTAATATTTTTTTTATTTAAATAATGCAATAGGTATTACAAATTAAGCTTTATTTTTAGATCTGCTTAGTATTTTCATTGATGTCTACGTGCAGCCCCATTATTAGAAATCTATACCTCTTGGATGTTGAACTGACCAGCTGCTTCTGGTCATGCTGAACCCTTGTACAGTCTATAAATTATTTTTTTTATTTATTTTATATGTGTAGAAATATGGATGCATAAGCCAATCTATAATGTGACGTCTTGTGTGCAAACTTTGTTATTCCCTAAAGTGTCTATATATTTGATGGCAGTAATTTAGGCAATATCACAGTATGGCATCTGTCATAAGTTCCCTTTGGAATACTGTAAATGTTTTAATTTTATTTGGCAAATTGTTTCCTACCCAATAACCAATAAATACTGCAGTTGCTTTGATTTTTTTTTTTATTTAATCAGCATCTACTGAAAAAAAAAAAAAAACGCATTTATAGTTGTTTACCTCTGTCATGAGGACCTCTAATAAACCTTTCTGTTTTTTAAATTTTTGAAATGTGTGTTCACCCATCCCAGTGCGTCATCCTTTGCTTCACAGGTGAATAAACAGTAGAGCTGAGAACTGAAGAGCAGGAACAAAATTGTTTAGCACGTATGCTCCATTGAAATTTAAACTTTGTTCCACTTTTTGATTGATGAAACAGAGGTTGGTAACAACATATTGCAACTGTTTGCTTAAAGACTGTGACAGGCTGGTTTGATGGTTATAAAAAAAAAGATGGCTATGGTATGTTTCCTTAATATTTTTATTAAAATATGTGCTTTATAATTAACCTAAACAAATAATCAATAAATCTTTGAAAGAAGTTTGCTATGGTAATTGTTGCTAAACCAGGTTCTGAATTTTAAAACAAAGTGTAAAGATCTTTATTTGTGATAAAATAAATCTATTTTAATTCCGTCATCAACACATAAAACGGAAAATATAATCAACTTAAAGAACTTCCTTCAAAGCTTTAAGTTTATATTGTAACTCAAACCTTAGGTTAATTTTTCTATTTTTATCTGAGAAGGGAATCACTGTTAGTTTTTTAATTACGGAAGTTTAAGATTTAACCTTTATTTATAACCTTGCCAAAATGCTGGTTGTTTCTCTCAATTGTAAATATAATAAATGTAAGAACTGCAATGCACCATGCATTGTATGGTTTTCTTAATTATCAGAAAAGTGGCTTCTTTTAATAGTCCAAAGCCACTAGTGTAGTAAGTTCACAGCTTAAATTTCCCTTTTAGTGTGTTTGGATGGACTGGCTTCTCAACCAGGGCGTGTCCCTGTCACTGTGTGATTGCTAAGAGGATCAAAGGGATGTATGAACAACGGCAAATGTAGATTTCAAAATAAACTATTAAGGATCATGCACCACATTAGCCAGCTAAAATATATAAGGTAAACAGAAAAGGAGTGAAATAGTTTGCATAAAATGGCCATCATCTGTGTATAAATGCATAATTTGACTTCCTCCTAAACTTGTTTGTTCAGAACAAAATTTGCATCAAGTGGTTGTGGGAAATTTTTTTGCCATTTATAGTTTTTAAAAGCATTTATTCTGTTTAACAGCACCTGTCTAACTGGCATTTCATAAATTGAACAACTACTTCAAATTTGTAGAAATCTTTTTAAAAGCCATTTGTGTATTCTGCTCATGAACCTGTTTCATCTTCATTGTTTCAATAACACTTCATATTTACATTTTTTTCCACTACATTTTGAAGGATTAACACCTTTCATGTGTAACAATTGCAGACAAAGTAATTGCAGGAATTAGAGACATTTAAAAATAAACTTTTATTATGTAAAGCATACAGGCAGGATTAATACAGAGAGAATATAGAAGTAAGTAAAGTAAAATGACATCCTTTCATCTTCTGTGAGCCTACCTACTCGGGTGTTGATCCCCAGTCAACCATAGTGACTTGCCTGCTGCAAAAGCAATCCTTTTTGTTGCCACTTGTGTGTTACACTCTCAGTGAGTTTTTACTTCCATATTTTTCAACTGTAGAGCAGTGACATTTAAGACAACTGTGGACATTTAGTAGTGAGGTGACTTTAAACTCTTTTCTGGGGACACTGGTTATATAAAGGCCTGGAACAGCCCTTAATATCTCTGTTGTAGGAAGCTGGAATGCATCCATGACCTTTTTGTTACCCTAACTGGCACAGTAATTTTGAAAGCTTTTGGATTTCCTCTATGAATTGGGAAACACAGTCACTGTCTTTCGGTTTAGGAACTGTTCACTGCCATCAAGCAACTAGTCAACTGGCAATCTTCACCTTTAATATGGCCCTTTTTTGTGAACCTGGTCCGAAGGTTACCTTTGTGTTTAACCCCTTCTTTCTCCCTATCAATGAAGAGTAAGGCATTGTCTATTATCCTGGGGGAATATTACTAGTTTCCTTGTATTGCACACTTATCTCTCTCTTTCTAGTATTGGCCTCACTGCCTGTTTTTCCTGGAACACTCATTACCCTTACTACCCTTTGCTTTACACCCCAATCTAAAATGCTTATACCTCATACTATAAAATGGAAGGATGACGATCAATTGTCTCTTTAATATTTTCTTTCTTTTTATTTTAGCTGTTCTTCCAAAAAATTGAAATCAATTGTTTTTAGTTTCATTCCCATTCTGACATGGCTGCCTTCTTATCCAATAAAAAAATATTTATTGGGAGATGTAATTTCTGGAATAAGCACCGGAGTAATGCAGCTCCCTCAAGGTTAGTAAAACTTTCTTTGAATTAAGTCTTTTTTACAGAAGAACACATTCTTTTATTTTCTCATTTGCCTCTTTTCTGATTATGTAATAGGTTTAATACTTTTGGTTAAGTTTCAAGAATCTGATTTTCTCAGTATAGCAGCCTTCATAAAATTTTACATTTGCAATGGCTGTCCTGAGTTTTGCAGAGTAAAAATTTATTTCTAAAGGGTTGATATGATCTTCAGGCAGATGCACTTTTGAAGTCCCTAGCAATGTCTCAAGTTGTACTAGCAAGGAGCTGTCAGGGGATGAATGTAATAGACGGACCTATTTTGGAAAGATTATTTTAAATAAACCATTTTCACAAAAGTAATAAAAGCTAGTGTCTACATGTAAAATCTTATATTTTGAGTAAAAAGGCTAGATTTTACATTAGAGAATAGATTTGTGAACTCTAAGATTTTGAAATAATCTTGTTATTTTAAAAATATTAAGTTCAGGTTTATTATGCTGTGTATACTTGATTGACCTATGTGTCTCTTAATGCCATGTAATGCCTAGAGAACTATGTAAAATGTTGGACTTTATATAAAAAAAAAAAAAAAAATTGTACAAGTTCATGCATTAGAAAATGTTAGTTGCATGTTTTCTCACCAGATTGTATTATTCCTTTCATTTTTCTCAAGTAATATTGTGATGAAAGCTCAGTTTTTGCATTTAATGTTTGTGCAATTATAGAGGCCATTTGTGATACAGACTAGCTGAATAGTCTTTTTGGGCAAAAAATGCCAAACCTTGTTTTGAACGTTAAATATTTTCCAATAGACCAAAGGCAGTAAATATAAGTCTATATGCAAGCTACTTTATTTTCTATGGACGTTTTTGCTAAGTTTGGGTTTGCCTAAAATGTTTGCTTTGTCTGGATCTACAAACAAGTGCATTAAGATTTCTGTGAAGCTGATTCATTAATTGATTTGCTAATCAATTCTGAGTAAGGGTTTGTACATAACTTTGCCCTGTGATTGGCTTTAATTAAATGTTCTTACCTTATTTCCTCCACATATACTGTATAAATAGGGAAAGTGTTCAGATGAGGTCAAAATTAGACTTGGAATTTGCAACAGATTGACATGTTTTAGGCATACTTGAAAACAACTTCAGCACTTTAGGAGTGATGGCTGGGTGTGTGTGGTTATTTGTAAGGATGTGAGGTTTTGAAAATGATGACTCAAAAATGAAGTAGATTTTGCTGCACAGCAATGACTACATACATATACTGCAGGTGTGTGTGTGTGTATGTATATATGTGTGTGTGTGTGTGTGTGTGTATAATAATATACTGTATGCCATGCTACCTTGTGCTTTTCCTATGTATTCACATGTGTCTTCAGTGGCGCTCCCTTTCTCGAGCATGTTCCTGTAAAGCCTGCTTCTCAGATTCTGTCATTGTTTTTGAGACACCTTTCTCTCCTCCTGTCTGGTTTTATACTTTTCATATTCAAAGCTTATTCTCTAATTGTCCACCTTTTTAATCCTCCTCGTACAGACCTTTGATACTACATCCTTAACACTAGAATTACCAGAGCTACGAAAAAACTCCTAGATTTGGCCCACCTTAAATCCATTTGCACCTCTCCGTCAGCGTCTTTTGTCCTGTAAATGTGCCGATTAAGACAAGCAGCAAGCAGCCTGGTATCCCTTCCCCCACCGCCGCAGAACTTGCACAATGTTCTCCCAGTTCATGCCTTGATTGATTATCTGGGAGTGAAGTGCTGGAGTTTTCGAGTGGAAATAGATCGTTATTTGGAACACATGCATTTCATGTGTGTTCCATTTCTACAATAATCTGTGTAAACACATTGTTAAAACAGAAATGTTTTTCATATTTTAGTAGTAAATGACAAAATGTTGGCATAAACTATATAATGTGTGAAGTCTGAAGTCCAAACATCAAATAAACACTTTCACAAAAGGTTCAAGGACGATACAATAGCTTCTGTGGTGTAGCAGTAAGATTTGATGACTTAGAACCGGGGACTCTTGATTACATCCTGACTGCCAACTATATTTGCCGTTTTCAGCAGTGAGCTGCTCTTTTTGTTAATATTATACAGTACACACATACATTTGGTTTACATCTGTAACAAACGCTCTACATTTATAAAACTTGTAAAAGTTACCTTTTTTTTTTCTCTCACTTTTTATTCTCTTTTATGATTACAATACATATTACCAAGGGATCTGATGCTGTTAGTTTTTATTTGAAACTGGGAGTAACTGTAGATGTGAGTGGTGTTTTGAGGCAATGGAACTGGACATTCTCTGATCTGGAGGAATAAAAGCTGACACACAAACGCTGGTGAATCTGCCTTCTTTGTATCTCGCCGTCACTTGATTTTTTTTTTTTTTTGTATTCAGTTTTATTGAGTGTTCCTGCTCACACTGAATTAGTATGCACCTTATGGTCTATGATGTCAAAAAAAAAAAAACAGATATAGGTATATATGATATTTGGAATTATTCATTTTATGACCTGTGTAGTACATTTCGGAAAACATTGTGGCACGGATGCAACATTATTCATATTCATTCACATAACATCTTGTGGTTGTAATCAGTGACTGAGTGTTTCATGTGTTTTTTTTTCTCTTCTCCCGATCTTGCCAGTGTCCACATTGCTGTATGGTGGTGTTTCTTTTGTACACCTGGACATGCAGAGGAAACAGTAGTACAGAGAGGTCAGTTCAGTGCTATATGCAATCATCAAATTCAAATGTTAACAGTTCACACACATGCAAGCATCGTCCTTCCTACATTTACGACGTGTACCTGTTGCAGTGTACACACTTCTCTCCATGCTGTGGTTCCTATTACATTGAAAGGGCACCTGACACTGACTTGGGCACTTTCTTCAGGAAAGTAAACTGTCTTGGAACAGAAGCTTGTCGACTTTGCATCCTCCTTTTTCTTTTTCCATTGCCTTTTCTAGTAAGATGCGACGACGAAGTTCCTCTGCAAAGTGAGCCATGAACACTCTTTTCTCACTGGCCCCCATGCATGCCTTGTATAGTACATGCGCGCTGATCGCCGCCAGCATGTTGTTGCACACAGCAGCTGGCCACCTGCATGTTCTTGCGTGCACTGAATAAGCTCACGCCTTCTGGTCATGATGTCAGCGCAGTACAGAGAAAAAAAGAAAGCAACAAATATATGGGACGTTGGGTATAAATTTATTGTACTTGTAAAAGTTAGTTTTTCAGTTTTATTCTCTCGATCACGATCATGCTGTCCCATGCCCCCCCATGCAAACCTGCCCCTCATGATCTGACTCTAAAGTAACAGTGCTAGCATAAATTCACACCTGATCTGACGCTGTTCATTTTCAAATAATATTGCATTAATGCAACGATGTTTTCTGATTGGTACCATTCAGGTCATAAAATGATTTCTTCAAAATGTCACATATATTGTCTCTTTCTTTCAGGTGTGTAATAGAAACCACAGCATAGAGAGAAGTGTGTACACTGCAACAGGTACATATGTCGTAAATGTAGGAAGGACGGTCCTTGCATGTGTGTGAACTGTTAACATTTGAATTTTATGATTGTATATAATGCTGAACTGACCTCTCTGTACTATTGTTTCCTCTGCATGTCCTGGTGTACAAAAGAAACACCACCACACAGCAACGTGGACACTGGCAAGATCAGGGGAAAAAAAAAACACACGCGAAACACTCAGTCACTGATTACAACTGCAAGATGTTATATGAATGAATATGAATAATGTTGCATCCGTGCCACAATGTTTTCCGAAATGTACTATACAGGTCATAAAATGAATAATTCCAAATATCATATATACCTATGTCTCTGTTTTTGTTTTTTTGTTTTTTTTTTTACATTATAGACCATAAGGTACATACTAATCCACTGCGAACAGGAACACTCAATAAAACTGAATACAAAAAAATCAAGTGATGGTGAGATACGAAGAAGGCAGATTCACCAGCGTTTGTGTGTCAGCTTTTATTCCTCTAGATCAGAGAATGTCCAGTTCCATTGCCTCAAAACACCACTCACATCTACAGTTACTCCCAGTTTCAAATAAAAATTAACAGAGACAGATCCCTTGCAGTAGTAAGTATCATGATGATGACTGAGAGAATAAAAGTGAAAAAAAAGGTAACTTTTACAAGTGAAATGTACAGCATCTGTTAGACGCAAACCAAATGTATGTGTGTACTGTATAATATTAACAATAAGAGCATCTCACTACTGAAAACGGCAAATATAGGTGACAGTCGTGATCGAACCGGGGACTCTTGATTACAAGTCATCAAATGTTACTGCTACACCACGGAAGCTATTGTATCGTCCTTGAACCTTTTGTGAAAGTGTTTCTTTTATATTTGGACTTCAGGCTTCACACATTATATAGTTTATGCCAACATTTTGTCATTTACTACTAAAATATGAAAAACATTTCTGTTTTAACAATGTGTTTACACAGATTATTGTAGAAACGGAACACAAATTTAAATGCATGTGTTCCAAATAACAATCTATTATTTCCACTCTAAAACTCCAGCACTTCACTCCCAGATAATCAATCAAGGCATGAGCTGGGAGAACATTGTGCACGTTCTGCGGTGGTGGGGGATGGGATACCAGACTGCTTGCTGCTTGTCTTAATCGGCACATTTACTAGACAAAAGACGCTGACGGAGAGGTGCGAACGGATTTAAGGTGGGCTGGATCCATGAGTTTTTTCGTAGGCTCTGGTAATTCCAGTGTTAATTACATATACTGTATATGTTATTCTTTTCTTCAAGCTTTCCTTAAATGATCTTCTTCATAACAAATACCAAATTCCTACACTCACACTGCATAGTATACTGTATAGTTGTGTTTTAAAATTGAAATGTTTTGAAAACTAATTTCTCTCCCTTTCTCTAGGTCTAGCATATGCAATGCTGGCGGCTGTGCCACCAGTTTATGGGCTTTATTCATCATTTTATCCAGTCTTTCTCTACACTTTCTTTGGAACTTCAAGACACATTTCTATTGGTATTTATCATATTTAATTTTACATAATATGCAATGTAGTTACAGGAGAAAATTTTAAAAATGGTTTTCCTAGGGAGACTTTGAGAATTAAATGTTTTTTTGGGTGTATGAAAGTGGTGTCAATATTGCTTTGCTACAGTGAGAAAATTATCCTGAATCTGCAGAAAAAGTAAGAGGTTAAAGGAAAACTATATTTAAGTCTAGCAGTCTTTAACCTTGCACATTTATTGTACAGTTTCATCTTAAAGATTAGTAAATGTAGTTCAGCTGTGCACAAGTGGTTGTGAGGACAAGACAAAACCTTTTATTCTGCTGGAATCCAGGCACTTCCAGGCAGGTTGCGCAAGTGCATTGAGAAGGGTGGAGACTACATTGAGAAATGACAATAACAATGTTGTTAAGGTTCGTTCCATTTTCTGATAAATCCCATTTTCTAACTTTAGCTTGACTCCCTCCTCATAACATTTTATTACAGTGCAGTTTACAGATAATACAGTACAGTCTATATACATTAATGGTTCATGTTGCTGTAATCAACTTGTTTCTTTCAATTGAAATAACTTAAATGTTTCTGCTTGCAATGTAATTCCCCATCTGCCTCTTTCTCTGGAAGATTTATAACCATTTTGTTAATTTTAGAGAACTCAAACACGCCCCTGCCTGATGTGTAAACTGAAAACAATCTATAAGTGCTTTGAAAACAAAGCCATTATATTTTATATATGTGTTCAATGCAAAGTTACTGTAGCAGAAGTGCACTGAAACTTGATAAAGGAAATGAAAGTACTACTTGTATTGAGCAGTAAAATTTTATATAACATTTTATACTCCGGTGGCGCAGTGGTAGCGCTGCTGCCTCGCAGTTAGGAGACCTGGGTTCGCTTCCCGGGTCCTCCCTGCGTGGAGTTTGCATGTTCTCCCCATGTCTGCGTGGGTTTCCTCCAGGCGCTCCGGTTTCCTCCCACAATCCAAAGACATGCAGGTTAGGTGGATTGGCAATTCTAAATTGGCCCTAGTGTGTGCTTGGTGTGTGGGTGTGTTTGTGTGTGTCCTGCGGTGGGTTGGCACCCTGCCCAGGATTGGTTCCTGCCTTGTGCCCTTTGTTGGCTGGGATTGGCTCCGGCAGACCCCCGTGACCCTGTATTCGGGTTCAGCGGGTTAGAAAATGGATGGATGGATGGATGGATTTTATACTCCTTTTACTGCAAACTTTGGAACAGGGAATGGTAAAAAATGAGTTTACCTTTAATTTTGATAAGTAAATATAAAAATGGTATGAACTTTTCCCCTTTTATATAATTTAACTGATCTTCCAGTTAAGTGGACAAACTCCCAAAAGTATCTCTAGCTTTCTCTTGAATTTTTGACCTTCATCTATAGTACTAGGCTGTTGTACCGTGTTAGCCATTATGAATGTAGAGAAAAGCCAAACAAAACGACACCTTTTATTGGCTAACTAAAAAGATTACAATATGCAAGCAAGATGCCTGAAGAAAGGGCATGAGTTGCCTCTAAAACTTGCATATTGTAATCTTTTTAGTTAGCCAATAAAAGGTGTCATTTGCTTGACCTTCATCTATAAATAAAAGATGTTCATGGCCTGTTCAGCCAAAACAGTTTGTGCTGAAGCATATATTTAATCATTCTAAACTTCATTTGATGAACAAATTACAAAGGTAACAGCTGATAACATGAAATACTACACTTTTGAAAATGTAGGTGTACCCACAGCAGTGAAAGCAGTACATTAAGCACCATGATTAGGCTGAAGGTGGTTTTGTGCAAGTGTGGCAGATTTGAGATATTAAACATATTACCAGCAGTCGATATGATATCTTGAAGCGTGCCACCTGCAATTGTTTATTGTGTTGTAAAGGATGTCACATAATATAAACTTAAGAAGTTGGGCTGTACACAAAAATTAAATGTTCCTACTTTGTAAAAGAGTTTTTTGTTGGTCAGGTTTTTATTCAGGTATTTGTCTTGCAAATGGCCAAGGTGCATTATCTGTCCATTTCATTTCATTTTTCATTGCACAATTTAAAATTTAGCTGTGTATTAAGTCTCTTGAGAATTGTTTGCTGAAGGATGTTTTTTTGTATGCAGTACTATAGCAAAAATCAAAGAAACAAAAGAGTTTATTCGGTTATGTTAAAGTGTACATCCATTCATTTTATGCTGCTAGACTGCAAAAAAAAAAGAAACCTTCAACTCCATTGACTAGTATTTCATTATGTGACAAAAGGATGTATTGTTTTAATGCTAGTCCTGTTTGAACTGATTTCAACATTTCTGTAGTTTGTATTTCTTTCAAGCTACTATTTGGTTGAAAATAAAGTTCTGTGAAGCTGTTTTCTTTGGCTTTCATTAAGGGTCTGTACTTAAGTTGAATCTTTTTAGTATGTATATGTTGGCAAACCCTGGATTACTTAATTTGCCAGCATGGCCTCCTGTTCCATTGCTATGCTGATGAGGCCCAGTTCTGTATGTAAATCACTCCTTGATGCATGTGGGCATCTTACTTACATCTTACAACTTACTGCTTCTGTTAATGGCATTTGTGTGTGAATCTTCTTATATAATACTCTACCGTGGCTGTTCGTTTGTCTGTCCAGGATTTTAAATCATCTGTCACTCTCAAACCGTTTGACCTATTGACCTGAAATTTGGTACACGTATACTACGTGACGTCTACTATGCGCTTTTGAGGTGATGATTGACCTCCAAGGTCAAAGTTCCACCCAGGAAGGTCACTGTCAAAAATCAAATAACCTGAAATTTGGTGCACATATCCTGTGCTGAATCTCTGCACTACAGCTTTATATTAAAAGTATTTTACCGTAGAATCAACTCTTGGCAGCGGGCAGCAGAGCAGCTGTGCGGCGCATATGTACGGGCACCATTCTTATCCCTACCACCTTTGCCGTCACTTCCCCTACCTCTTCATATCTTAAATCATTCTTGAGTCAGACTGAAGTCTTAAGTGCCAACTTAAGTGAAAAATTAAGGAAAATGTACTAAGTAATTGCAACACAAAAACTGACTTAATCAGTTTATATGCGTAGAAGAGAAAGAAGAGAAGCAGCCCGCTGCGGTGGAGAAAAGAGCTGCTCAGGAAGCAGCAAGCGCATCAACCTCTGAGCAAATGAATGCTAAACTTACAGAGAAAGAGTATGAAAACCTATGAATGCTCAAGTCAAGTGTATTCACTGCATGTTATCGTGCAGTCTGCCGTTACTGGTATCTGATAATTACAGCCAAACCCTCAAAAACTTGTTGAGCTTAGCTTTAGATCCCACAAGTCGGTACAATGCAACATATCAGAGTGCTCTGATTATAGCGTCATGCCTTCATAAATTCTTGAGTTGGACTACTGCAGTTCCTTTTTCTTTAATCTTAAGGTATTAAGTTTTTAAACATTACATTGGGTTGAAAGGCAATGAACTTCTCACCTCTCAATTGACTTTACTTAGCTGGCTTGTGTTCTGATCCTGACAACTGACTTACAAACTGTAACTTATTATTATGGTCTGCCCTTTTGTAAACCTGTCAGATATTAGAGTCCTTTTGATGACAGCCTTCTTGCAATTCCAGTGTTTCTCATGTTTTGCCATTCTTTGACAAAACTCTTCTCTAACATTGTGATTTCTGTACATTAGAACTTCTTCCACTTGTCATATTTGCAAATCTTTGTCCATTTAAATGTTACAGTTGTGCCTGAATCTCTTTATTCTCTCATGAATTTGAATTCTTGAACTATTGCATTTTGTATTTTTCCTGTACTGACTGTACTATTTGTGTACCCATCTCTCTACAGGTGCCGGTCATAAAATTAGAATATCATGACAAAGTTGATTTATTTCAGTAATTCCATTCAAAAAGTGAAACTTGTATATTAGATTCATTCATTACACACAGACTGATGTATTTCAAATGTTTATTTCTTTTAATTTTGATGATTATAACTGACAACTAATGAAAGTCCCAAATTCAGTATCTCGGAAAATTAGAATATCAATTAAGACCAATGCAAAAAGGATTTTTAGAAATGTTGGACAACTGAAAGGTATGAACATGAAAAGTATGAGCCTGTAAAGCACTCAATATTTAGTTGGGGCTACTTTGGCCTGGATTACTGCAGCAATGCGGCGTGGCATGGAGTCGATCAGTCTGTGGCACTGCTCAGGTGTTATGAGAGCCCATGTTGCTCTGATAGTGGCCTTCAGCTCTTCTGAATTGTTGGGTCTGGCGTATTGCATCTTCCTCTTCACAATACCCCATAGATTTTCTATGGGGTTAAGGTCAGGTGAGTTTGCTGGCCAATCAAGAACAGGGATACCATGGTCCTTAAACCAGGTACTGGTAGTTTTGGCACTTTGTGCAGGTGCCAGGTCCTGTTGGAAAATGAAATCTGCATCTCCATAAAGTTCGTCAGCAGCAGGAAGCATGAAGTGCTCTAAAACTTCCTGGTAGATGGCTGCATTGACATTGGACCTCAGAAACACAATGGACCAACACCAGCAGATGACATGGCACCCCAAACCATCACTGACTGTGGAAACTTTACACTGGACCTCAAGCAACGTGGATTCTGTGCCTCTCCTCTCTTCCTCCAGACTCTGGGACCTTGATTTCCAAAGGAAATGCAAAATTTACTTTCATCAGAGAACATAACTTTGGACCACTCAGCAGCAGTTTTGTCTTTAGCCCAGGCGAGACGCTTCTGACCTGTCTCTTGTTCAAGAGTGGCTTGACACAAGGAATGCGACAGCTGCAAACCATGTCTTGCATACGTCTGTTCGTGGTGGTTCTTTAAGCACTGACTCCAGCTGCAGTCCACTCTTTGTGAATCTCCCCCACAGTTTTGAATGGGTTTTGTTTCACAATCCTTTCCAGGGTGTGGTTATCCCTATTGCTTGTACACTTTTTTCTACGACATCTTGTCCTTCCTTCCCTCTCTATTAATGTGCTTGGATACAGAGCTCTGTGAACAGCCAGTCTGTTTAGCAATGACCTTTTGTGTCTTGCCCTCCTTGTGCAAGGTGTCCATGGTCGTCTTTTGGACAACTGTCAAGTCAGCAGTCTTCCCCATGATTGTGTAGCCTACAGAACTAGACTGAGAGACTATTTAAAGGCTTTTGCAGGTGTTTTGAGTTAATTAGCTGATTAGAGTGTGGCACCAGGTGTCTTCAATAGTGAACCTTTTCACAATATTCTAATTTTCCGAGATACTGAATTTGGGACTTTCATTAGTTGTCAGTTATAATCATCAAAATTAAAAGAAATAAATATTTGAAATATATCAGTCTGTGTGTAATGAATGAATATAATATACAAGTTTCACTTTTTGAATGGAATTACTGAAATAAATCAACTTTGTCATGATATTCTAATTTTATGACCGGCACCTGTATTATAAAAAAAAATCCTGAACAGAAACACTAGGGCGACGAGACATGATCTTCACATGAAGATTACGGAAGAAACTTAAAAGACCGTGAGACGAAAGAGATTGGCGTCGGAACGTCTCGCGGGGACCTTAAACATGAGACTTTGTGCCAAGAGATTGACCGAGGACTGTCTCGCGGGAATATAGAACATGAGATTCTTGCAAGTCACGCCCTACTTACAACCAATATCAAATAAGACCACGGGCAGCAAAACACTCAGTCGTGCAAAGGCTTTGAGCACACACAGATCCAGGGTTCTCCGTGCATATAAAGCAAATAAGAACAATACGTTATAAATGAAACATAGATGACTTAAGCAAAAAAGAAAGCGGCGTGGAGAAAAGAGACTCAAAAGCATTGGAGAGAAAAAAAGAAAGAATAATCTAGGTGCAAATTCAGAAAATAAGGAAAGTAATTATCAGCCTGGAACAAGTGGCCCTAAAGCTCAGCCTTCTGTGAAAAGACAATGGGAAAAGCAAGTGAAAATATAGAAGAATTTCAGCGAATACCAAGTGGAGGCAAAGAAAAACGTACTATTTGTTGGTTTAAACAGTGATATAATCAATAAAAGGAAGTTGATCAAGTGACAGAGTGCCAGAGAAACTTGGGGAGTAGGCATGAAACACATGCAGAGCAAGATACAGAATATGAAAGTAGAAAATGACAGTGTCAAAACAAAGAAAGTAAACCTCGCATTAGTGCAAACAAAGAGAAATTATATCTCGGAGAAATAATGAGAAGGCGAATAGAGATCGAATATATGGACATAGGTGATATGTCGGAAGTATGTAAATATTGTAAGGCTTTGAAGTTTAAGTCAGAGAATTTCAAAAATGGGGTTTACCTCGCTTGCATTTATTGGTTACTTTACAAAAAAAAATTAACTGTATGATGATGTAGATCGTTGTCTGTGCTGAAATTCCAAACTGAGAAACCTTTCCTGAATTATGGTTAAAAAGTCATTAAACACATGTCTTACTGACCTCGTTTAAAAGATTTGGCATATTGGGACTTGAAATATTCCAAATATTGTTTTTACAGAAGTTCTGAAATAAAAGTGAAACTAATGAAATAACAAAAATTCAAAGGGAAAAAAAAATCTTAAAAGTGTGTATCCAGAGAATCAAAAACAGGGGTTGGCGTGCAAAACGAGCAGGGAGCAATGCCCCCTAGTACTTCCATATGAGGGAAAATAAGTAGATTGGGGGTGGGGGAGTGTATGGTAGTACACATACAGGCATGTTTCTGGCTGGGGAGAAGCTCTAGAGGCTCCAACTTCTTCCCATTACTGCTAGTAGGCAACAGAGTTTCCCTGCTGTGGTATTTAAATTCCTACAGAAACGTCTGTGTACTGTGATGTTTGCCAGGATATATGTGAGAGAAAAAAACATGACCTAAAGTATTTTATGGTGAGTTGAAGTAAACCCAGAAGTACTCCCACAAAAAAAAATTGAATGGGCCTCCAACTCCTCAGTCAGATGAGCTTTGTAGTTAAGAGTGGAACACTGCCTCGAGGGCTCACCTGTTGTAGTGTACGACGAGGCTAGTATTTTTGGGAAAAGGTGCGCAAAGAGGTAGGAACGTGAGTATTGATTATATTGAATGAAAGTGATGTCAGACAAATATGGGAAGATCCAGTGGGGGGTTAGGTGTTTTTTGTTATTTGATACTACGTTTTTTCATATCCCTTTTTTATTATTTTACTTGTTACTACTCTTCCTGACTAATCTGATCTGCACTAATGTCTGCTCTGGATTCAGGGACTACTACAGAATGTCCAAATCTGGTCACAGCCAGTATTGACCAACAGAAATACAGAACACACCTACACTGTTTTTTTTGTTTTTTTTTTAGTTTTAAACAAAAATGATCTTTGTCCTCACTAGCATTTTCACATTGTTTGCAAAAGTATTTTTGTTCATACTAAAACCATCAGAAACTCGTGTTAAAGTAAGTGGTTTATACCCAGCATACAATGTGCCCTTTTTTTTTTTTTTTTTTGGGTAGGGGGCCTTATAACAGTGTCTTTCCCAGGTTCTTAACATCTGGCAGCTACTGAGATGGCAGGGTAGGATGCAGCACGAGTCAAACGTGTAGCAAAGGAAATTTCTTAGTTCAATAAAGTTCATTTTAAACTGGCTTAGTGAAAATTCGAAACAAAACAGTTCACACAAAAATAGAGTTATTACATATAAAAGGAATAAAAGGAAAAACTATTTCTTCTTAGTTTTTTTTTTCTTGTTAAACTGTACTTAAAAGTTGTGTTATTTCTGAATGGAAAACTTACATATGCTTTACTTAATACATTCAGTACATTCTATAAGTAAGAAATGTTCAATAGTTTCAATATAATTTTGAAAACTGTTTACCCTCCATGCCTTATCAACTGCAAGGCAGATCACAGACTGGGACTAATTTGTAGTTGGAGGGACAATAGACTATTCCATTTCAATTTAGCTTGTGTGGGTTATAATAGAATCTCCCATAGACTATACATTAATATTGAGGCAACCATTTTCACATAACTAAGAAAATACTTCTGTCAATTTAACATAACCTTACTAAATAACAAATAACTCCTAGATCCCTATTTTAAACTCAATTTGCATTTTCTGAGAAGGCCTGAATTTAAGCTTCAAGATTTTAAACCTGAATGCACATGACTAATAGGCTATCCCGAGGTTTTTTGCCCTGTCAGAAATTTCGGGTCAATGTTTTTCAGTGTAAGGAGTCTTACAAGCTATTTCCTGATTTTTGGATCAAATTTCCTGAAATTCATTGTACAGCAACCAGAATGTAAATCATACATGTATGTTCTGAGCACCAACATAATGGCTTGTCATTCCGAACAAATGTGCTTCTGCAGTTTGAGCACATATATGACTGGTAATATATAATGCAGTGTGAGTATTCACTTGACCGTGATTTCTAAAAATCACACAACATCCTTTAGAAGAATCCAGGTGGGCAGTGCAACAAGTGCATTGGAAAGCAACTGTTCCAGGCCTGCTATGTTGGTTAAGGCTTTGGACCTCAAACTCTGAGATTGTGGGTTCAAATCCCACCACTGACACTGTGTGACCCTGAGCAAATCACTTCACCCACCAGTGTTTCAATTGGAAAAACAAACAAAATGTAACCAATTGTATCTCAGATGTTGTAAGTCTGCTTGGATAAAGGTCTCTGCCAAATAAGTAAATGTAATACAAATGTAAATGTTTCCTCCATAAAGGGAGTAAATCCAATCGGGGAATGAGATGTTGTAAATGAGCAGGATCCAATTGGGGAAGAGCCATGTAATAAGCATGAAACAACCAGAGCACAATGTATTAGGCGTTCTCAGAAATTTGCACTTCTGCCCGTCCACACTAAACTGCCTCGCTGATGTTTTCAGAGATACACAGCTTTGGAGAGAAGTTTTAATTTTCATAGATAGATTAGAGCAGTGTGGCCAAAAGGCGAAAACAGAGACAGATGTCTATAGCTTTAAATAAAAATGAATTAGTGTGTATGGGGCCTTAGTTCCACTTCAGTGGCCAGAGCTCTTGGTTACATTGCAATTTCAGCACTGGCTGCAGGGTTTTGTTCCAGTAAACATTAAAGAGAACATACTAGGTCCATTAAATGGATGCAAGAATGAAATTAAGCTTTAGAGTTTAATATATTGTCATGTTGTATTAGCTTCCTGAATAATAGTCAGTGATCATTGAGCCAATTATATTTTTATTTTTTATTAATCCATTAATTATGATTTCAGATATGATATAAATAAAGTATATTTGAACAGTGTTAGTGGTTTTTTTATTCAGATCAGTTAGATCTTGTGTAACCTGTTCTTCCTGATTCTGTGTAGCTCCTTTCTAAGTAAAATAAGCTTGTTCAA
Organism: Polypterus senegalus; assembly: GCF_016835505.1. NCBI lineage: Eukaryota > Metazoa > Chordata > Cladistia > Polypteriformes > Polypteridae > Polypterus > Polypterus senegalus. The sequence goes on from NC_053161.1 coordinate 40,890,659, forward strand.
TGTAAAATAAGCTTGTTAAATGTTTTATGTCCATAGGAGATGTCATTTCTGACCTGCTATTATCTGTTTATAGTATTTATCTGACTTTTAAAATAAAGCAATGGAAAATTTTGCTGCCCTTCATTATATGCAGGCTTACAAGCTGGGAAGACTTTAACTAGTAATAATGAATTATTCTCAGACTTGTTCAAGTGAAAGTTGAATTTCTAATAGGCATACACTTCACATTAACAGCGAGTTTAGTTTTCAGAGGTTTTTGCATCACCATGGAGTTTAAAACTTCTGGATGACCTACTGACAAACAACTATTTCGATTCAAGTTTCCCTCAACTACCATCAATTTTGAATAATAAGCTTAAGTGTTCAATAACCTAAAAACTGTACACACTGTTACTTATGTCCTAGTGCTTCCAAACTAAAATACCAAAATTAAGAAGAGCTTACAATATAGTAATGAAATATAAGAACATGTGTTTAAAATATATTCTGTACATTTTCAAGTGTGCACAGCCATGCAAATGGAAATGAAGCAGAAAAGAACATATTTGGGTGTAAGTGTAAACACTGGAGCGTACTGATTTAGAAACCTTTGTGTCAACATGCTAGTGATCAGGTAGTGAGTTAAAAATTGTTCTATGCTGCCTTTTACTTGTGAGCCTCACTTTTGATTTTTTGTTTAAAAAAAAAAAAATGTGTTCAGCAATCACTTGTGTGCATAAACCATCAGCAAATTTTAACCCCGGCAAATAAAGTTTTTATTATCCACTGTGTGTAACACTTGTGTATAATCTTAACTTAAATTAGTTACTACATCATCCTACTATTTGTTCTCAGTACCTAACTATTCCATTTTTTTTTTGTTGTGGGTATCACAGCATTGTCTTATAAAAAAGGTACCAACCTTGACTGATCTATTATATAACCCAAGCATATCCTGGTAAAAGGTGCAAACTCCATGCAGTTGGCTTTGAGGCCAGAATGTTCAGTAAAACAAGTCAACTAGAGCTTTGAAGTAGTAATAATAACCACTTGGGATCTGTCCATTCATCATCTCTCTCTATTATAAAAAAAAATCTTGGGAGGGAGACTAGGGAAACGACGTGATCTTCTCGGAAGACAATTTGACTTTCCACGAGAGACACTTTTTAACGTTATGGAAGACAAGGCAGTGAGATAACATTTAAAACAAGTTCATGGACATCTAACCAAGCAGTTGTTGGAATGCTTTTGATAGACGCACTTCATGTGCTGCCAGCTCTTAAAACAACAACAAGCAGAACACGCAGCGAGCCAGCAGATGATCCGACCGCTTCTCCTTAGCGTACGTTCAGGCCCCACCCCACCTTCACATTGCAAGCGGTAGAGACACGAAGTGGCAAAAGGACAGTTGCTGTACAGGCTTTTAAATGATCAACGCGCAGTGCAACAAATAGAACATGCAGCTTGGCAGCAGCAGCAGAAAGACAGCAGATGATCCTATGGCATCTCCTTAGCTTGTGTTCAGCTACCCCCCTTTCACAACGCGAGCAATGTTATGCGTCCTGCGAGAGAGAGTTAACCATGCCCAAGGCCGGAAATAAAGGATAAGCATTGTTTTTTTCAAAAGTTTTAAAGCAAACGTGAAAATAATGCATATGTAACAATTCCCATGAAGATTAACAATCTCTTTAAGTTGTATATCTGGTAAACCAAACCCAGGGGTAAGTGAGCGAAGCGAGCATGGGGCGGAGCCCCGTAGTGTTAAGAAAAAGATTGGGGCAATATTAGAAAGATATTCCTTCTCCCTTGTTTGGGAAGTTTTATGAAGTATTTTTTTTTAACAATATGTGTTTTATCATTCGACAGTAATAATCTTAATTAAATGATGCCAATCTACCTGGTAGTGACTGTTTCACCAGATTTTCTTTTTAGATTTGACCTTGGGGAGGCTCAAAAATACTCGCAGTTAAATGCAGGAGTCAGCAGGTCTGTGCCGTTATGGTAAATATTTAATATTCATACTTCCACCAACTGGAAATAATCTCTACTCTGAAAGAATATTCTTCCCTTGACAAGAGGACCTGCATACCCAACTAAATACATTGGATAATGTGGGGTATTGTGGTTTTGGCCAGCTTTGCTATCTGTAGACCAATTATGTTTGTGATTACTGCACCTCATTTGTCAAACTTATTCAGAAATAAGCACATTTCTATACCTAAATCATCTGCTTACAAACAACTACCAAGGTTTCTGTAAAGCTGTGTATAAAATCTTTTTTTTTTTTTTCTTTTTTAGTCATGTGTGCCTTTAGGTAAATAAATTCATTTATCTGTACTAATAAAAGGCAAAGCCCACACTCACTCACTCATCACTAATTCTCCAACTTCCTGTGTAGGTAGAAGGCTGAAATTTGGCAGGCTTATTCCTTACAGCTTACTTACAAAAGTTAAGCAGGTTTCATTTCGACATTCTACACAACGGTCATAACGGTCGATAACTTCTGCCATCTTGAACTTTCTTGTTTATGGCCCCATCCTCACGAAATTTGGTTAGGCGGCTTCCCTGCGCTAACCGAAACCGATGTATGTACTTATTTCGATGGTATGACGCCCATGTCGGCCGCCATATTGAACTTTCCAACGTCACTAATTCTCCAACTTCCCATGTAGGTAGAAGGCTGAAATTTTGCAGGCTCATTCCTTACAGCTTACTTACAAAAGTTAAGCAGGTTTCATTTCGAAATTCTACGCGTAACGGTCATAACCGTCAACAACGTCCGCCATGTTGAACTTTCGTATTCATGGCCCCCTCTTCACGAAATTTGGTAAGTGACCTCCCTGCGCTAACCGAAACCAATGTGCGTACTTATTTTCGTGGTATGACGCCACTGTCAGCCGCTATATTGAACTTTCTAACGTCACTAATTCTCCAACTTCCCATGTAGGTAGAAGGCTGAAATTTGGTACTTATTTCGGTGGTATGATGCCACTGTCAGCCGCCATATTGAGTTTTTCAACAGTCTTTGTTACTTATGGGCCCATCTTCAAGAAATTTGGTATGCGGGTTCCCAACGCTAACTGAATCCTACTTACGTACATATATACGTCCACAGCCTGCAGCTCGGTCACCGTGTGAGGGGGTGTTGGGTCCCCCATCCAAACGCCTCCCACGTTGTTGGCTGCCTGCCTATATAAGGCCGTCCGTCGCTCCAGTCTCTGCATTCCCATCCTTGTTTCGCCACGGGATTCACGTCTCCCTGCTGATAACTACAGCCTTTTTATTTAATCCATGGCTTCTCTGCTGTTTTATTGTTCGTTTATTACGATTATAGTTATTGTGTAGGTATTTTAGACTTACTTTACATTGTTCAGGTACCTGTTTTCTTTATCATTCCAACCGTACCCCCATTAACATGTCTATCGAGGTGATCAACATCGATCAAAGAACTGTCATGCGCGGAGATGGCACCTACCTTTTCCATTCTCTTTGTTACATATTGCACGGCCATATCCGTCTCACTCTTGATATCAGAAGGAACATTGTGTCTTATGTATTGAATGACTGGGACAGGTTCAAGGTGTGGACTGATGACGGTACAGGAGATAATTATACTACACAGGAGCACTATAAGAGTGAAATGCTTAAGCCTTTCACCTATGCATCTGCATGCGAGTTGATGGCTGCCGCTGAATTGTTCGATTGTCGCTTTCAAGTGTACCGAAATGGCCAAATATTTTACACCTTTCGACAACCGCCAATGCCTCTTAAACATCTTAAATTGATAGGTGACGATTTCAGTAGTGGACACTTTGATGTTTATGAATGTTTAAACTCTCAAGAGCTAGATGTGAAGATTTCGATGAAACCGGTTGTATACTTACAACGCTTGACAGATGCCGAATGTCTCTTCAACACAAGTCCTACAAATAATGTTGTAATTGAAACAAACCATGAAACTCGAACCGTTTATGACGGCAGCAATCCAAGCTGTGAGATTTGAAACAAGATGACTGTTCGCATGGCCAACTGTACATTGCATGCTCAAGAGTAAGCTCAGCGCACAGCTTGGTCATATTACAACCGGAGCGCCGAACTCACAATGTGGTATACAAAGAGATCCTTAACAAATAATTATTGGTATATTTTCCCTCAGTTTAAAAAGGTTTAATTTTCTTCTTAATAAAAATTTTAAGGCAGTACTTTGCCGCTGTGAAGCGCGGGTATTTTGATAATTGGATATAAATGCACATTCTTTGCAATTAGCCTAAACCATTAAACGCTTTTAAAGGGTACATTTATTCATGTTGCCATCAACAGTGAACATGGAAAAGAAAAATAGATCAAACATAAAATTTTCACTGAAGGCAGAATTGAAGGAAAAGGACAATCTATTCTCTCTTTAGGAATATCAGTACTGATGATATATGGGGCACACAAAATCCTGCTATGAAGTCATTAGCATGGTGTAATATATGCAAAGAATGTGTGCTTTTTTTTTTTGTTTTTTTTGTACAAAGTGGAATATTATAAGCAGGAGATACAACAGTTTAGCAACTAGAGGGGAATTTTACCATTGCAGTCTTTCTGCTGTCATTAAGCAGTGCATTTATTCTGTTCTCTTTCCTGACAGCAGTAGTGGCATGAAGTTGACACTTAAGAGTTGAGGTGATTTTTGGTCTCATCCGTTGCAAGAGATGGATGTCTGAAGCGGAACTCTGCTAGCAGCGGTGTTATTTTTTATATTCTCTTATTATCCTGAGAGATCCTGTATTTATCCAACCTGAGGGGCACTACTACAGTATATGCAAGCATATATAAACATGACCAACAAGAAATGGGTTCAGAAAGAAACGAAAACTAAACCTACATCCAAGCTCAGATCGTCAAGCCCAAGTTCAAGCTCAAGATACGGCCTTTTAGAGACTGACCTGGATCAGATGGGCGAAAGCCCAGACTCCTCGGGACCACGGTCCACTACATTGTCTCCGGCTGAGAGCGAAATGGGGAGCAAATGTACGAGTGTGAGTGATGCAGGTCACGATAGCTTGCCGATTGGAGAAGATCATCTGAAACTGGAAAAGGCCTTGCAGTCCGTGCAATAAGCCCACAGCCTCACCTACGGTACACGAAAGCAGAAAGTCATTATGCCTTACACACTCACCTCACAGATGGTGTCTCAACCCGCTTCTATTAGCAGATGAGAATTGTACAGAATTCATATCCAAACCAATCAGTATCTTCCTAGAGACAAATACATCCTCAGAGATTTCTGCAGGAATACTCTGGGGAAATTCTTAAGGCCTTCTTAAGAGGACAGATTATTTCATATCTTTCCCACCGAAATAAATTAGAAACCAAGAAAGTATCAGAGCTAAGAAGCGAAATTACTAGAATAGATGAGCATGTCAGGCTTCCAAGCGAGGCTCTACATAGGAAAAGACAGGCTCTGCATTCAGAACTAAACCTTTTGACAACTAAAGAAACTGAACAACTAATTTATAAATCCAGACATCATTACTATGAACACGGAGAGAAAGTTAATAAGCTTTTAGCTCAACAAATTCACAAGCAAGAAGTCAGCAACGCAATCCCTGTAATCACCAACACTAACGGAGACAAAATCATCGACCACAGAAATATAATGCACACATTTAGAGACTACTGTAAATCCTTTTTATTCTACTGAGTTTAAAGAAGACAACACACAATCTAATGCATTTCTGGATACATTACAGATACACTGCGGTGGGTTGGCACCCTGCCTGGGATTGGTTCCTGCCTTGAGCCCTGTGTTGGCTGGGATTGGCTCCAGCAGACCCCCGTGATGGATGGGTGGATGGATTACAGATACCACAAATAGACACTTTTAGTGTGGAGGAACTCGATAAACCTCTGGTGTTATCAGAATTACTAGATGCTAAAAAGTCACTTCAAGGCGGGAACGCAGCAGGCCCTGATGGCTACCCTGCAGAATTTTATAAGAAATTCACCGCTCAGCTAGCTCCCCTCCTATTAGCAACATTTACAGAAGCCTGAGACAATCAAACTCTTCCAAGCATTAATCACAGTTTTTCCTAAACAAAATAAGGACTTATTACAATGTGCATCATACAGACCAATTTCACTTTTGAATAATGATGTTAAAATACTCTCAAAAATCATAGCTAAAAGGATGGAGAAAGTGCTCCCTTCGATAATATCACAAGATTGGATTTATATATTTACTGGATTTATTAAGGGTCGGCACTTATCTTCAAATCTTCAATGCCTATTTAATGTAATATACTCACCAACTAAGTCAAACACCCCAGAAATATTATCATTGGATGCAGAAAAAGCATTTGGCATGATTGAATGTAAATACTCTTTTTACTACATTAGAGAAATTTGGGTTTGGCCTGAACATTTGTGCATGGATCAAACTATTGTTTACCAATCCAGAAGCTTAAGTTTGTATCAACAACATTTGTTCAGACTTCTTTTAAACTAGAACGTGGTACCAGACAAGGATGCCCACTCCATTGAACCACTGGCAATACACTGTTGAAATGCTGATCAGATAAATGGGATTATCAGAGAGGGACTGGAACAGAAAATGTCTCTCTATGCAGATGATATGGTACTGTATATATCAGACCCACAAAAGTCTGTGCCTGTAGTCTTTATAGCACTTACAGAATTTCAAAAGATCTCTGGTCTCAGAATTAATCTGAATGAAAGTGTACTTTTTCCAGTGAATTCTCAAGCATATATTAAATTAGACACCCTACCTTTTTATAATTGCAGATCAGTTTAAATACCTCGGGGTAAACATCACAAGTAAACATAAAGCTCTTTATCAACAAAATTTTGCCGTCTGCATGGAAAAAATTAAGCAAGACTTGCATAGATGGTCAAACCTTCATCTCACTCTAGCTGGAAGAATTAACACTGTTAAGATGGATATTCTTCCTAAGCATTTTTATTTCAAAACATTCCAATATACTGTACATTAATAAATCATTTTAAGCAATTAGATTCAACAATAACCTAATTTATTTGGAACTCAAAACATCCACATATCCAAAGAGAGACCCTACAAAGACAAAAGGCACAAGGTGGCATGGCTCTACCCCTTGCTGTGTGCCCGAGTAAATGCAAGTTATTGGCAGTATACCAATAACCCAATTGTGCTTCACTCACTCAGAATACGGAATCAATGTAGAAAGCATTTTAAGATGGGGAAGCTTTTATCCGTGGCACCTCTGCAAGAGAACCACCTCTTTCAGCCTTCACAAACACATGCAATTTTTAATATCTGGAAAAAATTTGGGATTAACTTGCTTAGAGATCTTTATATAGACAACATCTTTGCATCCTATGAACAATTACAATCTAAATTTAACATTCCAGCTGCACATTTCTTTCACTGTCTTCAAATTAGGAACTTTGTTAAACAGAACCTGCCCGATTTTCCTCATCTTGCACCCTCGTCCACGCTGGAAAAAAATATTGCTCAATTTCAAGGACTGAGACACCATCTCTGCAATATATAAAATTTATTTTACAGTTTCTCCCTTTCAAAGATCCAAGAGGACACTGGGAAAAAGATCTCTCAAATAATATATCAGAAAAGGAGTGGAAAATAGCAATGCAGATAATTCACTCGAGCTCTATATGTGCAAAGCATACAATTATTCAACTCAAAATTATATATCGAGCACATCTGTCTTGCCTAAAACTCTCCAAAATGTTTCCAGGGCAAGATCCAACCTGCGGACACTGCAATCAAGTCCCAGCCTCACTGGGTCACATATTTTGGGCCTGCACCAAATTAACGTCATTTTGCACCAAAATTTTTAATTACCTTTCAGACAGCCTTGGTGTCACAATCGCTCCTAATCCACTAACAGCTGTGTTTGGTGTTCTTCCAGATGGGTTTAAAGTGGAGAAGGACAAACTGTGATTGCATTCACTACACTTTTGGCACGCAGACTTATTTTGCTAAACTGGAAGAATCCTAACTCTCCTCTTTTAAGTCAGTGGGAAACCAATGTTTTATACAATTTGAAATTGGAAAAAAATCAAATACTCAGAGGATCTGTACAGATTTTTTTTCAAAACATGGCAGGATCTAATCAGTAATATTTTAGAATAAGCTCTTAAAGCACAGAGGAAGTAATTATTCCTGTATTTCTTTTTCTTCTACATTCATCTCTATTGGCTTATCAAACTCATCAATTTAGGTATGTTTACAAGCCTTAAGTTTTACTCTGTTGGCCTTGCTCTCTCTCTCAGGGGTGGGGGTCGATTTGCTCTCAATTCTACTTTTTGTAATAATTGATTTGTATGGAATGATTACAATAAAATTAATAAAATTAAAAAAAAAAAGTTGAGGTGATAAGTTAGTGCTTCAAATGGAGAGGTTTAAGTACCTAATGGTCTTGTTTATGAGTAAGGGAAAAGGAATGGTAAGATCAACATAGGGATAGTGGCAACAAGTGCAGTATGGTTGCTACACAGATCTGTAGAGGTGAAGAAAATGCTGTGCTAGAAGGCAAAGGTCTTGATTTACCAGTCAGTCTTCATCCCTACCTTAACCAATGATCGTGAGCTTTGGGTAATGACTGAAGGAATAAGATCACTGATACAAACATCCAAAAGGATCTTTCTCCGCAGGGTATGTGCTATTTCAAATTATCAGCGACAGACTAAAAATAATTCTCACGTTGGTGTTAAAAGTATAAATATAACTGTATACAAGATAATGTTTTGTTTAATTTTTCTGATTAAATGAGTTTGTGGCACATTATAAATAGTTTGCCATGGATGGGTTTTAGCTCATAGTAAGTTCTGATTTTTTTTTTTTTTCTTTTTTCTAATTCTTAAAATTTTTATTTAGAATTGTAACGGAATAAAATTGTTCTATTTTCTCCATTAAGGTACATTTGCTGTGATCAGTTTAATGATTGGAGGCGTCGTGGTACGTGAAGCTCCAGATGCAATGTTTGATATTACAGCTGGTAATGATACTGATGCCACTGTCCTGCAAGCTAGAACAGAAGCTCGTGATGCAATGAGAGTTAAAATAGCAGCAGGTGTTACCTTGTTAGCTGGATTGATTCAGGTAAGAAGGCAACCAATATGAGCATAATTAAACAAAATTTTGTTTGTTTTAAGAAAGCATCTCTTCCAACTCTACATTGATAGTTGTTTAAAGAAACAACAAAAAACACACAAATATTTTACAGTTGACTGACACCTTTATCAAAGGTGACTTACAAGATAAGGAAATGTTACAAATTGTCACTGATGTTTTTCACAGTAGAAGCCCAGCCATTTGTTTAGACTTGCAGTGAAGGTCATATGGTGAGTAACAGACAGAAACTGAAATGTAAGCCTTGGGGTTTAAATCATTGACTGCTGCTTGGCCTACTTTTTTCTGCAGTTTCAAAATCTTAAAAAATGTAAACCTTTGAGAGATTTCAAATAATTTCCATACTATTGTTATTGTATCAACATTCTTAATCAATTTCTATATTCAATATTTAACTACAGATCAGTAATGTAATTGCACCTTTAGATTTGTTAATTTGATGTGTTCAGTACTTAGTATACATGATTTTTTTATGATTTTAATACCCCTATTTCTACTTTAAAGACATGAATGCTAGATTAATTGCCAACATATTTGGACATACAGGCTCAGTTAATAGCTGCCAATTAATCTGAGTGTGGGCCTTTACATGATTGTGCCCTATGATGATCAGTGCCACCCAGGTTTGGTTCTTTGCACCTGATTCTACTATGATGAGGTCTGATCTTCCATCCATCCATCCATCCATTATCCAACCTGCTATATCCTAACTACACGGTCACGGGGGTCTGCTGGAGCTAATCCCAACCAAAAGGCAAAAAACAAACCTCAGGCAGGGTGCCAGCCCTCCGCAGGGCACACACACACCAAAGACAATTTAGGTTCTCCAGTGCACCTAACCTGCATGTCTTTGGACTGTGGGAGGAAACCCACACGGACACGGGAAGAACATGCAAACTCCACAGAGGGAGGACCCGGGAAACAAACCCAGGTCTTCTAACTGCAAGGCAGCAGCGCTACCACTGTGCCACCATAGGTCTGAGCTTGGCAGTCCTAACTAAACTGAATTAAATGTGTTTGATAATAGGTGGATGAATATACAGTTAGGTCCATAAATATTTGGACAGAGACAACTTTTTTCTAATTTTGGTTCTGTACATTACCACAATGAATTTTAAATGAAACAACTCAGATGCAGTTGAAGTGCAGACTTTCAGCTTTAATTCAGTGGGTGAACAAAACGATTGCATCAAGGTACCCATAAGTTAACTACATGAGCTTTACATAATGTGAAATGCTTTTTATGTTTATAGTTAATCTTCTACACAGTGATTTAAAAATGTGGACTCCCCTGATAACCTTCTGAATTATCTGTTTCAGTTTTGTCTTGGCTTACTTCGATTTGGTTTTGTTGCCATTTATTTGACGGAGCCTCTGGTGCGTGGATTTACAACTGCTGCTTCTATGCATGTCCTTCTATCTCAGTTAAAGTACCTCTTTGGAATAAAAACAAGTCGGTTCAGTGGACCTTTCTCTGCTATATATGTGAGTATTACTTTGTTCAAAATATATTATAACATTTGAAAGTAAAGAATCACTTTAAGTGGCAGTTTCCTTGGTAAAGATGAGGAGAAGAAACAGTTGTTTCTCATTTCTGTTTATGCCTTTATAAATTCTTTACCTTTCATTGGCCTGCAGTCTTTTCACTGTAAATTGTCCACCTTACGTTATATTTTTTGTCAACTGCGTTTTGTAAAATAATAACAAATGGAATACAATGTAGAGCATTTCATATAGTGATAAATATGAAAACCACACATTTACAATTGAAAATATCAGGAATGAAAAGTTTGCAGTAGTGTTGTCATTTGTAACTGCTCCCTACTTTCAGACTGGCAAAGCATGTATTTCTGTTTATATCTGACTATAATTTCTGTCATGTGCTCCGAAAATAATGAAGCTTATAAAATATGGTTTCATTATGTTGCATTATATTTTTCTCATGTTGGTTATGTGGGTGCTATTTATTTGCAAGAATATAAGAATATGCCTGCATCAAACAAAAACTACATTAGCACAATGTGCGGGTAAATACCAGGATGCATATTATACAGTGACATCAAGGTGAACTTATAATAATTGCTTGACTCAAGGAATGTCTTAAAAATGGAAAAAAAGGCAGCGTAAACCTATACAAATTGTTAAGTACAGCAGTAAGCAAATGTTTTTTGGACCCAGGCCAAATGTCTTTTCTCTTAAGAGATTAATTGAAACCTATAGTTAACACAGCCTCTGCAGAATATAAAAATAAACAGTTATTTCTGTACATTTTAATTCACGTTTGATACTTTTGCTGAATGGAACAGATGTAACAAGATTCAGCAGTGAATAAGGCATGTGCTGACTCGCATGATAAGGGGTTCCCCTAAGCAGCTAACTGAAGCTTTAAAAGCCAGGATAATAAACTCAAAAATTTGGGGGAAGGCCATCCAGAAGTATTGTAATTTTTCCATCCTGGAAGTTCCACTGTCAAAAACCTCCTTAATAAATTTGAAGTTAAGGGGTAAGTGTTGATATTAAGGAAAGCTCTGGAAGACTCCGAAAAAGCTGATGAACCTGCTTGTAAACTTGTCATATATGTAAAGCAGAGCCCACATATCACAACAAAACACCTGCAGGAGTGTATAGCTCACACCACAGTAGTTGTTTATAGGTCCACAGTACAGTGTTGCTTGTACAAAAAATTACCTTCATGGGAGAGCTGAAAAAGGAAACTAATTATGAGCTCATCACAAAGGTCACTGTCTGAAGTATGCAAAACAATACTTAAATAAAACTGAACATTTTCCCTCCATAGTATTGTGTAATGATAAATCAACAAAAATTTGTTTTTGAACATTACTGCAAAAGATATACATTATTTGGAGAAATAAAACAAAAGCAGGTGGAGCATGTGAAGGAAAACGCGTCTTACCAACCAAGGTGGATGGAAGTATGGGTTCACCCACTTTCTAGGAGGTGTTGATGAACAGGGTCAATGAAGAAGTTCAACCTGAAAAAAGCTGAATAATTTATCAAGACAAGTACTTAAACTATATCTCAATATCAATCATGAAGTACTTAGAATAACACAAAAAATAAGTTTTTGGATGAAAATCACACCTTAAGTTCTAAAAGTAAGAGTGTAAAAAAGTTGTTTGAGCAAGAAGAGAGAGACCCATTCTTACCTAATTACAAAAAATGTTTGGAAGCTGTTACTAACTTATGATTAATTAGATGCCAATACCTTTGAACATACAACAGTCACAGTTTTATTTTTTTTTTAAATCCATTAAATTCAGGAAATGAGTAGTACATGTAATTGTAAATTCTTATGCGCAGAAATCATGTTTAATGTTGTACACTGAAGACATTAATTTAACTGCTTTTTACTTAGACATTCAGGAAAGCAAGTTTCTGGGGTCTCCATGCTATTGCATACAAATGTTAGATCTAAACTAGAATGTTTATTTAAAAATGCGTTTATTTTAAATTCCAGCTGAATGTATGATTTACACATGTTTTCTAGTTTGGTGTTTTCAAGGTTATATACATAAACCATAATGTTACTTAGTTTGACTAAAATGTTATCTTGTGCTAGAAGTGGTAGCACTCAATACACTTAGATTTTATGTTTGTTTCAGTCAAAATATCCAAAAATCTCCAACACCTGCACTCCACATATTACAACTAGATTAATGAGAGTGTGAAAGTGTAGAAAAAAATAAGGAATGCATAAAGGAATTAGCACTGTATTTGAGATTGAATAACTCCACCAGTACAGATTTTCCACAGCTCTTTTGTACCAAAAGATAATATAATAGTGGAGGCTGATATTTACTTGGAAGTGGCATTGTTAAGCATGGTACAATTTGTTATTGCTGAGATCAACATCAGTGTTTATTAAATGACTCCTTTTAATTTTTGTCTCTCTCCTCTTTTTGCAGAGCGTTGTTGCACTGGGGTCAAATATTAAAACAACAAATGTAGCTGCCCTTATTGTGGGTGTAATTTGTATAATTTTACTTGTGGCAGTAAAAGAAATTAATGACCGGTTTAAACAGAAGCTGCCAGTTCCTATTCCAGTGGAAATTATAGTGGTAAATATGATCTTTTAATCCATATGACAGTAAATAATTAATTATAAGTACTATATTTTTAAATATGTATGTTCACATGCTAGTGACATTTTGATAACTAATTTGTTTTACACATTGTATAAAGCATTTTGGTGGAGTCCAGTGTCTTTACTGCTTCTACAAATTGAAGAGGCTAAGTTCTTTTCTTTTCTTTTTTTAACATGTGGAGTACTCTTAATTGGGCATTTGGCTATAAATGAACTGATGAATGTGTTGATGTTTATGTATATTAGTTTTAACATCTTATAACATATATTGTGCAAATACATACACTACTTCTGCTTTCCTTCATAGATATTTTGTTACATGCATTGTGCTTAATTACCTTCAAATTTTGTGGTAGCAATTATATTGTCAATACATGGAAAAGAGTAAACCGCAATAATAATTCTGCTTGTTTTTAGTACACTTGACTGCTACATATATTAGACCCCGAAGAATAATATCTAAAAGCTAAAAGGCTCCTGAAATGTGTTTTTATTTATTTATTTCTCTGCATTTTTTGCGGAACCAATTAAATTGCTTCTGGGCCACATGTGGCCCATGAGCTGCCATTTGAATGGGCTAGGCTGCATATTATTCAAAAACAAACGCACAGTAGTGTGCCTTTCGCTACTCATTCAGCAGATCGTTCCCATGCTTCCTGTTCACTGTTAAGACATGGAAACTGAAGGTGCATGTTCTTCACAGTCGTATTTGAAAGTAGCACCTAAGGAAATCTCTACTTTCAAGAATTGTCCTTTAAATTTAAAGAAGCACATTGAAGCAAGTTTTTTTTTTCCCCTCTTCTTATATGGAGCCCCTGTAGTCCCAAAAAGGTTTTTTAAACTTTTTAAATCTTGTGCAAATAATATTTTATGGATACAAGTAATATCTTAAGACCACATGTTACATATTGTGTGAGCAATATTTGTATATTGTACACACAAGATATTACAATGGATTCTTAAAAGCCCAGTTACTGAACCGTAAAAGTTGCTGGCTAACTGGAAAAGATGGACCCTGGGTTCGAACAAGATCTCATAGCCAGAGAACAATTTTGCTGTCCCTTGTTATGTGAGAGCTAATAAAAGCAGTGTCAGCTTCTCTTTGAGCAGAGAGAAGTATTTTTACTGCTACCTTATGTAATTTGAGCTGAGGGAAAACTTACTGAACACTGCCCTGCCAATGAGAGTCTACTAGAGCATCAATGACTAAGGAAAACATAAGTTGCTAATTAAGTGAACATTCCAGTTTTATGTGTAAGGGTGAACTTTGACTAGCAATATACTTTGTCTTGAATTATTGGATAATTACTTCCCCTCTGTTATTCTGTCTTCCACTGAATTGTAAAATGTGTGACTTTTATTTTTTTCCTGTCAGAAAGGCATTTAAAGAGTTTGGTCCTGAATGATGTTAATGTGCTGCATGCCCAAAACATGTGGCCCAGTGAGGCCGGAACTTGATTGCAGCATTCGCAGGTTGGATCTTGCCCTGGAAGCATTTTGGACAATTTTAAACGAGAGAGATGTACTTGATATATAATTATGAGTTGAATAGTTCTATGCATTGCGCATAATGGCATAATTCTGTGCATTGCTACTTTCCATTCCTTTTCTGAGATGTTAAGTGAGAGATCCTTTTCCCACTGTTCTCTTGGATCTTTGAAAGCGAGGGACTGTAAAATGATTTTATATATTACAGAGATGCTGTCTGAGTCCTCAAGACTGATCAGTATTTTTCCAGCATAGGGGTAGGTGGTAGATGAGGAAAATTGATCAGGTTTTGTTTAACAAAGTTTCTAATTTGAAGGTAGTGAAAGAAATGTGCTGCTGGAAAGTTACATTTGGAGTGTAATTGTTCGTAGGATGCAAAGACGTTGTCTATGTACAGATCTCTAAGTGATTTAATCCCGAATGTTTCCCAAAAATTAAACACCGCATACGTTTGAGAGGGTGGAAGAAGGTGGTTCTCGTGCAAAGGTACCACAGATAAAAGCTTCTCTATCTTAAAATACTTCCTACATATTCTGAGTGAATGAAGCTTAATTGGGTTGTTAGTATATTGGCGATAACTTGTATTTATTGGGGTACAAAGGAAGAAGTATAAAGTAGTGCAGGATTTTATTTCAATTGTGGACCAAGCCTGTGTATGTTCATCTATTTGTGTCAATGTACAGGTTTTTATAGCTTGTATATTTGCTACCCAATAATAAAATTGAAAGTTAGGTAGATGCCGACTTCCACCAAATGTCTTTGTAGGCTCACCCTTTGGATACATGGATGTTTTGAATTCCAAATAAATGAGGTTATGTTTTGAATCTAATTTCTTAAAAAATGTATATTGGAATGTTTTGAAATATAAAGAGAAGCTCAGGAAAGATATTAATCTTAACAATGTTAATTCTTCCAGCTAATGTGAAATGAAGGGTTGACCATCTATGCAAGTTTTGCTTAATTTTTTCCATAAAGATGGTAAAATTTTGTTGATAAAGAGCTTTATGTTTACTTGTGATGATTACCCCTAGGTATTTAAACTGATCTGTGATGGTAAAGGGGAAGGTGTCCAATCTAATATTGTATCCTTAAGAATTCACAAGGAAGAACACACTTTTATTCAAATTGATTCTGAGACCAGAAATCTTTTGAAGTTCTATTAGTGCTGCTAGGACTGCAGGCACAGTATTTTGTGGATCTGATATATACAGTTCTATATCATCTGCATATAGAAAAACTTTATGTTCCAGACCTTCTTTGATAATCCCCTTTATCTCATAAGCATTTTGACAGTGAATTGCCAGTGGCTCAATGGCGTTTGTAAAAAGCAGTGGTGACAAGGGGCATCTTTATCTGGTACCACATTCTAGCTTAAAGTATTCTGAATTAATGACGTTAATACAAACTGAAGCTTCTGGATTATTATACAGTAGTTTGATCCATGCATAAATGTTCAGGCCAAACCAAAATTTCTCCAGTGTAGTGAAAAGGTAGTTCCATTCGACCATATTAAATGCTTGTCTTTGCGGGTGAATATATTACATTAAACAGGCGTCAAAGATTGGAAGCTAAGTGTCTGCCTTTAATAAATCCAGTTTGGTCTTGTGATATTAGCGAAGGCAGCAGTTTCTCCATCCTTCTAGCTAGGACTTTGGAAAGTATCTTATCCTAATTTTGTTTAGGAAAGATGATAATTATTGCTTGGCGAAAAGTTTGTGGTAGATTTTTATTTTCTCTAGCTTCTGTAAATGTTGCTAATAGAAGGGGAACTAGCTGAGTTGATAATTTCTTATAAAATTTGGCATGGTAGCCATCAGGGCCTGCTGCTTTCCCAATATGAAGTGAGTTTATAGCTTCTAGTAATTCTGATAGTGCCAGAGGTTTATCCAATTTCTCTGCACTAAGATTCTATTAGTGGTATCAGTAATGCGTTAGATTGTGTCTTGTCTTCTTTAAACTTAGTAGAATATAAGGATTTATAAGAGATTGTGTCTTGTCTTCTTTAAACTTAGTAGAATATAAGGATTTATAAGAAGTCTCTAAATGTGTGCATTAAATTTTTATGGTCAGTGATTTTGTCTCCATTTGTGCTGGTGATTGCTGGGATTGCATTGCGAAATTCTTACTTGTGGATTTGTTGAGCTAAGATCTTTATTAGCTTTCTCTCCATGTTCATAATAATGTCTTGATTTAAATATGAGTTGTTCAGTTTATTTAGTTATTAAAAGGTTGAGTTCTGAATGCAGAGCCTGCCTTTTCCTATGAAGTGCCTCACCTGGACACCTGGCATGATCTTGATCTATTCCAGTAAATCTCGCTGATTAGATCTGATACCTTTTTGGTTTTTAATTTATTTCTGTGGGAAAGAGATGAGATAATCTGCCCTCTTAAGAAGACCTTCATGGTTTCCAGAAATTGCAGAAACCTCTGAGGATGTATTTTGTCTCTAAAAAAAATATTGATTTGCTTGGATATAAATTCTGTACAGTTCTCGTCTGCTAATAAAAGTGGGTTAAGACGCCATCTGCAAGATGAGCATGTAAGGCATAATGATTTTAGCTCCAAAATCAAAGGGGCATGGTTGTAAATAATAATAGTGTCATACTTACAAGATTTAATCGTAGGCAAGAAATTGTTATCTTCAAAGAAATAATCAATTCTTGAGTAACAATGATGCACTGGTGAGTAGAAGGAATATGCTCTTAAGTTTGGGTTTTGAAATCTCCAGGGGTCTAATAAGTTGTGGTCAGTTACAAACTGTGAAATTGTCTTTGCAGTGTTAGATGTCATCACCCCTGTGGCAGGAGACCTATCTAGGTCTGGATTTAAAACACAAAGTCCCCAGCCATTGTAATTTTATGAGTGTTCACATTTGGAATGGATGCAAATACATTTTGCATTAATTCCCTATAATTGACATTGAGTGCATAAATATTTATCAAAATCACTTTACAGTTAAATAAATTACCTATGACAATCACATATCTCCGTTCAGGATCTGATACTACATCTGATGCTACAAATGAGACTGTTCTATGTATAAGAGTTCCCACACCTCTAGTTTTCTTTGTAAAGCTGGAATGGAACATTTTGGAATGGAACATTTGGCCAGTCCAGTCTTTGTGCAGCCAAAACTGATCCTTGCTTAATAAGTGTTTATGTGAGTGAATGCTTTCTTTCTGTTTAATGCGTGATTCTGGCCTTTAACATTCCAGCTCACAAAGTTAACTGCCTGGTCTTGGAGACTTTGCTTCTGAACTTTTGTTGTCATTTTGTAGTCTTAACTGAAAATAAGACAGCTTTGACCATAATTTCCAATATTCCCAGGAGTTATTGCCATGAAGCCTATTGTTACGTTGGCACTTATAAGGATTAAAAGGATAGATTAAAGATAGTTTGCTCTCTTTCTCCCCCCATTTTGCCACCCTACTTGAGGCTGCACAAAGTCTCAGTCCTCTGACATAACTAGAGACTGAGCATGTCCAAAATATAACAAGCCAAAGCAGTGGTGTACGAGGAATACAATTGAGATATCTATTACCATTACAGTATTACTATAAGCATAAAATATAATCTTCAACAAAGGTGTTTAAAAGTGGCCCTGGATAAGCATAGTAAACCCTAATACAATAATAACAATTAACAATAAACCAAGGGTATAATATTGAACAGTCTACTTTAGAAGAGGAGGAAAAAAATTCTTCTACACATACATGCATATATGCATATAACTGTAATTAAAGCATAAACTAAAAAGTGGCCAAGAAGGAAAAAGCATGTATAATTACAGTACCAGTATCATTGCAAGCGGATCAAACAGCTGGTAAGATCTTCTTTGCCATGCCAAGATAGGCTACTACTCACAATCATATTTCAAAAAAGTTCCAGGATCAGTTTTCTTAACTCTTTTTCTGCTTTCTCGATAGAGGTATAGATGTAATGCATGCCTTGAATTTCCACCCACAATTCTAATCAAACGTTCATAAGGTGCATATCCATCCATCCATTTTCCAACTCGCTGAATCCGAACACAGGGTCACGGGGGTCTGCTGGAGCCAATCCCAGCCAACACAGGGCACAAGGCAGGAACCAATCCCGGGCAGGGTGCCAACCCACCGCAGGACACACACAAACATACCCACACACCAAGCACACACTAGGGCCAATTTAGAATCGTCAATCCACCTAACCTGCATGTCTTTGGACTGTGGGTAGAAACCGGAGCGCCTGGAGAAAACCCACGAAGACATGGGGAGAACATGCAAACTCCACGCAGGGAGGACCCGGGAAGCGAACCTGGGTCTCCTAACTGCGAGGCAGCAGATAAGGTGCATACTAAGAAGATATAAGGCTAAATGGCTTAACAAGTTTACAATAAAAGAGCCTTATACAAAGAGCATCTTTTTAAATTAAAGGGTAAAAGGAAAAGTTCTGAACTCATTAGGCAGCTTATTTAATTTTTGTAGACGATACATATCTTAATTAGTGTTCATTTTTCAGTCAGATGTGAGGCTCTTTTCTTTTAATCCAAGTTCATCTAGACAGCACGTTCCTCTGCCCTTTCTCTCCATGCACTGGAAAATTCCTCATTTATAACCTTTCTCCAATATTTCTTTTTTTTTTCTCCTACACTCTATGCTGTTCTCTTCTTTTTAAGCTTTATATGCATTTCTTCATGTACAGTAATACTTTGCCTAGAGGAGCACAATTACTGTGTTACCATTATGATTAGAATAGCCCAGCCAAAAAATATTTTTTGGATTGATCAGTTTGGGAAGTCCTGTTAAGTCATTTGGAGAGAAAATCATTAAATATTTACTCAGCAGCTGATCAGTCTGAGCATCACTAAAAATTATGTTAGATCTCCATCTGCTCCTGTATTTTTTGTGCTACGTGAACATGTGATTGCATCTTAAATGTTAGAAAGTCTCTGAGGGCTATCCATCCTTTGGTGTGCCAAGCAGTGGTATTTCAAGTTTTAGATATGTAAAACACTTTTCTCAAGTGTTTCTTGAATACGTTACTTATTTCTCTATGTTCAGTTTTTTGCAGTTGCATTTTTGGCTTCCTATGTAATTAATGGGACATATTCTTATTGGCATTTTCCCCTTGCTCATAATAGGAGACCTAAGTATCAGCTGCTCCATTTCTCTTGTGGTCAATATGATTCTGTTTGACTCTACTTATGAAACTCAGTTGTAGGAGGATTTCCATATTTGCGATCAGTTTTAGAGCTATCAACTGGCTTGTGTTTCATGCAAAAATACATAAATTATTTCTTGTTTTAGGTATGCTTTGAATGTTTTGCAAAGTCTTCTGGCTGATATCTCGAAAGAAGCAAAAAAAAAACATTTTTTGGAAACAAATTCTTCATCTGCTAAATAATAAAGGGATGAGTCAGTGGTTTGAAATTGTTATTATGCTATTTAAAATCCTAAACTAGAGTACAAGTGGTGAGCAGTTAGAAACAAAAGCAGCAAAACAGCAAGACTAAAGTTAGAATAGCAGGTTATTATTTATGAAAACATAATCAACTTGTGAGTGGGCTTGATGCAATGAAGAAAAGAAATAATATTGTCTCAAACAGAGGTAAAGAATTTTGTATAGCTTATATAGGTCATAGCCTTTGTTAAAACTTCACATAATTTAGACATTTCATTTATAGCTGGAAATGGTCTATCAACAGCAGAAATTAATACACAATTTTAATCTCCTGCCTAGATTATTTTAGCTTTATTCAATCTCTCAACTACCATAATGTTGTGGTTCTCAGAATCAGAAATTAACAAGAAGGTTAGAGAAGATGGAATATTGATTTAATAAAGCAGATGCCTTTGTAGCTACCGAGGTATACTTGAACTGAAATAACTGGCCAACCCAGTGTTTTCAACCTAGATAGATTAATCTTTAATATTTAAATGGTCTCCTGCAGGTAGGTTATTTTTGAATTTAATAATAGCAAAAGTAAATTGTTTTTTTCCTTTTGAAATTATGATAAATACCTTTAACAATACTGTTTAGAAAGTATTATGATTTATCTATTAAGTTATTGTAATATTCATGTTGTAAAATGTTTGTTTTTCAGAATTCATCTTTTTTGATATAAGAGAAAAATGTTAACTTTTCAAATTGTTTCATGTAGGATATTGAACCATTTCAAGTATTAAGACATGAAACCAATGACAATTCAAAACACATGCCCAGTTATTTAACTGGATGAATAAGATTTGTTCTGTCTCATTTCTTCCTCAAATCAGATGTTTACTTATTATAACTGGAACACTTTTTCTTGTTCCTTTTTCACATTTTGTATTGATTTAACAAATATACTTTTTATATGGAAACAATTTCTAAAGCATATCTTGTAATCAACACTACCATAGTTAGTAAACAAATACAATTATTGTTTTCATCTTTGCATTCTGAATTTCCTTAAAAGTTTAAACTGCAGTCTAACAGCAGTAATGATGATGGTGGAATTTTGCAGGATTCATAAATAAGAAGAAATTCCCAGCCGTGCTTTCCTGGTGGTTGAAGGCAGCTGGTGGTTATATTTAAGTTTAGGTTTAATGTTAATTTCTATAAATAACTAGCTTACCCTGAACCTAAATGATTATATCACATATGTTTTCTTCAGATTTATGTATGACAGTCAGAAGCAGTAGTCTGTTGTCAACATTTTAGGGAAAAAAGGGGGCATTGCATCTTTAAAACACATTAATGGCCTTATGATAAACAGAAAAATAATACTTATCCAGAAAGCAGTGTTTGAACAGTGAAATCATAAGTATCAACCAATTTTCCATATGGTGTTTCTCTTTATGTGCCAATGTCCAGGTTTTTAGAATGAGAATTCACAGACCTCATTGACCTTCACTCTCCTTCCCCGACAATTCCCAACTAATTTTTAGTCCGACACTAAGGTGAAGGAAGCTTTCTGTCTATCAAGTTAACGGTGCCAGATGGCATTCTTACAGAAGAAAGTGCAGTTCTTTCTGTCTTTCTATGTTAGCTCTGACAGCTCTTTGGAAAGAAACACTTGATACTCTGTGTTTTGAGTCTATCTACAGGCTAACTCTTATTAAACAATACTGTGTGATTCAAAACCTGCTTGCAAGCTATGGCTTTTCTACCTTTCCCTTCCACCTTCAAGGTACTTTTGAAGTACAATTTCTCTAGTGATCTACTGTTTCAGTTGGTATTGACTTAATGGTTGTTCTAGATTTGACATAACTGTATGCTATAAACCTTAGAGATGCACTCTATGCATTTTGTTGAGATGTTTTGATTTATTATTTTCAAAATATGTGTAGTAGCCGCTTGTAAGTTTTATGCAGAATTAAAAGTATTTAATAAAAATGTGTTTTTGTTTGTTTTTTTCATGGTATAACTATATATTATTTTTGATACAGGTGATCATATCAACTGGTGCATCATATGGTCTAAATCTGTCTGATACCTATGGAGTGGACATTGTAGGAAATATACCTACTGGGTGAGAAAATAATTGTTTTTGGTAATTGTTTTTGGTGTTTTTTGTTTTTTTTAACGTTAATATATTTTATTAAGGATCAACTGTTTGTTTAGCCTTTAAGATATTATAACAAAAGAGTGAAAGATTTAAATAATATGGTGGTTCTGAAAAAAGAAAAAGATTAAGGACACAGAATTTTGGAAGTAATCCGTAGGTTTGTGGCATTGTGCCTGTATTCTTTTCCTTTTTTTCAGAGCAAATATATTTGCCTTTGACAGAAGCACAGAGACACAACTTTTCACTTACTCAATTTTAGTGTTAATATTACAATTATCTGGGTACTAATATATTTAATTATTCTTGTTTTTAATATCTGACATGAAAAATAAATCTGTATGGAACTTGCTATTCTGTATAATAGTGTTTAAATGTATTGCTTAGTGCCTGTGCCTCTGTGGAGTCTGAATATCCCACACCCTCATTTCCACAAAAATATACAGACTAGATTATTTGTAAATTGGTTCCATTATGAGTGCAAGTGCAGCTAGATATACAAATGGGTCCTGCAATTGGCTGGCATCCTCTTTAGAGCAGTTTCATGCCTTATGCCCTATACTGCTGGAATAAGCTTCAGACCACATGGCCCTTGCCTTGGATTAAGCAGGTCTGACTATGCAGTAATTAACTAACAAAAATGTTTTCATTAATTTCCTGATTATAGATTTAAATTTACAGTCTAATTGAGCTTGATATGTAATTTGACATGAACTTAAGTAGTATTCACTTTTGACCCCTGTTAAACAGGCCATGCTGAACTAAAATAACCACCCAGTTAAAATATTTGGTATAATATTATCTGTAAATCTTGGTGAATCTTTTCATTTGACAGATGAATTATCTAACTTTAATTATTACTTACCAGGGACTTATAATAGCTAAGAGTTCAGTATGCATTATTTATTTTTATTCTTTAGTGCTAGCATTTGGTCAAAAGTTGAAATCGCAGTTTAGAAATCTTGGTGAAATTACAGTAAAACTTAAAACGCATGTGCACAACTGGTCAAAGTCATGTGTGAAAGAACCCAAATCCATATTCTTGGAAAATCTTCTCTGACTCCCTGGAATTATACTAGGTCTTCAGCTGAGGAAATTGTGCCCATTAGCTTCCTTTCCTAGGTTCATATGCTGGCTTTTCTGAACTTACCTAAAATGCCTTTACTCTTACATGGTTTCATGATTATAATTTACAAAGCCTGATTACTGTCAAGCTAAAATTTATTAACTGCAGTGATAAAATGCTTTATCTTTGCATTAGAGAACACCTTTTTTATTCTATCCTGGCTTGTCAAGCAGTACTGCTAAATCCATTTCGAAGTAGATGTGAAGCTGTAGCCCCACTGCCACTTGCTTTGTCACTATAATTGTCAAGAAACAGAATGTAGTTTTTTTGGAGTGACAACAGCTTTGCTTCGGGGAATTCAGAAACTGAACAGCCTTTGCATAGTTGGTCTACGGTTGGTGTATTTTGTTTTAGAAGGAATTGTATTGCTAACATCTGTTTTTGATAGCTAAATGTGTGTTCATATAGTACAGAAAGGTGAATTTGTTTTTTAAATTGTTGCACACATAATGAATCCTTGACACAGCCTTTGCACCAGTTTACATTACATTTTCAGAATTCCTAGGTTGCCCTCCTCCCCATGATGTACCTTACTATCAAAACAGTATTGTGAATTTTGGTATTTCTAATGCAAACTGGTACATTCTTCTCTTCCTTTCTATAAGCTGTTCATAAATAAAATGTGAAACAATCAGATGGGAAAGAAAAATGAGGTAGAAGAGTTCCATCTACCTTTTGGGTACTCTGATGTTCTCATACATTCTAAAGACCAGAGGTAACCAGTATCCCAAAACTGAATGTGTGTATACAGTATGTACTGAGAGGTAGTCTGTGTAGGGCCGAATTATGCCATGTGCTCAAAGTTTACAGGATATATATTGTGGGATATGGATGAATACATATAAGATACAATAGGTATCTGTGGGTTTTTTGGCTACCATCATGTGTTGACACCTTTGTGCTGCTCTTTTTTGGCTAAAGTTTTATTAACACTCACGTGACTAGTAAAATATTGATAATGACATACTTTGAACTGCAAGTTAAAGTAGTGAGTTGTCCAAATTGTTTATTAGCATTTCAGGGAACCTATTCTTTATTTTATTTTGTAAGCTTGATGTTATAGTAAACTTTGCTGAAGTTCTGTTGTGGTTCAGAAAAGGCTTAGTCCACATGATAAGTGCACATACTCAGTATGGATATAACCTTTATGGGGTTGAAGAAGTTATAGATTTCATCTCTTGTAATTGAACAAGAATAATTGAAAATGAAACTATTAATATGGATTAAAAGTTGTATCTCATTTTGGCAGTATATTGGTAGTCTTCTCCTAAAGCTCATTATAAAGTCAGATACTTATGTCAGTTTTACTACAGAATGCTTCATTAGCAAACAGAACAACATATTCTAGGGAAAGCAATGTTGGCAGTGAGGCTGCGGTTTGCCCCAATCCAACTGTAAGTTAAAAAGATACTAATCAAACAAAGTCGTTTTTTTTTTGGTGTTAATATTACCTTACGTTTAAATTGCTATGCCTAATCACATTTCTTCATGAAATTCTTGTTTATAATATTGCACGATAATTTCAAAAAATATATATTTTTCAGGTTGCTTCCTCCAGCTCTACCAGATTTTGGCTTAATGTCTTCTTTGCTTATGGATTCTGTTGCTATCGCAATTGTAGGATTTTCAATGTCAATATCCATGGCAAAAATTTTTGCTATCAAACATGGATACAAAGTTAGTGGCAATCAGGTAACTGTGTCTTTGGCTATTTTGTTAAGCAGATTTTAATAATAATTTTTGGCCTGTGTAATAAGGCATTTGAAAACTTTTATGTATGTATCTCTCTATTATTAAAAAAAATCCTGGAAAGAAAAAGTATGGTGATGAGACTTGATCTTGGAAGTTCTCGGAAGACACTTAAAAGACCCGCGAGATGCAAACAATATCAAATAAGAGCACTCAGTCGTGTAAAGGCACGTAGCACACACAGATCCTGTGCTCTCAGCACATATAAAGCGTATAAAGACAATACGTTCTAGATGAAACGTCAATGATTAAGCAAAGAAAAAAGAGCAGCGTGGAGAAAAGAGACCCAAAAGCGTTGGAGAAAAAAGGCAGATAAGAGATTATGAAAGCAGTGGAATTCGAAGGGCTCAAACAAACGATGTCGCGATACACATGTAGAGAAAGGTAAAGAATGTGAAAGCAGTAAAATTTCAAAAGTATTGTAGCGTCCCAGCCAAGTTGAAGCCTTTTTTGTTTTAAGTGAATGTTAGGTCCGATTGAAGGAGGGTAGAGTACAGCACAGAAGACTGATAGCAACGTGACAGCAGATGATCCGACGGCACCTCCTTAGCATGCGTTGAGTCACCCCCTTGATAACATGAGCAGCATTATACGTCCTGAGAAAGAGATTTAACCATGGCCGGGGCTGGAAATTAAGGACAAGTATTGTTTTTACAATGTCACACGAGAGAAGGCAGTAAGACATCATTTAAAACAAGTCCACGGACATCTAACCTAGCAGTTGTTGGATTGCTTTTGGCAGACTTGCTTCATGTGCTTCAAGCTCTTAAAACAACGACAAGAGACAAGCAAAACACGCAGCTCCTCAGCAGCAAAAAGCCTGCTTCTCCTTAGTGTGCGTTCAGCCAACCTAACCCTCGCCCCGCTTTCACAATGCGAGTGATAGAGATGCGAAGTGGCTTAAGAACAGCTGCTGTACAGGCTTTGAAATGATTGGGCAGCGAGACAAGCAGAACAGGCAGCTCGCCAGCAGCAGAAAGACAGCAGATGATCTGACGACATCTCCTTAGCGTGCATTCAGCCACATCCCCTTCAAAACGCGAGCACTGTTAAACATTCCTGCGAGAAAGAGATGTAACCACCCTGGGGCCGGAAATAAAGTATTGTTTTTACAAAAGTTTTAAAATAAAAGTGAAAATAATGCATATGCAACAATTCCCATGAAACTAACAATCTCTTTAAATTGTATATCTGGTAAACCAAACCCGGGGGTGGGTGAGTGAAGCCCCCTAATTTTTTTAAAACATCAGAAACCACATCTTTTGTGGTTTTAGTGAAATGTTATATTTTTGCTTAAAGATGTTTGTTCCACAACAGTTAAATTTGACTGTTACCTTTTAATGCTTGTTAATTCCCATGATGTGACTCATTTTTATTTTGAGTTGGGTATCCCTATATCAGTTGTATGTTAATTACCCGTGTTTTATGATAATATATTTTTTTTATTCTCCATTTCACTTTTAAACTGCTAAATCATGAAGGAGCAATATAATATTTTAATAATTATTCTAGTGGTGGTGTTATTGTAATTCTTATTCTTGAAAACCTAATTTATTTATGGCAGCATAATAATAATAGCAGATATTTAGTTTTCATTAACTTTGCATGTTTGTAAATATGTTCTGATTTTATTCCAATTATTTTTCCCCATCCTGTTCCAGGAGCTCATTGCTTTAGGTTTGTGCAATTGTGCAGGATCATTTTTCCATACATTTGCAGTCACGTGTTCAATGTCCAGAAGCTTAGTCCAAGAAAGCACAGGAGGGAAAACACAGGTAATTTACAGATTAATTTAAATGCTGTGGATTGTTGAAGTAGATAACAGAAGTGCACATTTCTTTGAATAGATATGAATATAAACTTTACTTGGAGGCAGTACAGAATATAAGAAAAAGTGGTTTTGCTAATTATTTGAAAATTTTAAAATGCAGTCTTCATTTACTATGCATATTAGGAAATAAAATGTGCTATTTAAAGGATTAAAAGCTTTCACGCTACATATTGTACTTCAGAATTGTATTGTGTGACCACTAGGGTTCTTAAACAACATAAACACAAGTTAATTACCACTGATTTCTCATTCTGACACATTGATTTTTTTAATGAAATCACTATAAATCAATCCAAAACAAAGTTCAACAAATAACAGTTCTATAGATTACAGAGTCTCAGTCTTTTGAAAGTTCCAGTCCTGGTTTTAACCTTAAATGTATTTTGACCTTCTTCAATTCAGTCAGTCTCTAGGGAGTCTCTTAACCCTATATCCCTTACCTTTTTAGTTATCAGATCTAGGTTCCCCTTTATCACAGTAATGCCTGGTTTATGTCATAGTTGATACTTCTTGCTCAAAAAAGCAAACAGGTGGGTGTCCATCTAGATCCTTATTTTATAATTGATTTTAACAACACATGACTTAAAGCGGAAGGGCTTCATTGCTTTAATTTGATGTCACGAGGTGGTGTCTGCTCTCGGGTACTTGCAGCTCCTTTACTAAGCATGTCTTTTTATTGTGTTCCCCTGGAAAGAGAACCAAATATGATTTTAGACATCTAGAATCCCTTATCCATTTAATTTTGATATTAACTGTGGTTCACATGCTTCCTGCATGAGTTTGCTAGTTCTCCTTGTGTCCGTTTGACTCTCCTCTGCATGCTCTGGTTTCCTACTGTACTTCAAAGACCTGCAGGTTAGGTGGATTTGTGATGTTAAATTTGCCTGTGTGTGGATTGGCACCCTGTTCAGCAATTGTTCCTTATGTTTGCTAGAATTGGCTCCAGCTTCCCGACAGCCCTGCTCTAGATAAGCAGGTTCAGAAAATGGATGGATGGATAATATTGTTACTCTGGTTTCTGATAACTTCCTCAACACATTCAGGTTATGTTGATTGGAGACTCCAAACTTGTCATTTAGTTAGCTTACGACAGAAGATACTTTGCAGCTATCATAATGTACAGGGTTACTTTCTGTCTTACACTTGATTCTTCCAGCAACCATGTAATGAAAAAAGTTAATCAAGAAAATGGATGGAATTAATGATTTGTATTTTAGCATGTTGTCTTTTAATAGTACAAAGTGCAGTGACATTTAATGTAGTGGGAATCTATTCCATTACATATTTCTCAATCCTCAAGGCTCCTGCATATAACAACTTGATAAATATCCACTGGGTTTTGTATATGTTGTTTTAGATTTACTGTATGTGAATTTTTGTTTAAAAATATCCATTTTATTATGATTTTAATTGTTTTGCATAGTAAATTAGCAGATAGGCAACCATTTCTATTTATATGGCAATAACCTTAATTAAATTGAACAGATTTTTTTCAACCCTTCTCAGAGTGCCTATAAATTTAAATGAGCAATTTGTACTTTCTCCCCTCCCTTGAAAGTTCATGACCTTTCAAAAATGCTGACACATTGCTTCAGGTATGTTCATAAACTTGGAACCTTTCCCAACAATAATGAGGTAACTGTCATGTTAGGAAGTGAAGTCAAATCAAGTTTATTGTCATGTGTGCATAGTACAATGAAATTCACACTTCCTAAAGACAAAAATACAATAAAAATAAAAACAAAGTTGTTCTTGGAATGGAGAGTATTACATGTTCCACATCAAGGAATGTAATAATGTTTGTTCTTCTGCTTTATTCAAGTTTTCATTAAAAGTAATTATTTGTGATTTCTTTGCAAGTTCCAATGTTATTTTTTTTCTAAATCTGCATTTAATTTTGTTAATATTTCATTCTAGTATTGTGAGATCATTATGTATTACATTATTGTTGGTTGATAATACAGTTAAAACTACTTCTAACTAAATGGTAACAATCAGAATATAATTGAAATAAAAAAGGATTTAAAAAAAAATCAATAGCAAAACCTAATTGCACACCCTCTTTCACTTCTGTCGTTTTACGTGTGAGGACTTTACTAACAATCATCTATTTGTCATCATTCCCAAAATTATGTAAACTGAACTATAGGTGACAAAATAAAACAATTATTATTTTTTGTGATTTTTGTTTTCTTTTCTTTTTAATTCAACAAAATAAGCTTGCTTACCCTTTATCTTTTAATATCCAAATTTTAGTTGGCTCAGGAGAAATGAAAATTTTTACATTTGTGTGCCATTGTATTATAATTATTTATGAACCCTATTTTTCTACTGTACTGTAAATAACAGAAATATCTGAATCTTCTATTTAATCACAGTCATGTTATGTTCATTGCTATATTGCAAAAGAAAGAACCCTGATAGAGAGTGTTTACATTTTTTATTGCTTTATATGTTTTTTTTTTCTTAAGACACAAGAAAATCTGGATATTTATTGCTAATTAACAGAGAGGTGTTCGGTGAAAGCATGCTATACTTAATTTGTAAGACAATCGTTTAGAAAAAGATTGAATATATTAATAATTATTTACCTTATATAAATGTAGTCTGTTGTGCACAAACATTATTAGGAATTAGTATTAGTATTATGCCTGGACCTAAATGATCTGTATAGTTTAAAAAACAGAAATGCTTTGGTTATTGTTGTGTGAGCATGTATCCATCCATCCATTATCCAACCTGCTATATCCTAACTACAGGGTCACGGGGGGTCTGCTGGAGTCAATTCCAGCCAACACAGGGCACAAAGCAGGAAAGAAACCCCAGGCAGGCTCCGCAGGGCACACACACACAAGCACACATCCACACACCAAGCACACACTGGGGACAATTTACGATCACCAGTGCACCTAACCTGCATGTCTTTGGACTGTGGGAGGAAACCGGAGTACCCAGAGGAAACCCATGTAGACACGGGGAGATGAGCATATATAATATATGTAAAATAAAATGCTTGTTTTGATTTCTTCCAGATTGCTGGCTTATTGTCATCTCTTGTGGTTTTACTAGTTATTGTGGCAATAGGATACCTGTTTGAACCTTTACCTCAGGTAATGACATTTTTGTTTCTTATATTTTAATTAGCAATTTAGACAGCCAGGTAAAGGGTTGTCCTCAAGTGCTTTTAAAAAATGTCTGAAAGGTTGTGGGTATCAAAGTAGTTATATCAAATCCAAATAATGCTTTACTTTAAAAGAGCTTATAATGAATAAAAAAGAACTGTTTGTTTAACTTAGGGTGCAGTCAGTACCTAGGTGGAATTGTTAAAATAATAAACAGAGACTAACTTTTACCCATGTTGTTGTTGTTGTGTTTTTTTTTTTTTCTTTCATTTCACTTCTCTTGATTTGAAACATCCTGAATACCTTTCAAACAAGAGAATTTAGATCAAATATTTTTTGACCATGGCACATAGAGCTGTTTAAATTTTGAGTACTTTTGGTAGCTGTCATAAAATTCAAAATTAAATATTTTTTCTTTTGTGCACAATATAAAATGTATTTTAGTATTGCTAAATTTTCCATTTTCAGTGACAATGTCAGTCTTATTTTTTACCTTTAACATTTTTAGGAAACGTCAGATTAATCTGTCTTAACGTAAAAAGGCAGTAATTGAGCATGTTTACTTCATAATGACTTTAGAACATTTGTATTTGCGCTATAAAGCATCAATCCTCTAAAGATCAATCAGCTGAATGTTTTTTATACAGGCTGCATGCTTTGTTTTTGTAATGCCAGATGGTCAGCTTGATGTTTCATGTCACTTATTATCCATATAGATATGACAGTGAGACAGTGCTGAAAGTCATAAGACTCTCATGCTTATCAGGGTGATCTGAGAAGAGCAGCATCACTCTCAATGCTTTCCACGATCTACAAAGATGTGGCACTTTTCATCAGTTGCCCAGGAGTGACTTAGAATTATTAACTAACAACTTACTATAATGGAAATCATTCTTGTAGTACTTTATGACATCTGTTATTTGCTGTCACAGTTTTTGGCGTGGTTTCTGTTCACCTTAAAGGATAATTTCTTTATTTTTCAAGTGGAAGAATTTCTTCACAAGATTTGTATATATTAATTTGCCACATGAAACTGCATTCTAAATTGAAACATTATTAAAATAAAAAATTATTAGCCTACTCTTTTGTTTTATAATGGAGCTTATGAGTACTTGGGTCCCAGTGTTTTTTTAAAAAAAAAAAAAAAATTCTTACTGAATACATCCACTTAGTTCAATTTAAGAAAATTAGCCTTTTGTCTTTCTGGGATGTGCTTGTAACAACAAAAATAAGCTGGAAGGAATAATTATCATCACAGACTTTTGGTACTATTATCTCAAGGTAAGGATAAATCTATTGGTCATTTGTCTGCTTGCAGTAAACACCGTGAAATGCAGTTATGACAGCTCCCAAACCCCCCTTCCTTTGCCAACTTACTTCTGCTTATTTTTCTACTTCTGTAGTTATGTTTCTTCAGCAATCATGTTCTGGCTTGAAATAATTGACAGATGCACTCTCAAATCATATGATTATTTTTTTTCTTAAACAGTACCTACTTACAGCATCTACTTTTCACCTATTACAAGTAGCAAATCTGAAGTTAACTGATTACATGGCATTACATTTTTAATAAAAGCCTTAGATTTTTTTGAAAGAGCCAAGTCGCATGGATATTGCTCTTTCTATGGCATGTTGTCCACACACGATTAAAAAAATACATATATTTGAAAATGAAAAGGCAGAGTGTATGATAGAGTAGATTGAAGCACCACAAACCAGTCATTGAAATTTTAATGAATGATCAGTCTTTTGTTGCTGAGGATATGAAAATAAAAGTGAGGACAATGTTTTTGAGTGAGTAAATTCCCTCACACTCACCGACACCAATCAATTCCGTAAATACAGGGGAAGAACATGCAGACTGCATGTAGAACCTGATGCTGTGGGGTAAGAAGGACAGCTCTGCACTATCACTCTGCCTATGCTAAAACTTCTGTAGTAAACATCTGGATGGTTAAACTTAGGTGAAATGATATGGCTAAATTGGCGTGAGTGTGTGTTAGCCCTTTGATGTACTGTTCCTGTCTTGCGCCCATTGATTCTAGCTGCCCTGGATAGGTGGTTTAGGAAGATGGATAGATTCTTACCTATAACTTTTGTTCAGTTCTTGTCACTTGATTACATGCTACATATGTGTTCAGTGTTCTCTCTTATCAAAGGAGATACATGCATCTAGTGGCAATAGGAAATGTCCTTGCAAAATAAGGTTCCCATATAAGTGAAAGAATATATGTAATCGTAAGTGTGACATTTTTCAGTTATTGTATACACGTAAGTGTGTGCAGAACAGAAATACAATTCACATCTGGGCATCAACATTTAATGTCAATAACAGCTCTTAGCGATGATTTTCCAAGGTGAATCCATGCTCTACCCTTGATGGGTGCTCCAAGAGATGTCCTTTTGAAATGGATGTATGTCACAACAGTGTTTTGCTTTTTATTTTTTCTTTCTTAAAACAACATGGATGTGCTCTATTTTACAGTATGTCTGTGATCTCAAGACAAGGATTAATACTCAGTAACATTTTTACCTAGAAAATGGTAGAATTTTAGAATGGTTTAAGGCTTTTTTTCATAATAGGACCTATGTACCTATAAGCTTAATTATAAAATGCAAGAGTGGCTAGTCATTTTTTTAAAATGTATAAATAATGCTTCACTTTAGAACAATTTGATGTGGCAAATTAATAAATGCCACGATTGTGAAGAAATAATTTCAACTTACTGAATGTATTTTTTTTAAGCAATGGGTTCCATTACTTTCTTGCAACTGAAAGCACTGGATCCTAACTTGTAAATTACTTAGACAGAGGTGTCGCAAGGACAGCTGTTTTGAATAGACCACTACCAACAGTATTTTAATTCATTTGGGAAAGATGTGTTCAACTTTTCAATGAGACATATTTTGGACATAGCACGGCTTGCTGACAGTGAGTACATATGATAAAAAAAAAATGTTTTTCTTTTGCAGACAGTATTGGCTGCTATTATTATGGTAAATCTGATGGGAATGTTTAAACAGTTCAGAGATATCCCATCCTTCTGGAGAAGCAGCAAGATAGAACTGGTGAGCTATTAATTATTTTTACTCATGGGATAAAACATTTTCCAATTTAAAACTTTTTTTTTTTTTTTTTAAGAACTGGTAAATTTTAGAGAAAAATCAAATACATCATGCACACTTAATTTGTGTTGTATTTTTAACATTTGCGTATTTTAGGATGTGAATATGAAGTTATAGTTTAAAACCACTGCAAAAGAGACAATTAAGCTATTGGACAAGGTCCAATGCCCTTGTGTTCTTCTATAAGGTGCAATCAGGAGAATAATGCATTTTCTAAAAGGTATCTTTGTACAATATTATCAGTTCTATGAATGAAAAAGTAAGTTTATTTTATAACAAATCTATCTTTCATAATCTTTGCTATGATTTTTGTCTATTTAGTGAGTTAGCATGTTTTTGAATGCTTTATGATTCTTGGAACAGAAATTATAAAAATGGAGCTAAGAAATATTTTTATACAGTCACATAGGTAAGGTAATTGGAAAGATCACATTTCAGGTATTGTCAAATAAATGGAAAGTTTAATATAGTCATTAAACACATGAAGCAGTGAGATTAAATTGATAATACTTATTTCAACCTGCCCATACACTATAATATACCTAAGTTACTTTGTGGAATCTATATTTTTGAATTCACTTTAAACTTCATAATTGTAATTTTGGATAACAACTATTAATGCATTATGTCATTACTACATTATTCAGTTGTCTTTGTCAACTTTTGATTAGATTCATTCTCCCTTTACTCTCTCAACCATTAAGCAGCATATTGAAAAGCTGTAATTAGAAAATACAGCTTTAAGATGATATGTACCCAAGTAAGACTGTTTATAATATGTAGAACAGATGGACAGAGCCTTATTACATAAGTTTCATCTTTCCAGCATACGGATTTAATTTACTAGTCCATCTCTGGCACAGATTGTAGAGGAAAGTATTTTTTTGAAGAGCAACTTTAAATTATTTCTCTGTGCTTATGAAACTACAATTGTTGTCCTAATCTTGTATCCTTGTTTTTAAAAATCTGCAGGTGACCTGTTAATATGATTTGGAAATTGCTACTTTTTCAGTTCAGTCTTTTTTAGAAACAATGACACAGTATTACTAAAAGGGGTATTTTAAGGAAGAAAGAAATACTAAAATGACCAAAATCTATAATTTGCAGTAATATTTCTGTGGCAAATTGTTTTTTTCGCAAAGCTGTTCTAATGTAACAAGTGTCTTCTATATACAGTATATGTCCAGAATTTTGAATATCTTGCTAAAAAATAGACAGTTGTGTTAAAACCTTTAAAGAAGATAAAAGTGCATGATTTGCTTCATAAGGTGCCATCAACACTAAATTCTAAATTCAATTTAAGCATTGTTTTACTGTAACTTTAAACTCTTGTAGGTTGCAATACACAGTACACCTCATTATTATTTGGGGTATTTTGTAGTTCAGTAAAATTTTGATGCAATATTTATTGAAGGAACTTTGGAGAAAATTTTCATTCTAACTAAATCTGCTTGAAAAGGCCGGAAGTTTTTTTTCCGAACTATGGCTTTTAAATAAAAAATACTAAAGTGAAACAGTTCAAATTTAGACTAAAAAAACATAGAATTCACAGTATATTGCATACTTTTTGTCACATTTAGTTTGAACCCTGAAATCATGGTATGTTTCTTAGAGGAAATTGAAATAGTGCTAATGGCAAATGGATGCTGTCTTACTCAGTTAGTTTCAAGCCCAGCACATGGTAATGCCTGTATGGATCTCATTTTTCAAACAATAAAGACAGAGTAATAAAAGCAGAAATGTTATTGATACTTTAAGCAACAGTAAACACAACATGGTAAAATCTGAGATAATCTTTGAAAACATACAAATGAATACCAAAACAAAGATCTTGAGGAAAGCCAACTTTATGGGGATGAGGAAGTACAGTGGACGGTTCACGAACGTCTCGGTACATGTACAACTCGGTTTACGACCAAAAAGTTCACCAAACCTTTGCCTCAGTTCACAACCACACACTCGGTATATGAACAAGCCAGTTTCCCTTTCGGTTTGTACATGTTCAGTCTTTTCCTGTGCAGTGAGCGAGCAAGAGAGAGAGAGCGCGACACACACACACACACAGGCAGCGGGAGAGAGAGACAGTTGCACACACACAGGCAGCAAGAGAGAGCGTGACACACACACAGGCAGCGCGCGTACACACACAGGCAGCGCGAGAGAGAGCACGACATACACACACACAGGCAGCACGAGATGCAGACACACACACATACACACACAGAGGCAGCGCGAGAGAGAGCTGGACGCATTAAGGTAGGAAGGCAGTTAAAGAATGCACTGGGCTTGATTTTGTTTTCACTTCTGTTTCCAGTGATCAGTTTGTAGCGTGCATTGTTGCAATGTTATTTTTCTTGGTGGTTTATTAAATTACGGATTTTTTCAAATGTTCATTTTTTTCCCTGTGCTTAAAACTCATTAAAAAAAGTGCTTTTAGCCAGTGGTTGGTAGCGCTATAGCGCAAACTAATTGCAGTGTTAGTTTTCTCTGTTGTTCAATGTTTTCTCAGTGTTATTCAATGTTTTTACATTTAGTTTACTATTACGCTGTGCATTCTATGGTTTAATTAACTATATTTGTGCTTAAAAACTAAAAAAATATATAAATTTACATACAGTTCGTATGGTCTGGAACGGATTCATTGTATTTACATACAATCCTATGGGGGAAGTTGCTTCGGTTCACGACCAAATTGGTTTACGACCAGAGTTTTGGAATGAATTATGGTCGTGAACCGAGGTTCTGTTGTACTTAGAAAACACAGAATGGGAATGCATTAGCACAACTATAAATGACTTTCTGATCCAAGCTCAAAATAAATTTATTCCTAAAACCATTAAAACAAAATTACTGAAAAATTGATCAAAATGAATAAATAAGGGTATTATAATTAAAGTAAAACTGAAAAGATCACTGTACAAGAAAATTAAGAAATCAGCCAAATAATTATGACTTGAAAGAATACCGAACACTACAGCAAGAGATCACAAATAGCATTTGAAAGTTCAAAAGAGAAACCGGAAAGAAATTTGCTAGTGAAACCAAAACAAACAGCAAGACATTTTTAAGTACTATTTCAGTTAAAACCTCAGGAACATAAATGGAGAAATCACTGAAGAAAAGTGTTTGTAAAGGAAGAGAAGAATGGATTGTACTATTCAAAAGTTTATATATTAAAAAAAAAAAAAAAGCTTTTAGATAATAGTTTTAAATTGGAAGCATCATATGCTTCAATCTTTCAATATATTGAAAATTAATAACACCCCTGGACATGATGGGATTTTACCAAAGAAATAAAAGATGTCATCAATAAATACTTATTAGGCATATTTGAGCAGTCACTTGAGAAAGAAGATGTACCTGAGGACTGGAAAGTTGCAAGTGTGACATGCAAAATTATGGAAATTTAAATTAAAAAGTACTTATGGTATATGAAAACTATATACTAAATATTCTATTAATTTCTATGATACATTTGCAGTATATAATCTAATGTTGAAAAAATAACTGTTACAATAAGCTGGTGGGAAAGATTTAAGTACATGTGGGTCAGATCTTAAGGAACACAATCTGACCCTGTTAAATAGTGGACGACAGTGATATATACAGGTATATTTATTTACTATTTTTTTAAGACCTTGCCAACCATGTTTAGGGACAAAACTAATCATTACAATGTAATGAAGTTGGTAAGGGGAATTGAACCTTTAGGAACTAATGGTCTGAATATAGTTTTCCTCCATTTTGCTAGATTGTGCATCTAATAACTAATATGACTATATGTTTAATTTTAGTAGGGTGTATTTCAAGAAGCTGTAGTAAGTAATACAAAGTGGGACTAATTTTAGTATGGAGATCATGGAGGAATAGTGTGACAAGTTTAAAATAAAATACAGTGCAAGTACAAGTAAAATTTGAAAGCATAGTGAAATTCCATAGTGGACAAATAATGTGCTAAGAAAGAAATTGGAAAAAATGCATCTGGCTAATGCACAGTTAACTAATAATCTTGGAGTTTTGAACTATTGAGAGCAGTGATTGAATCTTTAAAGGTAGTTGGAGAGGAATATGGTAGGAATTGCAGACATTAACACAGTGATTTGTTTGTTTCCCTACTGTTTTATCAGTAAAAAAAAATAGTCAAAAATCAGTGCAATGTAATAGGAACAGTAAGAGTGAAGTAAAATATACAGAAGAGTAGCAAATGTTCTCAGTTGGTATTCCTGACATTCACATGTATTGAGAAGTTGAAATCCTCCTAGTAGGCACAGAGTCTATTGAGGAGGTACTCAGTGGTTTGGAAGTGTTACTAGCATTAAAAAGGCTCAAATTAAATGAGTCACTTGTACCAGATAACACTTCTAGATTTCTTACAAAATGGTGAATATGTACTGTACATACAGTAAATGATAGATGCACATATTTCGGTGCGTTCCTGGAAAATTCCTAAATTAGCAAATGTTGGCACATTATAAGAAAAAAAATATGTCTCATCTTATTAACTATAAACCAGTGAACTTAATGTATATCATGGGTAACTTAATAGGAGCATAATCTTCTCTGTCTGAAACTGATGCACACTGCAAATATTATATTTTTATATTTATATACATCCGGTGCTGCCGCAAGTGGCAGCCTTTTCAGCAGCTCCATTTTGTGAATTTCCCCTTGGGATTAATAAAGTATCTATCTATCCATCTATATATCTAATATAAGACACCCTGTTCTTGAGGACAGATGGGAGCAATATGACTTTGAGTCAGATAGTTTTCTCTTAGCAATTTTAACTTTTAACACACACATTCATGTCCAGGATATGTTTTCCAAAAGACATTGTAGAAAAAAATCATCATATATTAGTATATTTTCTTCATAGATTTTCATGAGACCCCATTTAAATTATTTATTAATTATTTATTTTAAGTATGAAGTGTCACTGTTTCAGCTCCTAACATAAAACACTACTGAGTTCCTGAATACTTTTGGAGATTTACAGTGGATGGAAAGTGTTAATGTGGCAGTACAACTATTACCTTGTAGTTAGCTAGAGAAATAAACCCATAGCCCTTCTTGAGTGAAAGGAAAACTTCAAAAATCAAAGGCATGTTTTATCCTCTGTTTTAATACATTTTAATTCAGATACAGTATATGAAGGTGTAGGTCAAGATAAACTAAGCTTTCCAATGCAAACAAATGCCTTTACAGAGTAGTCATCATCTGTTACTCCATGTGCTGCTAATTGCTCAATCTGAAGTAATAATCTGAGCTAAATTTAGTCTGGAGCCATACAGTTACTTGAGGGAAAAATATGTTTTATATTCTGCTTCTTGCAATCTTGATAACTGAAATGTAATAGTAATAAATTAGGTTTTAGAATTGTTATTTAGAGTCAGAACCAGTTAGGTGGCTCCAGGGAAAAATGACACATATGCAAAGTTTGTATGCTTTAGGTCTGTAGTGTCTGATTTTTATCTGAATGACATTTTGTTTGTCTCTTTATTTTAGACAATTTGGTTGGTGGCATTCATTGCCTCACTTCTCCTGGGGCTTGATTATGGATTGTTGGTGTCTGTTGGCTTTGCAGTCCTAACAATTGTCTACCGAACCCAAAGGTATACAATTATGAAAAATATCACTATCTTTTAGAGATCTCTGTAAAAGATCTAAATGTACCCTAATTACTGTTTATTTCAAGATACATGTAATGCATTTGATGACATCTTAAATTATTTAGAAATGTCTGTATAAATATATGTATACATTTTAGATTCCCTTCCATTTTTTCATGATATTTCCATAAAATGTGGTTGTTTAAAGATATTTTTAAATTAATTGTGGATGTGTTTAATTGATTTCCAATCCAGTTAGGTATGTTGACAAAAATCTGTTTAACTATTCAAACTCTACTATTCAAGATTTAAAAATGTAGTTGTCTTTATTGTATATCACATTTATTGTTTATGTGTAATATGATACTTGAATATGATGATTGAAAATTAACAAAATAAAATATATAGGTAAGGCTCAAACCACAATATTTATGGTTTTACAGTGACATGTGCTACTCTCTGTGCTTTTCTGCAAATGCCATAGACCAGCAATAAGATGACGCTTTCCAACTATTCTCTGATCAATTTTTAAAAATATCTGATTATTTAAATAACAATGAATATATTAATTATTCAAACTCAAATATTGAAGATTTAAAATTGCATTTGCATATGTTTAATATGATGCCTTCTTCCTATTTTAAATATATAAGAAGTGAATAATTCTGTAATGTTTTAGATGTTGAAGACAAAACTTTTTTTACAAAAATAAATAATAGCACGGCGGTGCAGTGGGTAGCGCTGCTGCCTCGCATTTAGGAGACCCGGGTTTGCTTCCCAGGTCCTCCCTGTGTGGAGTTTGCATGTTCTCCCCGTGTCTGTATATGTTTCCTCCGGGTGCTCTGGTTTCCTCCCACAGTCCAAAGACATGCAGGTTAGGTGCATTGGCGATTCTAAATGGTCCCTAGTGTGTGCTTGGGGTGTGTGTGTGTGTGTATGTATGTATGTATGTATGTATGTATGTATGTATGTGCCCTGCGGTGGGCTGACGCTCTACCCAGGGCTTGTTTCCTGCCTTGCGCCCTGTGTTGGCTGGGATTGGCTCCAGCAGACCCCCGTGACCCTGTAGTTAGGATATAGCGGGTTGGATAATGGATGGATGGAAATAATAATCGAAGATCTGTACTTACACACACTTACTACAAACAAAAAATGTGCCCTTTGCTAGCATCTTATTCTAGCTATGAATCATCATTTATGTCAATGTGCAATCCAGTCTGCCTGTTTTTGTTTACAGACCAAAATGTAGAATTCTTGGCCAGATCCCACATACAGATCTGTATTGTGATGCTGAGGAGTTTGAAGAGGTAAGGTAATACATGTAATTAATCATAAATGTCAGAAAATGTTACACTTGAAGTGCATTCTAATGTATTAATTTTCAAGTTGTTTTAAGTATCTTCTAAAGACAAGCTTATTAAAATGTTGCCATTTATCATTTGAATCAGATAGTATGTAATGGGTATGTTTTAACATGAATGTTTCTTATAAAATAACTTTTTTGGGATTTAAGCAAGGCATATGAAAGTAAACTATTTTCTTTTTATAGGCTGTTGAAATTCCTGCTATTAAAATATTCAGTGCAAACTGTCCACTATATTTTGCAAACAGCAATATGTACGTTGATACCTTGAAAAAAATGGTAAGTTAACTAAATTTGTGAATATTCTTGTAAACATTACCACTGAAATTAGTACATTAAAAATTATTGGAGAAACAGGTCTTATTAAGAACCATCAATATATTAGTGCTATGTTATTCAGTTCAGAATTTGCACCTGGCATTGTGACTAACCTAAGGAATGCTGCTTCCTTCCCCAAGCAGCTCACTGTGGGACTCTGAGCAGGTCACATAACCTTCCATTGCAAAAACACTTTGTAATTATCCTATAAAGCACATTGGGATGATGATATCTTCTTTATACAATTGCTAGTAGTAAATAAGGATTACATTCTGCAAACTATTTGGATTTTCTCATGGAATGGATAAAATAGTGATCGTGACAGTACATATGGGAATAGAAAAAATGCATAGAATACTGATAATGTACTTCTGAACAGGAGTGATCGTTTTAAACTTCCAGCTAAATAGTTGTGCAGGAGCAAGTCAAACATGAGAAATAAAACAGGACAATGCAGGATTGGGACTTGAAGCGCAATACTTGTGGTTTACAGTGACACGTGCTACCATCTGTACCATTCTGCAAATGCCATAGGCCACCAATAAGATGACTGTTTCCAACTATTCTCGGATCAATTTTTTTCACAGTTAAATTCACTTTTTGTTAGGTTACCTGCAAAATACCAAAAATTTCTTATCTGTCAGTCAGTGAGTCAATCAGGGACATGCAGCTTTATATATAGAAATTATATAATAAGATAAAGAGACTCAACACAAACAAGTAATATTTATATTGACTGAGAATTTTCTAAGACCCTGGGCTAACTTGTAGCTGGATATGATTGAGTAATTCTTTGTAGCCTAAAGGCTGTTTGCTTAAAAGTTATTGCACAGGTGTATGCTGTATTACCATTTTAAGGAATTCTACTATGGATAAAATGTCTGTGATCTGAAACCTAAATATTTTATTAATTGTGCTTTTGTTTACAGTGTAATTCAACTGCTTTATTTTATTTTTCATTTGAATATTGCATGAATGGTGTTACTTTAAATATTATTATTGAATGTAGCAGCTTCTGATGTTTGTTATGAATGGTTGATGTTGTTGGTGAAATTTAATAATTATAGGATTTGGTGAGGAGTACATGATTATTTTTTTTAATGTCTGACATAGAACTGAAATATTGTCACACATTGTAAAATGGTCATATCTGTTTATTGGTGAAATAAGTTTGGTGTATCTTTGCCACTTTTTAATATCAATTTTAATGCTGTACTGTTGCTGTTGTTGTTATAGACAGGAGTAGATCCAGCTGAGTTGCAGGCTGCAATGGAAACTATGAAAAAAGGTGAAAAGAAAATGAAAGAAAAACAGAAAAAGACCCCTGACCAGAAAAGAAAATCAATTGTTAAACTTGTGAGTAAATCTTTTTTAAGAAACATTGCAACAGTATTTTTCTAATTCTGTTTTTATTTGCCTACATTTAAAATTAATTTTCAATAGCTTATTCAATGCCTTTTTTAGGGACTGATTCCCTATTCGTTAAGTGGCAGTGCGGTAAAGCTGGTAAATTGAATTATTTCCTTATTACAAGGGAGCGGGAATTGTGTGCCTGCAGCTACATGTAAACTGTTGGGTTGGGTGTTTTCGTTGGTGTTGAGGTACACATGTTTGTATGTAATATATTCTGCAATGTCTGTTTTGTTACATGTTCACTGTTCTAATGTCACTGTGATGTATAACAAGGTTATTCTGTCTATAGTAGTCAACATAAACAACAGAGTAGTTTATCTCCTAGGAATAGTGACAGTAATACAATATCAAAAAAAGACACACAAACAAATACATCATACATACTACTGTACATAGAATGCATCATATCTAATTATATGCAATTAATACAATAAATATCCTCAAAAAACATACCATATTTGTTTTTATGACTGACTGTTCAGTAACCTTATGATCCGTGGATAGAAACTATCCTTGAAACTACAGGTGCAAGTGTCAATGTTCTGTTTTCCACAAAGGAGGAGTGAGAAAAGCTGCTCTGCAGGATGTATGAGGTATTATAGGGTGTGTATGTATGTGTGTGTGTGTGTAAAATACTGTACATATGTTAAACAGAAGGCAGCCAGTAATATTGTGTGCCACATTCACCAGCCTCTAATGCGCTTTACAATATTGAGCTGAGCAGTTGCCAAACTAGGATGTAATTAAACCACTGTAGATGGACTCCTGTGTCCATGGATGAACTCCTTATGTAGAAGTTAGTGAAAACAGATGGAGAAGTCTGATGTTTCCTCGAAGGTCTGAGGTTTCAATAGCTGAAATGTGTTGTGTTCATTTCAGTTCCTCTCTGATAGTCACTCCAAAAAATGTAAGGCTGCTCTGCCTCTTAAAAGCATACAGTAGTACTCTTCTATAAACTGTTCCTTGATTTTGCTGACATTATTATTATTGTTCTGGCACAACCAAATCTCATCTCTTAATCTGCCTCATCCTAGTAGGTGGGCAGGCCTATGTTTATAATGTCAGCAAAATTAATGATGGAGTTAGAGGTGTGTTTGCTCACACAGTCTGACGTGAACAAGAAGTACAGAATAGGGCTCAGCAACTACCCTGTGGTGTGCCAGCAGTGAAGGTCAACATGGAGCAGGTGATGCTGCCAATAAGCATACTTAGTTGTGTTGGTTAAGCATCCAAAATCCAGCTGTAGCTGTGAGTCATAAATTGAAGAGTTTAAAGATCACCCTTGATGATACACAGTGTTAAAGCTGAGCTGTGATTTATAAACAGGACTCGGACATCACAGATTTTTTCCAGATGTGCCAAGATGATAAGTATAAGGGATATGGCATCTTCTGTGGACCAGTTGTGTCAATATACATACTAGGGGTGGTTCAAATGACCTTGAATATTCTTATAATGTGTCCCAGAACTCCATCTCTGAAAACATGTCATCATGACTGGCGTGAGTGGCCACTGGTCTGTCGTCATTCAGACAATTCAGTTTAGTTTTTTAAGGAGACTAAATTCCTGTTTTAAAATGCAGTAACATAATCTGCACTTT
Source organism: Polypterus senegalus (assembly GCF_016835505.1). Taxonomy (NCBI): domain Eukaryota; kingdom Metazoa; phylum Chordata; class Cladistia; order Polypteriformes; family Polypteridae; genus Polypterus; species Polypterus senegalus. Next base: position 40,934,155 of record NC_053161.1, read on the forward strand.
GCAGTACTGTGGTGCTGCTATAACAAGACATTCTAATTTCATATTTAGTTTAAATAATTGTCTGGACAATTTTAAGGTTACCTATTTGGATTAAATCATAGTGCATTCCTCCTAAATATTTAAAAATCCTTGATTACCTCCATAATCGTCTGTCTTACACATACAATATGCTGACATGTGTTTGTATGTATTAGAACAGTTTGCATACTTGTCTAATCTTAGTGTTCAAACTAGAAAACAATACCATACACCTAGAGTGGCCAAAAATCTTACATATTTATTTTAAATAAAGGAAAAAATATAATGCTAACCATTTGGTGAACAAAGTAGAAGTTTGTCTTGTGTGGTGTAAGGTTTGTCTTTGGGAGAAGGGTGAGTTGGTTTTGTTTCAAATGTTTTAGTCATCCTTGTCCTCCTCCTTTTATATCTGCGAAATGCAGTATAGTTCAGAAACAGTTGTGCTTCCTCTGATTATCTCTGTCTTTACAGACCAAAGATATGGAGATGAGTGTCAAACATGAACTTGTGGATGAAGGAATCCATGAAGACATTCAGAGCAATGGCCAGTGTGCTAAAGAAGAAAATCACTGCTTAGAAACAGATGAAACACAAATCTTTTTGGACTCACTCACCCATATTCATTACATTATCCTGGACTTTACTCCTGCCATCTTTATAGATTCAGTTGGCACAAAGACACTTAAATCTGTAAGTATTATTTTACTCAGGATACAAAGGAGAATGTAGTTCATATACTACTTTAAAAAGACATATATTGCAAGAATAGTTGGTTTTGTGCCCATCTGTATTTATGTTAACATGGGCAAAACTCTGTAAAACTAAACTCTATGTTTTGTTTTTTTTTTCCAGATTATAAAAGAATATAATGAAGTTGGTATTACCGTCCTAGTCGGAGGGTGCAGAGGTGTGTTATTAATATTTGTCTTTCAGTTTTCCCATTCCACCAGCTAAGTGTATTTCATTGTTTGATCTGTGTGTTTCATGCTGATATAAAGAACAGAAAGGCCTGTCTGTCCTGTACAAGTCAGAGTATAAATGCATCTTCCCTTTCCAAGACATATTTACAAAAGCTATTTTTAGGTTTTTTGGTTAACAGTTCCTATCATTGAACTGTTGATGTCATCATGCCACTTGGATATTACCAAGAATGGTTAGAGTTGGTATATTTTTAAGTAAACAGAGAAGACTGCTTCCTTTTGTGCAGAGATAGGGCATTTATATCTTTGGGTTGCAGGGTGTATTCTTTGCAACCATCTGAACTGTGTCCGTCTTAACACCAGCTAGTCTTCCTTTCGGTAAGGACTCCATTGTGTTTCATTTCGCTAATCGCTTTGTGCCTTGGGATTGTGAGATGTTAAATGTTTTCTAAATACACCTCTGGAATGTAAAACTCAGTAAAATATAACTTCTAATCAATAACATATATACAGTGGGATGCAAAAGTTTGGGCAACCTTGTTAATAGTCATTATTTTCCTGTATAAATCGTTGGTTGTTATGATAAAAAATGTCCGTTAAATATATCATATAGGAGACACACACAGTTATATTTGAGAAGTGAAATGAAGTTTATTGGATTTACACAAAGTGTGCAATAATTGTTCAAACAAAATCAGGCAGGTGCATAGATTTGGGCACCGTTGTCATTTTATTGATTCCAAAACTTTTAGAACTAATTATTGGAACTCAAATTGGCTTCGTAAGCTCGGTGACCCCTGACCTACATACACAGGTGAATCCTATAATGAGAAAGAGTATTTAAGGGGGTCAATTGTAAGTTTCCCTCCTCCTTTAATTTTCTCTGAAGAGTAGCAACATGGGGGTCACAAAACAACTCTCAAATGACCTGAAGACAAAGATTGTTCACCATCATGGTTTAGGGGAAGGATACAGAAAGCTGTCCCAGAGATTTAAGCTGTCTGTTTCCACAGTTAGGAACATATTGAGGAAATGGAAGACCACAGGCTCAGTTCAAGTTAAGGCTCAAGTGGCAGACCAAGAAAGATTTCGATAGACAGAAGCGGCGACTGGTGAGAACAGTCAGAGTCAACCCACAGACCAGCACCAAAGACCTACAACATCATTTTGCAGCAGATGGAGTCACTGTGCATCGTTCAACCATTCGCACTTTACACAAGGAGATGCTGTATGTGAGAGTGATGGAGAGGAAGCCTTTTCTACGCCCACAGCACAAACAGAGCCGCTTGAGGTCTGCTCAAGCACATTTGGACAAGCCAGCTTCATTTTGGAATAAGGTGCTGTGGACTGATGAAACTAAAATTGAGTTATTTGGGCATAACAAGGGGCATTATGCATGGAGGAAAAAGAACACAGCATTCCAAGAAAAACACCTGCTACCTACAGTAAAATATGGTGGTGGTTCCATCATGCTGTGGGGCTGTGTGGCCAGTGCAGGGACTGGGAATCTTGTCAAAGTTGAGGGACGCATGGATTCCACTCAGTATCAGCAGATTCTGGAGACCAATGTCCAGGAATCAGTGACAAAGCTGAAGCTGCGCCCGAGCTGGATCTTTCAACAAGACAACGACCCAAAACACTGCTCAAAATCCACTAAGGCATTCATGCAGAGGAACAAGTACAACGTTCTGGAATGGCCATCTCAGTCCCCAGACCTGAATATAATTGAAAATCTGTGGTGTGAGTTAAAGAGAGCTGTCCATGCTCGGAAGCCATCAAACCTGAATGAACTAGAGATGTTTTGTAAAGAGGAATGGTCCAAAATACCTTCAACCACAATCCAGACTCTCATTGGAACCTACAGGAAGCGTTTAGAGGCTGTAATTTCTGCAAAAGGCAGATCTACTAAATATTGATTTCATTTCTTTTTTTGTGGTGCCCAAATTTATGCACCTGCCTGATTTTGTTTGAACAATTATTGCACACTTTTTGTAAATCCAATAAACTTCATTTCACTTCTCAAATATCACTGTGTGTGTCTCATATAAGATATATTTAACTGACATTTTTTATCGTAACAACCAACGATTTATACAGGAAAATAATGAATATTAACAAGGTTGCCCAAACTTTTGCATCCCACTGTATATATATATTTTTTTATACATACCCAACTTTTAGTTACAGTCAAGTGAGCTAATATTGCTGAGATGGAACTGGTTGAACTGCAGTGCAGGAAATCTTTACAATTTGTTTCTTCATTATTCTGGAAACTTAATAGGAACAATAAATAATGTGATGTAATAATCATTAGACAACATGACAGGATCCAAAACTCATATACAGTGCATCTAATTTTTCTAACTGATATTTGTACAATTACATTCCATAAAGTTGAGTAGAACCAGTATAGCAAGCAAGAGATACAGAAGGGTCCAAAACAAACAGTCATAAAGAAAACACAATAATCCTTGTGTCACTCTTAGCCACTCTGAGACAAGTTCAAGTTCCCAAAATGTTTATGTCCTGTCTCTCCTTTCAGTCCAGTCTATCTGTTCCTTGCTACTTTTCCTCCAGTTATTAGAGTGTTTGTCACTTATGTGTGTGTCTGTGTTTCTTGGTACTGTATTATAGTCCACTATTTTAAGAAGACTTGCAAGAAAGAATTTAATTGTACATCATGACATTATACTTGGTCTTGAAATAATGCTCCTTCTGACTCCACACTTAATGGATCTTTGACTTTGAGGAGGTTTTAAACCCCTTCTTACAGGTCATCTCAAGCCTTGCACTGTCCTTTCTAGAAGGAACTAGGAGACTGGTGAGAATGTATGAGACCAGAAGATGAAATGTAGTCAGAAAACCAAGCCAAAATTCTAAACTGTCCTATCTTTCACCTAAGCCCAAACCAAAACCAACCTTTACAGTATATCATTGCACTAGTGAGTCACAAGCTACAACACAACATTCATAACCACACTGTATAACAGGACATAATTGGTATCCATGAAAACCAAAATGGTGGCAGAAAAGATGAAAAAACAATTTGATAATTTAAAAACAAAACAAATATTGAAATTTAATTCCTTGGTTATCAAACCCCCAGAAGTGATGTAAAATGTTTATAACACCAAGGAGACAAAGAAAAAAAAATCAACAAAAATACTAATCATAACAATCCCATGAATCACTTTGTGAGCCAGGGAAACCTACATTTGATCCAAGTACAACAGGCCAGAGACCTTGTTGTCCCCCATTCCCTAAACCTGCCACATGCCATAGATGGCCAGTCTCCATAGCAGTATGGCTGTTCTCTGAGGGGCTTGTGCTAGTGCTTTCTGGAAGAACTGAATGCCCTCTGTTAGTCTGGACGGATTGAACTTTGTGATATTCCCTCCTTGACTTTCCTGTTGCCAGTGCCTATACCTTCCTCATATTTACATCATACCGTATTCTGGCGACGTGTTACGTGTTGTACAGACATGACAACTTGCTTGGTCATTCTCCGTGCTGTCTGTTATATGATAACTGAGTGCTGGTGTATGTAGTGTACAGCAGCAAAATTACATTCATATTAACCTCCTTAACATTGCATTTTATTCCAAAAAACATGTAAAAAGCAATGCATTTTTTTTTTGGCATGAAAAAAGTACATGATACAAATTAATGATACAAATAATAGTCATCTTCTTTCGGCTGCTCCTGTTAGGGTTTGCCACAGGGGATCATCTTTTTCCATATCTTCATGTCCTCTTCATCTTGCTCTGTCACACCCATCACTTGCATGTCCTGTCTAACCACATCCATAAATCTTCTCTTAGACCTTCCTCTTTTCCATTTGCCTGGCAGCTCTATCCAGAACATCCTTTTCCCAATATACCCAGCATCTCTCCTCTGCACATGCCCAAAACAACACATTCTCGCCTCTGACTTTGTCTCCCAACCGTCCAACTTGAGCTGACCTTTGTCTCCCAACCGTCCAACTTGAGCTGACCCTCTAATGTACTCATTTCTAATCCTATCCATCCTCGTCACACCCAGTGCAAATCTTAGCAGGAGACAGAGCTGGAGGTGTCAGAACTGAAGATGCTATCTAGTCAGTGACACCGTCTCCAGCCCATATAACATAGTTGGTCTTAATACCGTCTTGTAGACCTTCCCTTTCACTCTTGCTGATACCTGTCTGTCACAAATTACTCCTGACACTTTTCTCCACCCATTCCACCCAGCCTGCATTCTCTTTCTTTTTCTCTTCTCTTCTTTTCCACAATTCCTGTTACTCTGTACTGTTGATCCCAAGTGTTTAAACTCATCCACCTTCACCAACTCTACTCATGCATCCACACCATTCCACTGACTTCTCTCTCATTCACACATGTATTATATCTATTTCGTACTGACCTTCATTCCTTTCCTCTCTAGAGCATATCTCCACCTATCCATTGTCTCCTCGAATTGCTCCTCACTCTTAATACATATCACAATATCATCAGCAAACATCATAGTCCGCGGGGACTCCTGTCTAATCTCGTCTGTCATCCTGTCCATCACCATTGCAAATAAGAAAGGGCTCAGAGCCGATCCCTGGTGTAATCCTACCTCAACGTTGAATGCATCCATCACTCCTACCACAGACCTCATCACTGTCGCACCTCCCTCGTACAATTTTTTACAACTCTTACGTACTTCTCTGCCACTCTCAACTTCCTCATACAACTCCCCTCAAAGCAACCATACCATGCTCATTACATACTACAACTCCTGGCCTTCTCTGTACTTCTCCATCAACACCCTGAGTGCAAACATTGCATCTGTGGTGCTTTCTTGGCATGAAACTATACTGCTGCTCACTAATCATCACATCCCTTTTTAACCTAGCTTACACTACTCTTTCCCATAACTTCATGCTGTGGCTCATCAATTTTATTCCCCTGTAGTTACTGCAGTCCTGCACATCCCCTTTATTCTTAAATATTGGCACCAGTACACTTCTTCTCCACTCCTCAGGCATCCTCTCACTTTCCAAGATTCCATTAAACAATCTGGTTAAAAACTCCACTGCCATCTCTCCTAAACACCTCTATACTTCCACAGGTATATTATCCGGACCAACAACCTTTACATTCTTCATTATGTTCATAGCTGTCCTCACTTCCTTCTTGCTAATCCACTGCACTTCCTGATGCACTATCTCCACATCACTCAATTTTCTGTCTCTCTCTCTCGTTCTCTTCATTCATTAGCCTCTGAAAGTACTCTTTCCATCTGCTCAACACACTCTCCTCGCTTGAGAGTACGTTTCCATCTTTATTCTTTATCTCCCTAACCTGCTGCACATCTTTCCCAGCTCGATCCCTCTGTCTAGCCAATCGGTAGGTACAGGTCCTTTTCTCCCTCCTTAGTGTCCAACTTCTCATACAACTCATCACATGCCTTTTCTTTAGCCTTCACCACCTCTCTCTTCACCGTGCTTCTTATCTCCCTGTACTGTTGTATGCTTTCTACATCTCTCTGACTATCCCACTTCTTCGCCATCCTCTTCCTCTGTATACCCTCGTGTACTTCCCTATTCCACCACCAGGTTTCATTTTCCTCCTTCCTCTGTCCAGATGTCACACCAAGCACCCTTCTTGCTGTCACCCTTACTACTGCTGTAGTTGCCCAGCTGTCCTTCACTGCCACCCAGTACCTGTCTTATCTCCTCCCTAAACTCAACCTTGCAGTCTTCCTTTTTCAACTTCCACCATTTGATCCTTGTCTCTGCCCTCATTCTCCTCCTCTTCATGATCTCTTAACTTTATCCTACAGATCTCCATCCACAGCACAAGCCTTCATAACCAGCTTGTTGCCTTTTCCCTGTACAGTGACCATAGCTGCATTATGTATGGTGCTAAGAAGACAAACATCTTTCTTGTCTTTCCATTTCAGTGCAAGCACTTTACCCTTTTGCCAAGCTACCAAAGCACCTTGCTGTAATTTAGCTGTGCGAAATTTTTCAGGCATGTCACGATGGTTGGGGCACACTATTCCATATGCGTCAGTATTTCTTTGCTTTCAGCAAAATGTCAAATAGCTCTGGCGAAGTATAAAAATTGTCCATGGTTACATAGTAACCTTGATCCAGTAGAGCATCTATCAAAGTCAGCAATGCTGTACTGATTGTATTTCAGAGCAAACATTGTCCCTTTCCCTGTGTACAGAACCAAATTCCAAATGTATCCTGTTTTACATTCACTAAGCTTGTAAACTATGCCAAATCTTGCTCTTTTTGACATGATGTACTGTGTCTGTTACAGTCTACCCTTATAAGCCATAAGTCTTTCATCAATGATGACATCACAGTCTGAAATGTAAACGCTCCGAAATTTTGTTACAATAGCCTAGTATATCTCCCAAATTGTTTTCAGTTTTGGTGCTGGATGGGTATTCTCATCAAAGTCTTCATGGTTGGTAAAGTGCAGATATTTCATAATTTGTGAAAACCTGCACTCAGACGTAAGTTCTCTAAAGAACGGCAAGACGTATCTGTACAGTTGCAGAGTGACAGTCTGGACTAACACTTTTAGCACAATTTTTGCAGCCCAAGTAATGCTCAGGTCTAACGCTAAGAAGGTTAACAGGCTAACCCATTAACAGTTGTGTTTGGTGTTCTCCCATATGGGCTTAAAGTGGAGAAGGACAAACAAATCATAATTGCCTCTACCACACTACTAGCACGTAGACTTATTTTAGTCAACTGGAAGAATCCCAGTCCACCACCTTTAAGTCAGTGGGTAACTGATGTTCTGTCCTGTCTGAAATTGGAAAAAATAAAACTAAAATATGGCAGGATCTAGTCAATAACATTTTAAAATAAGATTCTATATCGGGGGGGGAAAAATACTCTTCCTTCCTTGTTGCATCAAACATTTGTTTTGTTACCTGGCTCTCCTCTCTTTCTTTCTTTTGGGTGGGGGTTGAATTTTGGTTTTATTAAGTTTGATTTGATTGTATGGATTGTTATTTGTTTTTATTTAAAATTATTAAAAATAATGCAGGTATATGAAGGAACAAAGAAATCTCTCTTTATTATACAAATGTAATGTATTATTATTATTAGTTAACCATTTCCTTCAGTGAGTTTTCTATCTTGATTAAGTTGAAAATCCCATTTTTTATTTTTTTTTTTTAACCAGAGCTCTTATGTTTAAGTTTGGTAATGGTTGACTTGGCTACCACCCATCTTCAATTTCTTTACATTAGAGATCATATTTTGGCAGGCTGATCTCTGTATATTTTGAGGATTTTGGTTTCCTGAAAGCGTACGTGTATAATTACACTTGACAAGGTTGCAAATGTGATATTGAATAATATTGTTTTGTTTTTGTTTTGACAGAAAGTGTACTAACTGACCTTAACAAATTTAACTTTTTTGAAATCTCCGTGACCAGAGAGCTTTTCTTTCCAACAATACACGATGCCGTTCTGTACTGCAGAGATAAATACTGTGCTTTCTCGCCTTGAGGAACTGTCAGTAGATTCCGGCAAAGAGCTGATCCTAGTGTGGTCCTTCAAAGGCAAAGACAGCTGGGAAGATTTCACAGTACTGTTGATGTCTATTTGGTAGATTTTTGCCAACATTGTTTTTATTTTTTGAAGAGGTTTTTTTAAATATTAATTTTAAAAATACAGAGTGTTTTGGTAAAGGGCTGTGTGTGACAAGAACATTCCAAAGTGATTTAGTGAACAATACAGCTCAGCTTTTCATTTTTTGAAATATTGCAATGTGATGAAGCTGTATGTAGCACACAGGAATAAACAGAGGTGGCAATTTCAAGATGTTTATGATGCTAATGTGGGGGCAGTCATTTTTCATAGTCCACATCTGTCTGAATGACAGCCATGTCTCAGACAGTCGAGTCCTTTGTGTTTCACAACTAAAAACCATGACTGAAGTCATTTTGAAATGTGCCTTGGGAATTCCTTTCATGTGCGTTTTGTGCACTTTGCCAATTATTCATCCTGAGTGGGGAAAACAATACTTGTGGTGTGATGGGAATGAATTATTTGTGTTTCTGGAGAAGCATATGAATCAATAGATTCCAAAATATTTGACTAGTGTTACTGGAAATTTAAGTTATTAAAACACTTTACCATAGCCTTAAAACTTTCTTGAACAATAGAAGTTTTTATTTTTTAAAATAAAACTATTTGTAGAATTTTAGAATATTTATGTTTTCAAGTTCTTTATTTATTTCCTTGTACAAATGGTAGATATATGGGGAAATGTGCAACTTTATAAAAATAATAAATAGTTCATTATTCCTAGCGATTGTGAAAAAAGCAGTCTAGTAATTGTTTTATTTTTACAGGAAAATAATCGATTAACTGTTGAATTCAGAACTGAGCATTAAATCAATGTTAATTTCATGCTAATTCACATAATAAATATTTATTTTAACAATAGAAAAAAGACGATCAGCTTTATATTAGGTAATTCATGATCTGGAGAATGCAAACTCATGACAGATTTTTGTACAAAATATACGATTTACTTCTGGTCAGTGTGCAGCACTGTGTATTCTATTTTTATGTGGCATGTAATATTTAACATCTCGTTCTCTCAGTGTGGCAGGCTAAAGACTGTATTTTTATAAAGCAAGATCTGTGGTTATTTTCTATTTAATGGTAGAAAGAAAACATAATGTGATTTGTGACTAATTAAAATTAACTTCTTTTTTTTTATCCCAGCCAAATAAAGTTAATGATTTTATTTTTCTTTTGGTGTTGGTTTCAGTTTTGTATATTCAGTTAAAGATGATACCAGCCCAAGTTGCACATCATTGTGATATTGTAATTACATTACATAGAAAAAGCCCACATATTCACTGGGAGAATGAATGTACAGATGCCACCTAGTAGTCACTTTGTGCTGCCTACTTTCAATCATCATCCTAAAATTAATTTATAACACTAAAATTAACCTGGATGGAGTCCTTATGGTGTCAGATAGATGTCTTAATTTATGTTAGGTAGAATTCCCAGGGCGTCTTGAATCAGAAGTTCTAAAGCACATAGTCCCAAACACTTCCAATAAAGTCAACTAGAGGGGAATATCACTGTCAAACCCTGGTTATTAATAAGGGCAAGCACTGAATTTTTTATAAAATAAAATATTTATTCACAAAAAATGCATTCCAAATCACAATAAAGCTCCATGGCAAAATGGAATTGTATGTAACAAACCACAGAGCTGAAGGTCAAAAAAAAATCCAGAAAAATCACAAGGCACCTAAATTTACAAATGCACAAGAACTTGGCACTCCAGAGCCTATTCACAAGGAGCCGAGCAGGAACTGTAGAACACCTGCCACATGTATAGGACAGGGCAGTTTCTGGTGGGGAGAGGCAGGTGGGACCACCCATAAAACACTTGGAACATCATAAAGGCAGCTTACATACATAAACAAAACCAAAAGTAAAGAATGATGTGCTTCATGAACATATTTAAAAGAATCAAAAGAGACATAGAACATGAATTTGAACCCCATTTAGGGCCAGAGCCCTGGCTGAAATATGACACAGTGGGGGCTGAGCGGCCTTTTAGATTTGAAAGCCCAATTTGTTCTTTTTTTTTTTTCTGTCCTCTCCAGCCATCTGACCTTAACATCGAACTCCTCTTTAGACTAAAAAACCAGTTTCTATATATAAGGTCTCTACTTCTGTATTATTTATACATCTATATGTCCGTGTGCATTATTTATTTTTTGTAGGTTATTTATTCATTGTTTTATCTAATTTTAGTTTGTTTTTTCTTAGCTTGTTATTTCTTTGGCATATTGTAAAGCACTTTGAGTTAAATCCCTTTATATGAAAATATACTACAGAAATAAACGATGTTGTTGTTCATTAAAATATGGATTTTAGGGAGAGAAACACTGATTACAAAGTTTAAAGAAACAAAAATAATAAACCATCTGCTTTCTGGGCCCATCTAAACATTAAAACAGTAGAAGATTGTGATTGGAAATGTCTCGTCAGTACAGCAAGCTCAACCAACTCCATTCATGTAGATGGTTCAAAATAAAATGACAAAAGAGGGGAAGAGGTCAAAATTATTATTATTAGAATATAAGAACATTTTTGATAAGAACGGGCCATTTAGTTCAACAAAGATTGCCAATTATATCCAGCTATTTGCTATAAAATAGCAAAGTCAAGATTTGAAGGTCCCTAAAGTCCAACTCTCTAGCACACTACTTTGTAACTAATCCATGTGTCTGTGGTTCTTTATGTAAAAAGAAGTTTGCTAATGTTCATGTATACTTGACCATTAACATGTTTCCAACTGTCTTCTTGAACTCATTTTAAAGTAACCGTCTCAATTCACTCTAATTCAATTCACACCTATAAAAATTAGTTCATACTTAACAAACTCTTTATTCACGTCACCTCTTAATCTTATTTTGCTTTAAACTGCAAAGGCTCAGCTCCTCAATCTCTCCTTATAGCTCATACCTCTTAGACATGGAATCTGCATAGTCGCTCTCCTAAGTCTTTTTCTTTGTAATATGGGCCACAGTTTGAGAACCACTGGTGTAGGATATGTTACTCACTGACACTTATATATATATATTTTTTTTTGCAATTTCTTTAGATGAAAGGCCTGTACTTCTAAGGGTAAATATGCTCTGTCTCATTTCATTTGTTAATTGCCTTTGCCATTATCACTGGAATATGGTCAAAGCAGTTCAGAGGGTGTAGTAATACAGTCTGTTCCAGTTCTGCTTTAAGACCGGCACAGGGGTTTTTAAGTAATCAAAAGAAGTTGGCTTAATTTACTTTAATTGCTACAGATTATCTGTAGGTTGTAACCTATTATTTTTTTCCTGGAAGAAGGTCCATTATATTGTGATGATTTCCCTTTTCACCATTTTGCTCATTCATTGCATTGCATTTCAACTGATGAAATTGGAAGAAAAACTGAGGTGTTCTAAAATGTTTGACCAGTAGTATCTTCTTTTATATACCTTGTTGTATTTATGTTGGGCCAAAGCAAGCTAGGCTCCACTCTGCCACTGCACTCAGGGGGTCATCCAGGTGCTATTTAAGATGGAGCAGCACATGAATTAGTTGCTTCAGTATACATTTATCATTTGAAAAGCTGGGGGCCAAAAAAAAAAAAAATGAAAGCAACAGCTGCACTCCCATGGCCCAGACTAAAAGAACAGGCCTCGACACTTTGAAACAGTCCAACGCCAAAATCAAGATGCAGGCTTATAGTTGAGCCCTGGAACAAAGATTTTAAAATAAAATTTTAAAAAATCTACAAATGGGGAAGAGGAATCTGGAAAACCTCTAGCCCAAAAAACAAAAAAAGTGTGACTCTTAGCAAACAAATCATAGACGAAAATCTGAAAGACAGTGGTTAACAAACCAGGGATTCCAAATTCAAATGTAAAAACTAAAGATCAAAGATAATGAGAAGTACAATGCTGACGTCACAAACTCGTATGCTGTTCTTCCTTAAATAACACTGTGGCAGCTGTAGCCTCAGAGGAGAGGCCTACCCCCTTTGACTTAACATAAAGACTGAAAGGTACATGAAAGGAGATAACAGTACTAATAAACACATAATAAAACATAATATGCACAAATTAAAAATATAAACACATTCCACAACAAAATACAGCAAAGACAATAAACTAAATAAAAACAGAAGAAACCTGGCTATGCTATAACAGCCTCCAGTTTAGTGGCTTTTGGGGCACAAATCACACATGCTGGGCTTTCTGCACCCCAGCAGCTCCTAGTCTTTCATACTGACACATGCAGGATCTTTCCTGCTACCGATGTCTGTCTGTCTGTCTACTGCCTCAGGAGGAGGTTGGGTGCATGCACTGATTCCAGCGCATTGCAGCGCCCACCACAATTGGGACCCAAATGCATCCTTGCAACAGGTGACACCTCAGTCCCAGTGGCTGGAGTGGAAGATTGGAAATGAAGGAGAAGTGAATTTTAAGACTGACACCATGAAGCACTTCTTCACACAAAATGTTTTGGGGAGTTGGACCAAACTACCAGGACGTAGTTGAAGCAGAAACCTTGACAAAGTTTAAGAAGAATCTGGATGAGATATTGGGACAGCTTAGCTATTAGCTAAACAGGCTGGATGGACTAAATGGTCTCCTCTTTTGTTTTTCAAAAATTTTTCTGTTCTATGTAAGATTCAGTAAAGATTTTTTCAACTGACAAATTAGGATATCATTTTGAGATTCCAGTTTATTTAAGAAACTGCCCTTTAGCATTTAACTTTGAAATTTAGCAATCATACAGATAGATATATGAATATGTATGCATATACTGTAGGTGTGTATAGATAAACACTATACAAATTGTACAGTTCTGCACTTTCATTTTGATGATACCACATTTCTCAACCTTAAGTATGTGAGCCAATCAAAAGTCATTAAGATTACACATCATTGTAAAGCTGCTTCAAGGAAGCCTGATTTGTGTGTGCTTGGGTTACATAATCATCATTTTCCAAAATGTGTCATATTAATCGTTTAACATACAAGCTCTAGTACAATAAAGGACATTTTAACACTTGTAAATCATAACACATTCATTTGTAATATTAGTGTCACGAGTACAGAGTACTTGTATGACCTCAATATGTCACAAGGATGTTGGGAGTTTGTGAGATGCATTGTGAGGCGGGCTGATAAACATCTCTTACACAAGGAATCCGAACAATAAACAAATTTCAAACTGCAACCTCAACAATAAACTGGAAGAAATAGTTCAATTACGGACCCCAAAATGACCTGTACACTTCAAACTACCGCATATCTTAAACTAACAACTTATTTTTTAATAAATAACTCTTGATTTCATAAAAAAATGAGATTGCTTTCTTATTTTACTGTATTTGTTCTTTTTATACTGTTCAGACAAATGCACCAGTAAATAATACATTAAGTATATAAAAAATATAAGAAACAGATTTTGCACATTTCCTGAATCAACAGTTTGTGCAGAGCTAGGGAACGGCTATTAATAATTTTTAAAGAGTTAATGTTTTGTTGCTTCACACACTACCACACAAGCTATTGTTGTTTTTGAATTTTAGACAATACAGTACACAGTTGATAAATGCTTCTCCATGTACATAACTTAATCTGGAAACTGATCTTTAGGTTCACAAGATGCAAGCTTGCATGACATAGCAGTGTAGCTGCTGAAGTTGCAGCCTCACTGAGGTATCAAATTCACTGTCCAGCTTTACTGGGTCCTGAAAACAGATGGACACCTCTAACTCTGGGGCCGATTTACCTGGACAATATGCACTGCTAATGTTGTACTTATGTCCAACTATATAATCCATCTGTTTCTACTTCGATTATTATTGGCTTCAGTGTGCTCCACCCAAAAACATGAAGTCTGTAAATAAGTGAAGTTAAGAGATGACCTACACATCCATGTTTTGTACTTCTGTTTATTTTCATTACCAGTCACAATAATAGTCACAACTGGGTTAGGGGTACACTTAATTCAACTTTATTACTTTGTCTACACAATACTTTTGTTGTTGATACGCACTGTTATTAGTCAGTGGCATGAACCAACATTTGGCATGTTATGGATCAGGGCCTTTTTTTTTCCCAGAATCATTTAGGATGAAACGACTACCTGCTGCATTGCTAGTACCTCATTATAGAAATTACATTTAAACTTGTCAATCTTCCGGCTTCTCTCATTGTACTTTGGCTCATTATTTATGTAAAAACAAACCTTTCAATTCAACTGCATCTTCCTTAAATTTCTGTATCACCCCAGAGGTAACATTGAAAGTCTTTTTGTCAATAACCTTAGGGATGCTCAAGACCAAAGTAAGTGGTTATAGGGAGTTTGGTGACTAGCCCAATAATGGTTATACCTCTGCTACTCACTCATCACCAACAAAACGGTTTCATAGGAGCTATTATGGTTGTGATGTGCTATAGTAAACCAAGTAGAAATATCTGAAATAAAAAGGTCTACTATATTCAGCAAACCACTGATGATGTATTGCTGATCTTGTGGAAAATGATACATGGATAAAGAATTCTAACAAAATGTGTGAAATTGTCTTTCAGAAAAGCTGTAAAGATCTAGTGAGATACTGTAACTGTCCAGCCACCCATTTTCTAAATTGATTATCCAGGTCATGGCCAGGAAGAATATGGCACCTGTGGACAGACTCGCTCATACAGGTTCAAATTAGAATTGTCAATTAACCCAACATGAGCTGTTGGTATATGAGAAGAAAACCAGAAAGGCCGAGAGTAAACTCTAGGCAAACACAGAGAGAATCTACATTTTAAGTAATGGAATATTAGAACACAGACAACTTTTTCAATTTTAATTTTTACTAGCAGTTTATATGTCTTGATGAAAACAGTAATATCGTAATATACTGACCTCAGCAAAATACAATTACAAAGTATGCCTATACCTCATACTAAAATAATAATTCAACTCAGTTATAAGTCATGTATCTTGGAGTAGCACTGAACTTTGCATAAGATTTGATGACTTTGTTGACAGCCTCTAGGAAGTCCTTCTCAGAAGCAATCTTTCTGCGAGCTCTAATAGCAAACATCCCTGCTTCAGTACAAACGCTGCGAATCTCAGCACCTAGAAAAATATAAAGAATCCAACAGTTTATAATAAAGAAACACAACTCATAGCACTACTGATAGCGCTTGTTCATTTTGACAAGTAATAATGACAACCCAAACAACTTTTAAAGGAATGAATCTGCACAAAGATGAAGGCTGCTTTTTTTTTATATCCATTAAAATCTCAACTTACCTGTGCTGTTGGGGCAAAGTCTGGCCAGCAATTCAAATCGGATGTCCCTTTCAACACTCATTGAGCGAGCATGGATTCTAAATATATGAGTTCGGCCCTGAAACAGTTCAAAAGTTCAAATTAAAATTTTTCAACATAACATCTTCCATGTTAATTTAGAATGCAATGCGTTTCTAAAAACGCTGTTAAATTATTTAAAGTTCTCTTCAGAATCATAACCTCTAAACTGCTAAGCGAAGCAGAATTTCCCACTTTGGCTGTCTACCTTTTGCTTCAAACACTTTTATATTCAGATCATAATTCTCTTGCAAACCTTATGTTAAAGTATTCAGCAATATGTTATTCACTGTCACAAGTGCAACAAAACATGTGTGCCTGAAAATTAAATGGTAACACAAGCAAGAAAAAAAAAATGTACCTTTCAGAATTATTTAGATTTCTGTATTAACTACAATGTGGTCTGATCTTCATCTCTGTCACAAAAATAAGCAAACACAATCTGCCAAAACTTATAGCACATAAACTACTGAGCGTTTGGTCAATACTGAGCACGTTATTTAAAAATGTGTTACACTGTTAGAAACAGGACGTATTTTATCCATATACAGCCAGAAACACATTGGCTGGCTTCTTTTGCAAATATAAATTCTCTGTCTTACAATATATACAAACAATTATTTTCAACATACAATGTGTTTATATAATAAAAGGCTTTCCTGACATGTCCCAGAGTATCAGTCACTGAAGACTCTAATGAATTCTCTCATGAATTTCACACGTCAGAGAGTCAAACTTGCATTGAATTTATCTCACTGTTGAAATTAGCTGGCTTTGCTTCTCTTATTTTACATTCATAAAAAAGTGCTCTTGTTTTTTTCTAAATGTAAATATCAGATAACAAATTTTATTTTTGCCATAGCTTTAAATGTCTTACTTCTACCATAGTGTTTAATTCACAGATTTCTGTGGAATGTGCTCCCTTAATTGTATTCAAATTGTGAATATTAATTATTAACAGAGCAGACATAGGTACAAATGACACTGAATGCTCTCCCAATTTTC
This sequence comes from Polypterus senegalus, assembly GCF_016835505.1. Classification (NCBI taxonomy): domain Eukaryota; kingdom Metazoa; phylum Chordata; class Cladistia; order Polypteriformes; family Polypteridae; genus Polypterus; species Polypterus senegalus. Next base: position 40,950,993 of record NC_053161.1, read on the forward strand.
TGATTTTAGAAGGACAAAACAATGTCCAACATAACATAATCCAATCCAATAATTTATCAAGCTGTCCATCTCTGCTTATAAACTCACTAGCATAAAATGACACTGCCACCACACTCCATTGCTGCTAAAAAGACTAGTTTTTGGCCACAAAACCTTTGTCTACAACACATAGCTCATTCACTGCCGTGCTTCCTGGCTATTTTTCTGTGCAACCTTTTTATTATCATGTTTCTATACAGCACAGTGTTACTCAGAGCTTTTAATATTGTGACCAGCAGGGGGTGTTGCAGCAACCCAAACACAACCACATAGACCCAAGTTCTTGCTGCAAATGTAAGGTTTATTATTGTAAATTACCTTACAAAAAGGCTTCTTTTAATAGACACCGACACAAATCCTAATTCGTTTCTCCCTCTTCCTTTTTTAATTCACCTCCACTCCTCTGATGCAAACTTTGTCCGTCCTTCACACCTGACCCCACCTCATCTGTATGAGGTTGAGGAGTTTCTTTTTTTTCTTGGACTCCGGAGTACTTCCGGCAGAGCTCACTGGAAGCAATTCTTGTTTGAATGGAAACCCAGACAAAGCACGGATTACTAATCCCTGCAGCTCCCCCTGGCAGACCCAAATGAATCCAACAGGGCTGCCTCATTGGACTATAGCTCCCAGTATGCTTTGCAGGTGTCCGTGTAGGAATCCTAAGCCTGGGTATGCTGCCACCTAGCATATTGGGGCGCTACTGATCTGAATACATCATCTCCCCTGTTCCTCAATTACACTGGCTTCCCAGTCAAGTAAGGAACTTTGATCCATTCTTGCTAAAACATTAGCATATTTAACCTGCCTTTCTCCTTGGCGTTCAGTACGGCCCTGTCCCGGCCATTTAATGAATCATGTCCTATCCCAGGTTGGGATGCCATGCCCATGCCTGCTGTCCTTTACAATATATAGCAGGCAGCATAAATCAGTACACCCCCTCCGAAAGCTAACAAATCCAGCTCTCTTTCTTCATCTCTCTCAGCAAGGCACATCTAAAGTATCTATATGATGTCGTGTGTAAACAACAAGACAACTATATCCTTGATGGGTTAATGTCTTTCACTCATGAAAACTTACAGCTACTATAACACATGCATTAGAATACATATGTAGGGATGTAACAATATCATTGATATGCACATAAAATACGTAAATCCTTTTAACAAAACACAGTGAACACAAAATGTCTGGCTGTACACAATATTGAGTCTACAGTCTGCCAACCTTGAAGCAGACCTAGTAAAAAGAGAGAAAAAAAAAAAAGTCAAAACGATAAGCATGGGCAGTGAAAATAACAGAAGTGCTTCCTCAATATATTGTCCTTGACAATCAATTGATGACACTGGTGTCCCAGGCTTTTCCTGTGTTGATCATACACTCTGGCTGGCAGGGGTAATTTTTGTACAGCAAAGTGTTACGGATGCTGTGACAGTTGGCAGTAATATAGCCGGGCACTTTAAGCACTCCACTTTAGCATACTCCCACTTAGAGGACACTGAGCATCGCCACTACTTGATTCAAGGTATGACCATTTAATAGGCCATTTGATGTGCTTAGATAAAAACAGCACATGTGGATGTGCCACGGTTGCTTTTTCTAGGTCACATACTCAATTTTTAATGGGAAAACAAAATGGTAAATGCTAAGATGTCTTTATTTAAAATAAAAGAATTTTACTATTTAAACTAAGCTACGTATTTTTCAAGTTAATTTGGAAATGTTACCTTCTAAGCTTTTTTGTAATTTAACAGTTTGTTTCGGACATGATAAATGCTCATTTGTCACTTTGTATTTTGCTCAATGGGTCATTTAATATACATAGTAATTTTCGTAGATCATACAGTTGGAAGTCAGAGGTTTCCATACACTTAGGGTGATTTCTTTAAACCTCACTTAATAAACCTTCCATTGATTTTTTTTTTTTACTAACAAACTATACATTTGGCACATCATTTAAGACATCTACTGTGTGCAGGACAGCAGTAATTGTTTCCATCAATTTTCACAGACAATAGTATTTCACTTTTTATTGACTATACCGATTCCAGTGGATCACAAGTTTAAGTACACTTTAATATTTGGTAGCATTGCCCTTAAATGGTTTAACTTGAGACAATTTTTAGGGTATTCTTCCATAAGCTTCTTACTATAGGTTGCTGTAATTTTGGCCCATTCCTCCAGACTGAACAGGTGCAACTGGGACAAGTTTGCAGGCCTAATTCCTTGCACATGCCTTGTCAGTTCTGCCCACAAATCTTCAATCGGACTGAGCTTCAACTTCATTGCTGAACTCTTCAAGATGTTGCTGCAGTATATCCATGTAAATTTTCCTTCCTCATGATTCTAACTATTTCTGAAGTGCACCAGTCCCTCCTGCAGCAAAGCACCCCCACAATAGGATGCTCCCACCCCCATGCTTAACTGTTGGGATGCTGTTCTGTGGTTTGCAAGCCTCACCCTTTTTCCTCCAAACATAATTATGGTCATTACGTCCAAACAGTTCAATCTTGGATTCATCAGACCAGAGAACACTTCTGTAGAAGGTAAAACTTTGTCCCCATGTGTCATTGCAAATTGCAGTCTGGCTTTTTATGGCTGCTTTGGAGCAGCGGCTTCTTCCTTGCTGAGCAGCCTTTCAGGTTATGTCGATATGGGACTTGTCTACCTGTTTCCTCTAGCATCTTCACAAGGTCCTTTTCTGTTATTCTGGGATTGATTTGCACTTTTTTGTGCCAAAGTAATTTCTCTTCTAGGAAACAAAATGTGTCTCCATCCTGAGTGGTATGATGGCTGTGTGGTCCCATGGTATTTATACTTCCATATTATTGTTTGTACAGATGAACATGGAACCTTCAGGCTTTTGGAAATTGTTCTCAAGGATTAACCAGATTTGTGAAGGTTCATAATTTTTTTTTCCTGAGGTCTTGGCTGAATTTTTTTGATTTTCCCATTACTTCAAGCTATGAGGCAGTAAGTTTGATGGTAGGCCTTAACATACATCCACATGTTGACTTGGCTATCGGACACTAATTGTCTAAAGGCTTAACATCATTTTCTGGAATTGTCCAAGCTGTTTAAAAGGCACTGGTAAGTGTACATACAACTGTGACTCACTGGAATTGTGATATTGTCAATAAAAAGTGAAATAATCTGTCTTTGACCACTGTTAAAAATAATTACTTTTTCCTGCACAAAGCAGATGTCTTAAACAATATGCCAAATTTATAGTCTGCTAGTAGAAACTCTGTGGAGGGGTTATAAAGTGTGTTTTAAAGAACTCACCCTAAATGTATGTAACCTTCTAACTTCAACTGTATTACAAGAAATGCATTTTTTATAGATGAGAAGAGTGTTTCTTTGCAAAATACAGTACATGATGCATCTGTCAGAACATGATGAAATAGAAATCCATGGTATGCCTTATAATTGTAAAGTATTACTGGTGTAGAGTTTTGTCATTTAATATATAACACTGCAAACAAGCAGAGAATATAAAAGTTACATGTTGGTTTTATTAGTTGTGTGTCTGCATCAATATTGATCTCTACATTCAAACTGATTATTTTACTAGAGCAATGTTATTTTTGCTTTTGTCTAAGAAAGATCACATATTTCTATCCCAATTCATTATTTTAATGTTCCATATACTCACTACTAAAAATTCATTCAATGCAGTGTATCTCATTCCCACTCAGATAGACAGATATTCTTTCAAACTGCATGTGTCAGCAATAGATTTTCACAAATTTGTGTCATGAAAATGACTGTGTGTAAATAAATTTGAGGAATGTATTATTAATTACTTCTCTAGGATAGCTAATTAAAAAACCCTTCACTGAGAAAATTTCTTTAAATAAATCTGTAGCATCTTTGGACAATCTCTTCAATTAATTACATAAAATGTCTTCAAATATCAAAAATTGTCTATTGAATTGACATAAAACTGGCATTCATATAATCAGAAATAATGTTTCCTGTGGTAGAGATGAGAATTGGTTCTTTTCAAATATCTATACAGCCAAGGAGGCCAAAGAGATGGTGTTCTGGCAGCTACTGTAATTGTGTGACCCAGAGGCAGCAGGACAAGATTATGCAGTACCGTCTTCAAAAAGTCCCAGGAAGGAGCAGCTGAGTAGTAGTTTGGACTGTATGTTAAATGAGATCGTAGATGAACATACAGTGGCATCAGTGCACTGTGTTCCAGTAGCTGCTGCCATACAGCTGGAAACATACCTGAGAGAGACCCCAGTTTCTCATTCAGACAAACCACTTATGTACTGGTTAGCTAACAAAGTCCAGCTTCTCAGTTTGCCTCAGATGTCAAGGAAATATATCGCAAGCCAAATTAACATTTAGAGATATCTCAAAATGAATTTTGGATATCTTAAAATGTAATTTACTTTTTAAGATATCTGAAACTCGCTTTGAGATATCTTAAAATAATTTCCTTTACATTTTAAGATATCTGCAATACATTTTGAGATATCTCAAATGTATTTCAAGATATCTCAAATACAGTTTCAGATATCTCAAAATAATTGTGTCTGCATTTCAAGATATCTCAAATGAATTTTCAGATATCTTAAATTGACCTTTCATGCATTTTAAGATATCTTAAATGCATTTCAAGATATCTCAAAATCATTTCCTGTAAAATTGCCTATTATTTCAATGGGACTACTTGTTTATTATAAGATATCTTAAAATGTATTTGAGATATCTTGAAATGTGCAGGAAGTCATTTTAAGATATCTTGAAATGTATTTGAGATATCTGAAAATGGACAGGAAGCTGTTTTAAGATATCTGGAAATGTATTTCAGATATCTTAAATTGTATTGTAGATATCTGAAAATGCTATTGAGATATCTTGAAATAATTGAGTGTCCTTTTAAAGATATCTTAAAATGCATTTTAGATATCTTGAAATACAATTTGAGATATCTTGAAATACATTGTTAGATATCTGAAATGGAGCAGAGACCCATTTTAAGATATCATGAAATTAATTTTAGATATCTAAAAATGTATTTCAGATATCTGAAAAAATGAATTTCAAGATATCTTGAATGCTTTTAAGATATCTAAATTATATTTCAAGATATCTCAAAATAACTTCCTTCTCATTTCAAGATATCTCAAATTCATTTTGAGAAATCTCGAAATAGACAGGAAGTCCCATTGAAAGAATAGGAAATGTTACAGGAAGTGATTTTGAGATATCTCAAAATGTATTTGAGATATCTTGAAATGCACAGGAAGTTATTTTAAGATATCTCGAAATGTATTTGCAATATCTCAAAATGCACAGGAACGTATTTCAAGATATCTCGAATTGCATTAAAGATATCTTAAAATGCATTTCAGATATTTCAAAATGTACAGCATATCATTTCAAGATATCTTGAAATCTATTTAAGATATCATAAAATGCTTTTTAGATATCTTAAAATAGATGCATTTTTAGATATCTGTAAGTCAATTTGAGATATCTAAAATGCATTTCCAGATATCTTAAAATCCATTTTGAGATATCTCTAAATGTTAATTCGGCTTGCCATAGAAATACCTTTCAGCACCATGCAGTAGTGTACAGAGTGAGAGATTTTTTAGTGCAAAGTCTAATGCCATTTATGAAACCAGAAATAAGCTTACAGTTGACCATGAAGGGATGCTTCTGTTCATCAAAAGGAATGTGCCACTTACTTTGTTCTACAGCTATCCAGCGGTATGTGTTCCCCAATGATTTTTGACCTTTATACCTTTACACCACTGAGCTAGCTACTGATGCTATCTTATAAAACAGGATACCAGTAACTGAAATGTTCTTGTTATTTTTAGCCCAATTCCTGTGCTGTACTACTGCATCCTATGTTGAAAGACTTGAAGCAATTATGGAATCGCTTACATACATTAAGTGTATGCAATTTTTTTCTGTGAAATTTGAGTTATTATAAAAATTGTGAGAAATGGTTTTGTAATCTATGTACTGTACCCTACTTTGACTTATTTGTTCAATTTTGAATTATTTTATTCCAAATTATGAGTCTAATATTTAAAGTTAACAATGACAGCTGATGGAGAACTACTAGCCTTGCTACAATGGTATCGGTATTGGCAAATACTGAAAAACAAGTATCAGTTGTCACACTCGGCCTGAAAAAAAATAGTATTGTTGTGTCACTATATATAATCTTGCTCCTGGTAACACACAGCAGCTAAATTCACTCCATTACAGGAGATCAATTAAAAGTGCTTTTTATATTGCAGCTTGCCATCAATTTCTTGTTTATTATTAATGTTGTGACAAATCACTGTTTGTGTGCTTTGCACTGCAGGTCTGGCTTACATCAATTAAATCATCACTATTACAAATGCTAAAAAAAGAGAAATCATGAAATGCTTCCTCCATTGTATTTATGATATGCGTTAATTTTTGCATTATAGGTGTATTGATATTGAATAGTCTGAAAGAGAATACTAACCTCAAGGTCTGGTAAACTAAATTCAATTTTTCTGTCGAGTCTTCCGGGTCGCATAAGTGCTGGATCCAATGTGTCTGGTCGATTGGTTGCCATAAGAACTTTAATATTTCCTCTGGGGTCAAAACCATCCAGTTGATTGATAAGTTCTAGCATAGTACGCTGGACTTCATTATCACCACCAGCACCATCATCAAAACGAGCTCCTGTGTTGGCAAAAAGTAACACAGCAGCGTGCAATAAATACTTGTAGTGAAGAGATTTACATATGTTCTTGATTTACTTTAATTTCCAATTTGAAGGTGAACACTCAATAGTTTGAGATTTGGCATTGCATATGTTTGTCATGTAATCAAGTAGGAATGCACTATGATCTTCTTCAGTTTAAAAGACTTTTTCCAGGTTTACCCAGGTTACCCGTTTGCCCCATAAAATATTTTTTCTCTAATCCCTGTGGCCCTCGGCATCCTTTGGGGGATGAGGACCATTATTTATATATCATCTGAAACACTTCTTGAGTGCTGATGATGTGTTTCACAATCTGTCCTTATAACAACACAAGCCAACAATTCAGAATTACAAAATGAACGATCATGGAAGTGATGTGCAAATTGGTAGCACAAAGTTTGGCACCATTTTTTCTTGCATTGTCCTGTATCTCAATGTCTATAACATTTTATTAACATAAAATTCCCCAACCAACTAAATAATACTACATTACATTTTCATTGCTTGTTTTTTTTTTTAATTTAAATGTTAGTGATGTTTTACTACATTTCTGTCATATTTTAAAATGTATTCAGCTATAAACAGTTTGGACAATTAAGTCTGCAAAAATCTGTCAATTTCAAAACACTGCCCTATCAAATGGTGCCAGTGCATTATTAAATATGGGTTGCATTCAGATTTACAAATCTAAACTAGAACCAGAAGAAGAACACCACATATCTGTTTAAGTAAAAATACACATACCTCCTATTGCATCAATTTCATCAAAGAATATAAGACATGCTTTTTTAGTCCTGGCCATTTCAAAAAGTTCACGAACCATTCTTGCTCCCTAATGAATGAATAAATACATAAGTTCAGCAAAGGTATTTTGGAGATTATTTTAAATTCAGAATAAGTAAAAAGGTTTACTTTATTAGTCAATGTTAAGGTTTATCACACAACATATCGCTGCATAAACAATTAGTCACATTTGTCTAAGTATGTTTCTTTAATTAACTGCAAAGGCTCCAACTGTCAAAAGAGGTATTAAATATGACAGAACCATTTGTAAGCATTTGATATGATTAAACACATTTCCTTCAAAGAATATTTGATTTGTGTTGCTTACCTCTCCTACATACTTCTGAACAAGCTCAGATCCAATTACTCTTATAAAACAAGCATCAGTCCGGTTGGCTACTGCTCGGGCACACAGTGTCTTTCCAGTGCCAGGAGGTCCAAAAAGAAGGACTCCCTTTGGTGGCTCAATACCAAGATTTACAAATCTTTCAGGCTGTAATAAAAGTGGTACATTTAATAAACCCATTTTGCCTGAAAAAGTGTTAGGAGAAATCACATTAAAAACATTTTTAAAATAACTTGCATCCGAATTGTTTGAATAATTAAGATTACAGAATGACTTTTTTCCTAAACAAAGTGAGGTTTTGTATATTTGAATAGACACAAACTTGTACATTTTTCTGATTCTTTAAATAAATCACTAACAAATAGTATAAAACAGACTCATTAAACCAATATTTGACAGATATTCTTCATGGCACCTGTGCATTTTTAATGAAGGATTAAAAAGTATTAATAATAAGCTTACAGCATGTCTTCACTGCCCGAAAACCAGTAAGTATAACAGAATTTACATAGATATAACATATATCATGGTATACAGAGCAATGCATTTTCTCAAACTAATTTCTGTTAAGAACAGTCTTCTTGATTCAGCAGTTATCTTTAAGTTAACCACTGTGCTCTTCTTGTGTGTTTCTGAGACCGTCTCCTTAAAGGCTGCAGTGGGGCAATTTGAACAGGACTGGACCAAATCCACTGGGGGTTTGGCATGTTCACTCGCTATGTTAATATTAAACTGGCCCAGGAATTTGGTATTTTTGAGAATGCAGATTTTTCTCAAACTTTGTCAAAATGTGTTTTTTTTCCACAAAACCACTACATTAAACCACTGTTGTACAGTAGAGTTCTTTAAGAGAATCACTTTTTGGCTCCACTGTTTAACGTTCAAGTTGTTTGTCATGTGTGCACAGCATAGCAAAATTCTTACTTTCATGCTTCACTGTTCAGAAAATAAATATGTGATTTGTGGAGTACAATTTAGTTGGCTAAATTTATGAGAAAAACATTTTTTCATTATAAATGCAAATTGTTGATAGTGCTAACTAAAAATAAATTAAGAGATTCAGATTACAAGCTATCTATTTGATTACACTACAGTGTCAGAAATTAACGTTACTCTACACCAATGTGCTTGAAAGCCCGTCAGTGTCGGTGCATTCATGACCTCTTTTTTGAAGGTGACAGACATTCGCATCAAACCAACCCGAGAAAATAATTAAAGCCAACCAACAAATCCACAAATTAAAGTTGCTATTTTACAAAATATATGCTATTTCCTTAAAATGTAAACACTTCCTCCTCCTCACATGCAACAAAGGTGTCTCCACAACTTCTCTTAGTTTTTCAATCTGTTCTTTACAACCACCAACATCACTGTATGTTACATCTGGCTTCTCCTCCACCTAGGAGTGGAAAAAAAATGTTATATTAGATGCCTTGCTTGTATTTATGTTTAACCAGACATAGTAATTCTCTTATGGATTCAGTTGTTATCACACACAAATTCAAACAACCTAGCATTTTAAAGCAGTGCATGAATCAGTAATATACATGGTTTTGAAACTTGATATATAAAAGGGTTTGTCACTGATTACTCAAACAGTAATTAACTGTGATACTACAGGTGGACAGAGCAAGAGGTTTGTCTGTTTCTTACCACTGATTTCTTAAGACAAATAAATATATATATATATATATATATATATATATATATATCATTCTATTTATGTTAAAATTAATATACTTGTAATCCTAAACATTGAATATCAATGATGTCAACCACAAAAAGGGATGGCACCCCCATTGATAATAATTTATTACCTGCATCATTGTCACAGTTGGGTCAATCTTTGGTGGAAGTGGAATGTGAATCTGATATTTGTTTCTGTCAACTCTATATATATATATATATAAAAAAAAAAAAAGTAGTGAGGTTACACATAAAGTGGATTATCTTTAACCAAAATTCCACTGAATGGTAAAAATAATACTCTTGTATTAGGCAAATCTAGCCTTCATTTGCTCTTTTTATGGTTACCATATTTTAAGAAGGTGATGGGTAAAGAAATGCCAGCTATCAAAAACATACCGACACCCACTAAATGCCATGGGCACTGGATAAATGATGGCTCCTCACATGCACGTGAACCTTTATGACTTGAGTACTGGGTAAATGCATTAACAACGGATGACAAACAATGTCTAATGAATTAGTACAACGTCCAGTTTATTAGTGCACTGTGTTTAGAGGTGACAGCACAGTGGCATAACTAACATGACAAAGTAATTGATTTAAATCACCACCCCCAGGAACTTATTGATGTTAGGGAAATTAGCATGTAAATTTAAAAGGGCACCTCCATTTAAAACCATATAAAGTAACAGGATTTTTTTTTTTTTTATTAACATAAATCAACCAATACCATAAAGAAAAACATCAGGACTTGTCTTCCGTTTTTTGGTTCTTACATAACATAAATGCTTCTAAATGCTCATAAATGGTTGACCATTACCATCAGCACTGCTACATATTCTGATGCTAAATGTTCTGTCCATATTTAAATTGAATATCTGGGCTGATTTGCGTTTGCACTATGTTACAGGGACTAAAAACTTGGTTATGAAGTGCAATTTGAGAATATTGTTGTAAAAACACCAGGTACTTTTAGAATCACTACAAAACTACAACCTTTCCCTACCTCTTCTTGAGAGAAGTGCATCATGGCCGATAAACTATTTTGGCCTTTAGAAAATATTCAGATCCTTTCACATTTTACTATATTGTGCCTTTATGCTAAAATCATTTAAATAACATTTTTCCCTCATCAAACAACACTCAATAGTTCAGAATGACAAGGCAAAAACAGGTTTTCAGGAAATTTGGAAAATGTTTCAAAAGTAAACAAACTGAAAAATTAAAAACAACTGCTTTGTATACACAAAAAGGTTCTGAAGCATCCAAATATTTTGATTTGGAAAAAAGAAAATGCAGAAATGCATGTATAAATTCATATCAAGATCCTAAACAACACACAAAAGTTACTCTTTTGGGCAAACACTTGAAAGAACAGGTTTCAAATTAACAAACACGTAAGCATTTCTTCATTTTGACATTATCAAAGCAAAAGCAATTCAAATATTTCTGAAGTTCCCACATAGTCACAGAATTGATGAGCAATTGCAGCATACAAAGGAGACAACTGTGACATTTTAAACATTTATTACTTGAATGTTCAATAACAGACATCTACAACTTGTTGCTTACTTACAAATGTATGAAACTACTATATAACATGCAGGATATTGTTGCCAACTGACATACGATTTTTAAGTTACATTTGCTGATTTTACAACGAAACAGACAGGCATATTAGGATATCTGTGCAGCACAACTATGAAACAGAAAGTGGTGAATATGTTGAGTTCTGGTTTGTGCCTTACAAATTTGTGATAAGTACAGTTTTTGCAGAACGGACCTTATGCAAGTTGTGAACTGTGCCATTAGTATTTTATAACTGGGCACAGTGTAAGGCTTATTAATAAACATTTAATACATTAGTATGAAAAGTTCAAACAAAGCCTAACACTGTCCATACCTTCAGATCCAGTATGTCTAACAAATCTTTCAGTAATAATCATCATCATCCAGTAAAAGGGAGAACGTAGTTCCAGTTATTGTCTATGGATTTATTATTACAGTATAAATATGGTATATAATGTATGTACAGTATGTATGGATGTTTCTAGTACAAATAACATAACCAAGAGTGAAGAATACTCTTACCCAACTCTCATCCCCTCTTCTATGTCAGTAGGAGCTACCTGGTCACTCAGATCCACCACAAATTTTGCAAACTGTTTGACATTAATAATATACTTTGGATCTTCTGAATCTGCATTGATTATCTTCGTGCATCTAGAGTGAGAGAAAAAAAAGAGTAAATTAAAAGTCCTTTACCTATATAAAATACTGTGGTCATTGAATAAGTCTATTAATAAGTAAGAAAATTCATTGCCAGAAACCTCTTCGTCCACTCATTTAATCATCAATGTATGCTCTACAGGGTATAATAGCCAGGAATTATATGGATTATGGAAAGCTATTAAAGAGATACAGAAACATATATGCTCCTCTTTCTCTTGAAGACTAGAAAAGTTTAAATGTTTGATAATTTAAGCAGTGTATATTTTTAATAGCAATTATTCATCTTTGACAGGTTTAACATTCGTGTATAAGACTGGTAATGATTAATTCAATGTTAAAATAGAAAGAAAGAATGTATATTTTTCCCTACAACATATTATAACTGAAATAATTAACTACCTGTATATTTAAATATAAAACTAGTCTAAATTACAAAAAAAATCTGTGATGGTAGCAACTGGACATCACTGAGTGTAGGGGTCAGAAAGCTTCAAGAAACCTGGAACTTTTGGACGCCAAATACCAATGCCAAATTCTGTCCTTTTACACAAGAATATATAGACATACACCTACTCAACATTATTACAAGCAACACAGTACAGTAATAACATTTTCTTGTATTTTCACTACACAAGGTAATAAAACACAGAATAAATAATATATATATATCAGTAGACTGCTGGACCCGTTATAGTATATATTACAAAACAAATTGACAAACTGCCAAGTAAATTAAATCACTGTGCAAAGACAAAGATCTTAAAGCTGCTTTAACTAAAGTGCATGTTGTGTAGTAGAACTGTAAAGCAGTTACTGTAATTCAACACATTAATTTCACTTATGACCTTGAGTAAAACCCTTCTTTTCCTTCACAGTATTTTACACCTCCTGAAACTACTGAGCCAAAACTATACCAACAGCCATTATAGTTCCATGTTCTTTTCTCTAAAATTAACAACACAGCACAGCTTTACTAAAGACAGAAATGGGGGGACCTCATTCACCAAGGTAATCTGCTTGCCACATGTCTACAGACTGTGTCATTGTCTCCACCAAGAGCAACACCCTCTTGTTTCATCTTTCTGTTTATAAAATAACTGAAACTTGCACAGTTTACAAAAAAATATTACTAGCATTCAAATTAAGTAGTGTACTGTGAGTTTATAGATTTTCCTCTAAATAATTCTTGTGCAATTGACACAAATATAGAAAATGTGAGAAAAGAAAAATGAGCTGTGCCCAGTTTCTTCTAGGGAAATGTTACAAAATGAATTCTGCACGCATCAGATAGGCTTTTATGGACAGGAAAATTAATATACCATAATAATACAGGAAACCCATATTTTATATTAATATGTGGACTGAAATATAGCATTTTACTGAATCACAGATATTTAACTCGATGCGACAAAAAAAGACAAGTGATGTATGGTAATATTAATATTGTGTGATTTAAGAAAAGAAAAAATAGTAATCAACAAACATTTAACAATTAATGTTCAGAAAAGGAAAAAAAAAAAAAAACCAAGCCACAGAGTCTGTATCCCCAAATAAGAAAATCACTGAGCCGCTGGTTCAGAAAGTGATGCTGCCAGTTTCTTCCATGCTGTATTTCTTTGGAGTGCCGTGATGAATTCTTTGCAAGTGCTCTCCAGTTCTGATATGAGATCTCTCACAACATGCATTATATGCAGCTTGTGCTCTACTGTGAGGTTTGCATTGCGGAGAGACATTCCTCACGAAAACTGTCCAGCCACTGACTAGATATTTTATACATTTTGGTGACTATTGGATTTATTTGGTAATCAGGGAAAAGCTATGTGCATAATGAATGACAAGTATCAAATCATCACTGCCTTCTGTGCAATTGGGGAAAAACGGTTACAAGACCAGATTAAGAATCCCACAGACAGTCACAACACATAAGTTAACACTCTATGAACATTACAGTACATATAAAAATAAAATGAGATTGGGGGGGTGGTCTCCCTCAGAGATTTAAGCCAATGCTCACTTGTACATTTGATGGAGGGGCAGCAATAGAACGTATGAGTAGTCATGTATGTGTGTTGCATGGCAAAGCATGAAGTGCCGCTAAAACAGCATTTTGAGCACATGACTCGATAAAAAGATATACGAATTACATGACAGGAGTAACATGAGAATTTTTTTCTGTTTTCCATGGACCTGATTCATATTGTTTGCCATTTGACAGAACTGGTCTCCATTACATCATTAACTATTTTCTCTCATTCTGCATGAAAACATTTTTTAACTACAAACTACATGGTGTAAGTAACATATAAAAACATTTTTGAGTGAATTATTCTTTTAACAAAGACAGATGTGAGCAAGAAAACCAAATATATTACTTTTAACTGTGAATACTCAGAAAAACTATAAATATAAAACCAACTGTGCCACTGTTTTGTTCTGTTATTGGTGAATATAATTTGTTTTGCCCCTTACGTGATATTTTACAATGAGAAAATGTTTCCTGGTCCTTTATGTCTTATTCATGTAGTATTTATTGAGATAAAAGTTAAAGCAGATCCCTGTCAATAGATTTAATGTTGGGAATAATTTCCAATACTTTCAAAAGCTCAAGTCATAATTATCAATACCTTGCTACTTGCAACGGCTGCTCACTTTGAAGAGTTTGCTTGTCTGCTGCCAAATCCCAAAGAGCTGGTGGAGCCAAACCAGTGTCAGACTCTTTAATACCTGAAGAAGAATAAACATTATTTATAAAATAAACCTTGAAAATATTACATCTGACAGAAAACTACAAGAAACAATCAGCTATTAACTAATTTACCTGTAAGTTCATTGATTTTCTTCAATAGCTGCTGAATATCATCTTCTACCTGTTTGATCTGTCTTGAGTATGTGCTCTGGCCCTGTAAAATATTGCAAGCAAGCTGGAATTTACTCAGCGATGCGTACTGTGCAATAAAGTACATAACATTTTTTACACATGCTCAGTACACTCATACAACTTACTGTATCGTTTACAGCAGAAATCAAACATTTTTAAAATTTTCCATAAACGTCATCCATTGAAAACAATTCACTTTAAACAATTTCCACCTCGTTGACACTACTCAGACAAAGCAAAAAGATCTATTAACAAGTCACTGTTAAGCATATTACAGATTTCACTATAAATCTGACATTTGCCTAGGGAGGCTTCAGATGCAGTATAACTTTACTATACAAATAATACAACACATTTAACTTATTTAAAAGAAACTCACATAGGTCTTCAAAAGGGCAATGTCACCTTCATCCAAGGCTACAAAAAATTGAATACAAAAAATGTTAAAAGTGTCACATTTATGTTGCAACTATTAATTACATTAAGTCAAACAAAAGCCGATTAGCAACAAACAAAATATACTTTGGAAGCTACAATCAATCGCCCAACGTATACTTTGAAATAATTTCCCAAATTCGATTTGATTAAAGTGTTTTAAACGTCAATTAAAATCATCTCATAATGTTGCATGGAGAATTTGAAATGTATCGTGTGTTTTAAATACGCTTTGGGATCCAAAATCTATTTAAACCAGTGATTTCCAGTTGCAATATAATCATTAGCTATATAGTTTCAAGTTTGAAAAGTAAAAAACGTAACTTTATTTAATAATGATACATACTGCTTTTTTATATGTAACAGCTCACCATGACGAATTATTCCGAGAGGCGACGCATATATAATATACAATTGTCCGAAAAACACTTATTGAAGGCCTGCCAATTGCAAGCAATGACAGATATACGAAACAAACCTATGACAACCAAGACTCGACTGCGTACCACACGAAGGTTAAAATATAACTGAATATGTACACGTTGTCAGAAAACGCAAGAGGCAATCGCCTGCTTCTTAAGACTGTATGGGAATTCAAGGGCCCGGCAACTACTGATCTAATATCATCAAATCAAAACACTGGGTTTACTTACCTCGAATGGGTTTGTCATCTTTCTCTTCCTCCTTCAGCTTACGCTGGTCTGTTCCTAAATAATCTGGCATTTCCCCCCTCTTGGAAAAGTTCACGATCTTTTTGTTTTATAATTTATCGTATATTCATCCACAACCACACAAAACATAGGAACCGAATTACACAGCAGGTTTAGGCACTTCCGATTGTGCATACGTTCCGGAGGGAAACAGCACAACTTTGACTTGTTCCGCTTTAGGGAAATTCTCTACAGTGATGTCAATTCTAGTGCGCATGTGTGTATAGCTGGCGTCTCTTGCATCGCACGGCCCGATTTGTTTTACACACAAAATTACAGCCCAAATTTTAGGCTGTAATTTACGCTTTTACACATTAGTTGACTGTATTAGAGTCAGAGAGAAAAAAATTGGGAGAACACTGAAATATGAAAATACTTAATCATTTTGCTGAGATTTGATGTACATTTTGTCTTCAGGGCTGGATTAAGTATACTCCGCGCTATAAAGTTTATTTTTTATCACTGAGGCCCCATTGTTTTGCTAATTTAGCACTCTTTTTTCTGTTTTTCATTGCACGAACAATCAAGTATTTACCCATTACATATGATATTACACTTTACATATAAGAAAGGGTAATATATATATATGGGATTTGGGCAAGGAGGAACAGGATGAGCACTGCCAGAGCCCTACAAAATGACCTCCAGCAGGCCACTGGTGTGAATGTCTCTGACCAAACAATCAGAAACAGACTTCATGAGTGTGGCCTGAGGGCCTGATGTCCTCTAGTGGGCCCTGTGCTCACTGCCTAGCAAAGCGGAGCTCGATTGGCATTTGCCATAGAATACCAGAATTGGCAGGTCCACCACCGGCGCCCTGCGCTTTTCACAGATGAGAGCAGATTTACCCTGAGCACACGTGACAGATGTGAAAGGGTCTGGAGAAGCTGTGGAGACCCATTTTCAGACCCTATGCTGCTATGCCCAATGCTTCCTCCTGGTGCATGACAATGCCCGGCCTCATGTGGCGAGAGTATGCAGGCAGTTCCTGAAGGATGAAGGAATTGATACCATTGACTGTCCCCCAACACTCACCTGACCTAAATCCAATAGAACATCTCTGGGACATTATGTTTCAGTCAATCCGACACAACCAGGTTGCACCTCAGACTGTCCAGGAGCATGTTGACTGTTGTCAGGCATGCATACAAGCACGTGGGGGCCATACATACTACCGAGTACGATTTGGAGTTGCTGCAATGAAATTTTAGCAAAATGGACTAGCCTGTTGCGTCATTTTTTCACTTTGATTTTCAGGGTGTCTTTGAATTCAGCCCTCTGTAGGTTGAATATTTTCATTTCCATCAAATAATGTGGCATCCTTTCATTCCTAACACATTACCCAGTACATATCAGTATAGATATCAGCATGATTTTTTTTTCTTATTGAGATCTGATGTGTTTTCAAAGTGTTCCTAGGCAAGTTTCTCTCTCACTTTGGCGACAGAGTCGCTTTCTTTCAGCTTCATGTTGTAGCCTCGTACTTCGTTCTTCTTCAGACTCGTTAACTTAGGGCTTTTTGAGCTTCATGCTGTAGCCTCACATTTCCAGGCCGGACAGACAGACACACATACTTCCACTCATAGACGTTCATCTGTAACTAGCTGTGTAAGCCTGTGCTGTAAAAAGCCCGGTGTCTTAGAAACTATTGAAATCGTCAGAAAATAAATTGAAATGTAGAGGTGTCAGGTAAATGAAAGGAAGTACTCTGGGCGTCTCTCTCTCTCTCCTAGTAGGTTTCGTTTTGCAGACATGCTCGCACCGCTTGTGTATTAGCGGCGGGAGGAAAAGTAAAAGGGATTTTGTTTTGCCATTGTTAGCGGCTAAGTGACGTTGTCTTTCTTCTGAGGTTTTGTTTTGTTGATGTGCTTCCCCTGCTTGTGTTATTAGCGGAAAAAATGAGTTTTCTGTTTCCTTGGAGGTGGAGCCCTTACCCTGATTCCTCCTCTCACTTCCAGGCCGGACAGACGCACACACACTTCCATGCGTAGATGTTTATATATAAGATGAAGGCTGTAGTGTTTTTTTTTCAAGTACTGAATTATGTAAAATCCATCCTTCCATCCATTATCCAACCCGCTATATCCTAACTACAGGGTCACTAGGGGTCTGCTGCAGCCAATCCCAGCCAACACGGGGCACAAGGCAGGAACCAATCCCGGGCAGGGTGCCAACCCACCACAGGACACACACACACACACCAAGCACACATTAGGGACAATTTAGAATCACCAATCCACCTAACCTGCATGTCTTTGGACTGTGGGAGGAAACCGGAGAACCTGGAGGAAACCCAAGCAGACACGTGGATAACATGCATACTCCTTGCAGGGAGGACCCGGGAAGTGAACCCAGGTCTGCTAACTGCAAGGCAGCAGTGCTACCCACTGTGCCACCCTTATGTAAAATCCCCTTTCTATTTTGAACTGTTGTATTTTCTTTCTATGGACAAACTGTTTATGTTCACTTCATGTTCAAAAATAACTGTAGATATTAATTAATATTAATGAAATTAGCATTTGTCTTAAGTATAATGTTTTCACAACTTTATGTAGCCTATCAGTTTTATAGAAATAAACAGGATGTAACATTTTTCTGCTTGACATTGTGATGATTGTGTCCTATGCCAATGTTAACTATAAATGTTCACTGGTTAAAGTTCTTTCATTTATTCACAGTTTCAGTTGTTGCCATCAGGTCACAGGTTTAAGGATTTAAGAATAAAAAGCAAATACTTTTTAATTTCAATTTCTTTTAACCTTCTAAACAAGTTTCACTTTACATCCACAGGCTTAAATCATGGGGGTGAACTGTTCTCATTTGAATCAATCATTAAATAAATTCTAAATAGTGGTGTAATTGTTATGCATAATATCTTTCATCTAATGTTTTACTGCAGGTGCTCAATACTATATCAAATTTATTTGTACTAAGTTTATGTTCTTTGATATGTATTTTTAATGTTATGTCATAGTCTCTTTAAAACCTGCTGACAAATGAAATTTCCCTCATGGGACAAAAAAGATTGAATTGAATTTAACAGATGTGAAATAAATATATTTTCTAGTAACAGACAAACAGAATTAAATAGTTCCATTCATTAGCAAAGGCACATGAACAGAGTACAGTGAAATTCTTACTTACATGTCTGATCAATAAAAAATGTGACCATTTTCTTTTGTTTGTCTATTCCTCAACTAATGTGAATATTTTTTGACCGATATTGATAGTTTCTTAAATATTCTAATGTTAATTTTTATAACTTAATAATACAAAAAGAAAAATACACGGCCCCATGACCCTGTAGTTAGGATATAGCGGATTGGATAATGGATGGATGGATGGGAATACACGGTGTCTAAGAAGGTGAGAAGATGTGCTGAAGCAGCTGCTCACATAGTGATGTTCCTTACCTGTTGACCAGGCATATCGACAGTAGCACTGTGGCTGATAACATTTCAATGACAACTTCCACCTTTGGCCAGACTGAAGCCAGCCTCATCCAGGTATATGACATTGTGAGGTGGTTCACTTGATTCCAGTTCCATTATACACTATATCCTGGAAGAAAAAAAGAATTAAAGAATTAAATGTATTTTCATTTTGTACAAGATACAGTTACATCAAAGGTATACATATTGCATGTTCTTTTCTACAGCCATCACAAATGTGTACAGGTCACACTTACTATACTGTATATCACAATACAGTGTTGTACTGTTTACTGTAAAGCACAGTTACTGTACGCCCACAGATGGCTTACCTGTACATACTGGTACTGTAGCTCCTTCACTGTGTCACTGATCCTTTCATATGGTACATGGTACAGCTGTTTCATGCTCAGCTGGTGTTTTTTCAGCACTCTGTCGATAGTTGAGATGCTAACAGGTTGGATGTTTTCAAAGACATTCTTGTCTTCTATAATGGCTGATTCTCCCTCAATCTAATGGCATTATTTGCTATGACTATGGTTCAAATAGCCTCCTCCTGTTGAGGTGTACAGTAATACAAAACAGGAGATTGAGTGTGAGTTAAAAAATATGTCACTGTGCGTATACACTGTATATATTTGTGCATATGTGTATGCATGTGTTTGTGTGTTACAGTATATATACATTATGTATTTGTATGAAGCATATTTATTGTATACTGTAAATTGCAAGTGTAATACTGAAATATGGAGCATTACAGTAAGTATACTGTATTACTGTACGGTACAGTGCACAATGTTGGATTACATACCTGTTGTCTCTACGAATGATTGAGGATACGGTTGTTCTCCCAATATTCGGCTGCACCCTTCGACCAGCCACAACCATTGTAAGGCCCTTTTTTCATTGGGAATGTACCTATGTCTTTGGCCTCTTCTGCCTCTTCCTCTGTTTTACCTCCTGACTCTTGCTCCTCTTCTTCTTCCCGGCTGTTGGCCCTGTTCATTTCCTTGTTCCTGTCAGTATATGCTTGCCAATCAAAGGTTCATTAAATGCATCTCTAAGCTATTTAGAGGACTGGCTGATCGCTGGTTGATCTAATGCTTCAAACATTCCCCGTCATTGGTGAAGTTCACAATTCACCTGAATAGAAATTGTTTGACATATTATGACAATTGGTTCAACCCTGGCTGGGTCGCCTGAGCATAGGGTGTATGATATTGCGAGGACTAAAACGCCCGATGACCTCAGGATACATCACTAATGATGCATCCCAGTGCATCCAGATGATGTTTCTTATATAGTTTTGCATGTAATGACTTTTGCAATGAAATAATGCCTTGATATTTTAGGGGTACGATTATTCAACAGACAACCAATATAATACATATTGATCAACATGACATAAGCAATTAATAATGCAGGAAACAGCAGACACTTATACATAATAATTGTCATAAATGTGAAAAGCATTTTTACAGTTTGATCAAAACAACAAGACATGCTGTAAGCAAGTGACTAGATGATGTGGAGGTTGGACAAGTAGTTTTGAGAATTTCAACTCTGATCTGAGAAATGTACCAAAGTGACTGAGAAAAACTGCAATAAAAGGGTAAGTGTCTGTGTGTTTGTCTGGGTGCTATGTCGCCGTCATTCTAATTGATTGGACATCACAAATATTTCTAGTAATAAAATTCATTCCTTTTGTCATTCCAACAGATGGCACATTACAAACAGGTGGTGCTGGCTCTGTCAGACAGTACGTTATTGACTGTCGGATAAAGCTCGACTTCACTTGAAAATCCATGCTCAGTCAGTAAATGCGACATACCTAGTGATTTTCAGTTACTTAAATGAACATAGTCTGGTGATGAGATCAGCAACGACAGTTAGAAAATCTGACATAACCAACCAACAAGAAAGTGTGTAATGTGAAATCAGCTTTAAGCAAAGCAGAAATCAACCCTGAACAGGACATCAATTGTTCAGAGGGAACATTCAAACATCTACATGGCACTAGTTATCTTAACACATATAGTATTGTAATATGGGCAGAAGACCAAAAGTATTTATAGAAATACCCATATAGATTGGAGAGGAACGTGCAAACCCAGGATGCCAGATCAGTGAGTCTACAAAACTAATCACTTTGCCACAATGAGAAACTGAAATCAGATATCTACAAGAAAGAGAATTGAAAACAAACTAAATTCCATCACCCTAACAAAATACGGTTGTAATACTTTAAAGAATATCTTTCATATCCCCTGTCCTGAATGATGTATAATCACTCAAATTTGCAAAATGAGAAAAAGGATTCATATTCTGTATAATATAATATAAAATAATATAATATAACTAGAGGGCTTCGTCTCCTGCTTGCTTCGCACGCCCCAGCCTGCATATGCGCCAGCCACTTTATGTCTCTGCCGCACATGTATGTGGATTTCATTTTCACTTTTCACCAAACAACAAATCATTAAATTGTCATGGATACGCCTATACATTGGGGAGAAACACTACTTTTCTCTGATGGCAAGATGAATTAGATGATCTACAAGTCTCCGACTTAAAATTTAAAATAGGACAATATATTCGATCTCTTTTTGCTGCTCCCTTATTTCACTATGTAATCATTTATGTTTGTTTGCGCTAATGCAATGTTTACTATCATTTTTTTTTGAGACTTTTGAATTTTAGTACTTAAATTATCTCTAACCTTTTTGAACCTCTTTACGATGTTCTACTTTGTCATCTACTCTTTGTCTTTTATTTCCGGCCCCGGGTGTGGTTAAATCTCTTGGCACAAAGTCTCACCTCACAGGACTTGAAAGTATCTCTGAAAAAAGTCACATGTCGTCCCAGGATTTTTTTTTATTATAATATCCATCCATTATCCAACCCACTATATCCTATCTACAGGGTCACCAGGGTCTGCTGGAGCCAATCCCAGCCAACACAGGGCGTAAGGCAGGAAACAAACCCTGGGCAGTATATAATATAATATAATATAATATAATATAATATAATATAATATAATATAATATAATATAATATAATATAATATAATATAATATAATATATGCCAGTTAGCCGCAACATTAAAATTGCCTGTCTAATACTGTGTGGGTGCCCCTTATGATGCGAAAATAGCTCTGACCTGTCAAGACTCTAAAAGATCTCTAAACATGTCAAGTGGTATCTGGCACCAAGACGTTGGCAGCAGGAACTTTAAGTTTACTAAGTAGGGATATGGGGCCTCCATGTATTGCATTTGTTTTTACAGATGTTTGATTCAATTGAGATCTGGGAAATATGTAGCCCAAGCCAACACAATGAACACTGTCATTTTCCTCAAATCATTTTTGAACAATTTTCGCTGTGTGGCATAGTGCCTTGTATTGCTGAAAGAGCCCACTGCCATCAGGGAATACTGTTGCCATGAAGGGGTGTACATGGTCTGCAAAAATCTTTAGTTAGGTGGTACAGTATGTGTCAAAGTAACATGCACATGAATGCTAGGACCTAAAGTTTTCCAGAAGAACATTGCTCAAAGCATCACAATGCCATCTCTGGCTTGCCTTCTTTCCACAGTGCATACTGCTGCCATCTCTTTCCCAAGTAAATAGCATGCATGCACACAGCCATCATTTAAAATAAAACATAGTTCATCATATGATGTCATCTTTTTCCACTGCTTCATGGTCCAGTTCTGACACTCCTGTGCCCATAGTTAATACTTTCACAACTGGACAGGTGTCAACATGAGCAATCTGACCAGTTTGTGGCTACACAGCCCCATATATAGTACAGTAAACTTTGATGCATGGTTTGTTCTGACACCTTTCTCTCATGACCAGCATTAAGTTTTTCAGCAATTTGTGCTACAGTAGCTCTTCTGTGGAATTGGCCTTCACTCATCATAATCATTAATGAGCCTTGGGTGCCTGTGACCCTGTTGCCATTTCACCAGTTATCCTTCCTTGGACCAGCTTTGGTAGGTACTAACCAATGCATACCAGTAAGACCCTACAAGACCTATCATTTTAGAGATGCTTGGACTCAGTCTACTAACCATCACAGTTTGGCCCTTGTCAAAGTCACCCTGATCCTTATGCTTACACATTTTTCCTGCTTTTACCATATCACCTTCAAGAATTGACTGTTCAGTTGCTGGCTAATACAGTATATCTCAACCCTTGAAAGGTGGCATTGTAATTAAATAATTAGTAATAGTCCCTTTCACCTGTCAGTGGTTTTAATATTGTGGCTGATCTGTATAATATAATGCAACACAAAGTGGCACAGTGAGCAGTGGTTAGCTGTGCCATCTCATGGATTCAGCATCCTAAATTGAATCTTGTGCCCAGTCATTGTCTGTGAATGGTTTACTAATTCTTCCAACATTCGCATGAAATTTCCACCCATGCCTGTTAGAGAAAATGGCAGTTATACAGTTAAGAAGTATCTGGATGAGATATTGGGAGACCTTAGTTATTAGTTTAACAAACAAGCTTGATGCACGGAAAAGTCTCCTCTTGTTTGTTAAACTTCTTATGTTTTACATGTTCTAAACTGGCTATGGGTGAATTGGGTCCTGTGAAGGACTCCTGCCCTGTTCAGCCTTGTTTCAAGCTTTGAGCTGATCTAGGCTGTGGCTAGATCAATATTTCTGGAATGCATGACAGCAGTAAGAGTTTTACTTTAAAGGAATTACAAACAATTACTGTTGACCACGGTACATTTTGAGAAGTTTAAAATATTTAAGCATGTTTAAAAAGAATGAGATTGTTATATTTGCCGCTCAATAACTTTTTATTGGTTGATTGCATCAAAAATCTGTTCCCAATTTCCTGAAGGCTCATTTTATGACAAAC
The DNA here is from genome assembly GCF_016835505.1 of Polypterus senegalus. NCBI lineage: Eukaryota > Metazoa > Chordata > Cladistia > Polypteriformes > Polypteridae > Polypterus > Polypterus senegalus. The sequence goes on from NC_053161.1 coordinate 40,975,122, forward strand.
AAAAAAGTTCCTATTCAATATCTGTGTAGGGCAAATGATAAGTAAGTAAATTACCTGTCTGTTGTGAGATGCTTGCCTGAGCTGGAGTAACAACTACGTATCTTTGGAGATGGAGGAAATGAGAGGGGTGGACACTTTGTGGGGATCCACTACCAGCGCTGCTGAGGGAGAAGGAGGGTGTGAGTGCTGCTCCACTCTCTTTGGCCTCTTAGCAATCAGCTTATGTTATGGCTGTGGTGCATTCTACACACCATGGAACATTTCAATGTTATTACTGAACTATTGAATTATTCTTTCTATGAATTGTTCTGTGCTGCACAATTACATTATTTTCTCTAAATCTTACACTTAATTTCACGGTAAAATTTCACAATATCGATATCTGAGTAAAAAATGGCCTTAATAAGCTTGAAGCGCTAGATAAAAAAAAATACGTCTTTCTACTGCGATGAGGAAGTTGTAAGTGTCAGATCTGCTTTTTATTTATTTTATACTGTAAAAGTAGACAAGAAAGCAAACAAAAAGTTGGGGTACCAGTAGGTAATTACATTTAATGTCCATTGTCAGGAATGTCATAGTGTCAATGGTTAAGGAACCTGCTGTTGAAGTGTCTCTGATGAAGATCCGGTATCAAATGATAACCTCTTCCTTTTGGTGGCAGTATTGATGTTGGAGTAGTAGCGGAAGAGGCAGGCTGCAAATTGACTTTGGTGGGAATGACCACATCAGTCCTCTGGATGGTCGTTCTCCAATGTAAACGGAAACGACAAGCAGGATGGTGGATTTCAGTCTGCATACAAGCAGACAAAAGTACAGCAGCACAGTGTCTATTGTGAGGCACAAGGAGGCACATGAAGGCCTGCTATACTTTATTTAGCATGTCTGTGTTTGTGTCACCACACCTAACTGGGATAAATACCAAAAATGGCCATGGGGTAAATGGAAACTCAGTAATGCATGAATGAAAACTAAAGTGGAATGAGTTGACAGTGGTATTTTAAGATTGAGATGCTGACCTGAATATGAATCTTATCTGAATAAGAATCTGACTGTATAAGATGTAGTTAGATGCTGTTGATCTGTAAAGAAACATTGAAAACTTTGTGGCTTTTCAGTGTGGCAGGATTTTTCCTTCTGCTGGTTTTACCGTTAATCATAACTACACATATCAAATGTTTCTTCATGAAAGACTAAAAAGGACCATTCTATGCATTCCTCCAACATCACTAGACTCAGATCTACTATGCATTTAAACTCAGTGGCATGGAAAAATACAAATCTTTTTTTTTCTGCTAAAGTGAATATGCCGTGTTCCATGATGACCTTATTTGCAGAATTATTTTCCTGGAAATTCACTGCGCGGCTGGCATGGACTCACTTTTATTTCCTAATGCCCCAGTGTAGTATCACTGAGCTGTAGCAACTAATGTTGATGCTGGATGGGACAGACCCTCAACTATCCTAATAGCACACTAAATATAGTGTAAAATGTGTAAATATGGTGTGAAAATAGTACACTAAATTGATCATCCTATTAGTGCACTAAAAATAACACGAAAACTTGCAGAAACGTTTGAACACAAACTGTGCAATCAGAAGAAAACTGTAAATGTGTCGGGATATTCATGTGTTTAAGGTTCTGTCTTTTTGTATGGACTTTTATGTGAGCTGTGTTAAATACATATGCCTACCCCATTAATAGTATATACCCAGAGTGCTGTGCAAATGATAAAACAAGAAGGAGTGAAGAATCCACATGCTTTAGTGTTGTGCCTATTTGGTAGCAGCAGCAGTGAGTGAGCAAGCCCATCAGAGAAAACCAAACTGTATTTTTGAGTTTCAGAAAGGTGAGTACCTGCTATCAGATCTGTTAGGGGCACATCTTAATGAATCTATGCTTCCTGCCTGCAAGAAATGTTCCTGTCCTGAAATTTAATTCTGTAACTTTTATCTCAGGGAGGCACTGTGGTACAGTGGTTGGCACTGCTGCCTCACAACTCAGGTCACATTATTGGCTGAATAATTGGTCCAGAATAATTGGTAAATGCTGCGGTGGGCTGGCGCCCTGCCCGGGGTTTGTTTCCTGCTTTGTGCCCTGTGTGGGCTGGGATTGGCTCCAGCAGACCCCCGTGACCCTGTAGTTAGGATATAGCGGGTTGGATAATGGATGGATGGATAGTTAGCAAATGCTTCCCTAGACCTCAGGAACACCTGAAAGAGTATTTCACCATTAAAATCCATTTGAAGTTCAATTTCTCCTTGCCCACTGACTTCAACCATACCCTGGAAAAGCTTAGAAAGCTTAGGTTTGGAACATCGATGGATGGATGTTATAGTAATACAAAGTCCCACTAACATAGCAAATGAGATCTGGTAAATTGGCAACAAAGAGACAAAAGCTTCAGTTAACAGCAGTGAATAGAATTCCTGGAAAAAATAACCCTATTGGGATTCCACAAAAGTTAATGTTAGGGAAAATGCTCCATTAATAAAGAGCTGTCATGAGCCACCATTAAAAATAAACCCAAAGATAAATATCCTTTATTACATTAGCAAATGGTGCCCCTGTGTGGCCTTGTTTAGTGCAGCATGGCAGACTGACTCATCCCAACAGAGCAGCCTCTTCAAGTCAGGTTCATTTACATTACACAGCTACAAAGCATTTTCATTACACTAATCAGAGAACAGATAAATGGCGTGGTCTTCAAACACACCTATCTCTTGAGTATGATCTAACAGGTACAATATAGTTACACAGATTAAAAGTTCATAGAATAAGTCTTTTTATATGTAAACCCACTGTGTTTTCTGGCTTTGCCAGGATATCTGATAATGCAGTGGGTGTCAGTTATAGTGCTGTTAACCAAAAGTATCAGAAGTGCTTCAGTATGTAACTAAGTACTTTTCTGTATATAATATTTGTAGGATTTTTTAATTTTTTTTTTTAGCAAAGGGGTAAACATTATTGGCATGCAGTGTGATTTAGTGGTTAACACTTTGGACTTAGGACTTCACACCCTAAGGTTGTGGGTTAAAATCCTTCTAATAACACAATGTGACCACGAGCAAGTCGCTTCACCTGTGCTCAGATTGGAAAAACAAAATAAACATAACCAATTGCATCTCATATGTTGTAAGTCACTTTGGATAAAGGGTGTCAGTCAAATAAGTAATAATAATATTAGGTCACTGGTCTAGAATATGCTATATTCAATTCTCCACAAGTAAAACATTCCTGCATTAAATCAGTTCCTGTTGTTCTTGGTGCCTTGGCTTTTGTTGATGTTCATATGAAATGCAATTTTACATGAAGGTTTATTCTTAGGTATTAAAATAATATGAAATCTGAATATAAATTATTATCATTATTACTTTCATTGTTGTATTTATTTTCATGTTTTTTGTCTGTTGTTTGTGTTCACCCTTTAATGTTCACAGTTATGAATGTATATGTAAAGAATTTTGGAGAGGAGGGGGAAAGTAATGCTTCCCTGTTCAAAAGCAGACATGCATGTAAATGTAAATGACTTTAGAGGGTGGTGGGTGGATCCCCTTTCAGAGTCACTTAATGAGAATGTATTATAATAGAATAACTTTTGGGGGACCCATTAAGTTTCATCCAGGCTTGTCTTGGATTGGAGGACACCACTTTCGTCTCTATTTTTCTCTCCCTCCCTTTTCTGCTTCTAGTGAAGGAATGTCTACTCACAGCCACAGTGTCTGGCACCTTCACTGGAGCTGGATAGTGCACTTGGAAACTTGCACTTTATATCTTCCTTCAGCTTCTCTGAACTTTGTCCTTCTATTTCACACCTCACTGCACATGCCAAATGTGATCCCGTCTCTTTTTTCCTGTCCAGGACAATGCCCCCTTCTTAGTTGTCTATCCAGTCTATTGGATAGTCGTGCTATTCATGTGGTCTATCCATCTCTTCTGCTGCATCCTTACTTTGCATAAAGCCCATTCCGAGCGTTGCACAGAGCATATACATTAGCATCATATTAATAAAAATCAACAAATAAAAATATTGACTTTAAGAGGCAGAAATTTGCATATTCAAATCACAGTGCTGATTGGCAAAATTTGGCAGTGTTTTTGTAGTGAACATGCAGCATTTGTTGGAGAAATTGTTGCTCAAATATTTTCCTGGAAGTTAGTCGTGTGGCTGGCTTTGGCAAACATTTTTCTCTTAGTGCCTCAAGATTCTTTACAAGGCCAGTGTGATATCATAGAACTATAGCAGCCATGTGCAAATCTTTTGCCTTATACAATTTCTTGTATTAGGAATTTGTTAGTTTTCACATACCCCTGGTGGTCTGAGCACAGGGTCATGCATTGTACCGTGTTACTAGTTTTGGTGTTACAGAGTCATTACCTGATGGCTTTTGATTCTTCAGTCTTCTTGAGAGTGTCCTCTGACAGACAGTTTCTAAACTCCCTCTTCCTGAAACCCAGTTTCATTTCTGCTGCTCATATGAATGTGTTTTTGACTCTTTCATATTTTTTTCTCTAAAGTAACATCTTCTATGTCAGCTAGGCTTGATATCTATTTGACAGAGTTATGAAGTTTTGTTGTGGTGGCATCTTCAGCTTAGAAATGTTGAACTTCAGATATCTCTGTGAACCCTTCTTTTTGATGTTCTGCATCTTGACTCTTAGTTTCCAAAACAGCAAAAGATGGTCTAATTCTACATCTACATCACTGTATGCTTTGATGTCAAGGAAGGTTGTTGACAATTTCCAAGATATCACTAGATTATCAATCTGGTTCTTTGTCATTATGTCCCACATAACCTTGTGGATCTTGCAGTGAAGAAATATTGTCCCATTGAAAACCAGGTCATTATGGTGGAAGAAGTCAGAAAAAAAGCTATTTGTTCTTATTGATGGTCCCAAGGCCTTCTGTTTCCATAGTGAATTCTCTGCCAGTGTTGTTGTTCCCAACCTTGGCATTGAAATCACAGATGAATAGTGGTGTGCCCCCTGGATTCCATCGAGTACACTCTGCAGCTGTTCATAGAAGTTGGTCTTGGGTTCCTGGTGTGTTTCATTTGTTGGTGCATAACTCTGTACAATAGTGAACTTTAAGAGGAAATGGACTTTCAGGATTATCTCACTGATTGGCTCCAATTCCAGAAGATTTCTGCTTACTTTCTTTTTCAGCAACAACTAAAAGCCATTCATGTGTATGTCTTCTTCATTCTTTGCACCTGAATATGTCCTGATGCTAATGTGATTTGTCCAGGTGTTGTCCATCGCACCTCACTGATCCCCAGTATCTGTGTTTTGTAATTTTCCATTTTCATGGCAACTGTACTGCTTTCCTTATTTGTTGAGTTTTCTCACATTCCATGCTCTAGTCTGTGTAATGGTGTTAGGGAAGAGAAGGTATATTAGTGAAGCGGTTTACTCCTGGGTTTTTCTGGTTTGTTTCATTTACGCCTCCCAGTTTGCTTTCCTTGATGAAGGTCTTGCAGAGATGGTTACTGCAGCAATAGGGATATTACAAAGTCAAGGTGCTAGCCCCACGTCCCTTCTTCTTTTTCAGCTGGGTTTGACTATGAACAACAAAGAGGATATAGTGGTCATGGGTGATTTTAACTTTTCAAACATTAAAAGGGAAGCCCATATTAGGATTACAAAAGAAGAAATTGAAATGGTGCAAATGACTGTTTTTCACCCAGTTTGTCTCAAGCCCAAAACGTAGCAACACCTGTTTAGATCTCATCTTTTCAAACAATAAAGGCAGAGAAACAAGAACAGAAGTTACTGATACTTAAAGCAACAGTGATCAATTTTGAATAATATTGTGAATAACTCTGTTAACATTTAATTATACAATGCACAAATTCAGAAAAATAAAGTACTTGGGCAGATGTCAATGCAGTCTCTCTTGCTTTCTGAATAGTGGATGTAGTGAGAAGTCAAGCAAAATGACACCTTTTATTGGCTGACTAAAAAGATTACAATATGCAAGCTTTCAAGGCAACTCGGGCCTCTTCTTCAGGCAAGATGTAATCTTAGTGGAATGGTATAGTGGATGGAATTGTTGTTGTGTTATTATTAATATTAATGAATCAGATGGTGACATGATTGCCAGTGTCTCTGAACCATTGTCATTTAATGTATGACAATTAAATAAAGCTGTAACATTTCCCAACCTGTACTGTCATACAACATGGATTCCATCAGCTTGACACTTAAAGTCACAGGTGCTTTATCTGAAGATACTGCACTCTCCTCTTCTTTTTTGAACTATGCAAGATATTAGTGATGATTTATACTTGTGGTTTCTCACTTGGATTATCATGACTGTACACATAAATGTGGATTATCGAAGCCCTTATTGAGGGAATGAAGAACACTTTGTGTGTGTGTGTGGAACTGATTGAGCCTTGACTGGAAAACGCTGCTGATTCAAATGAGACATGGAAAAACTAAAAAGGAGGGTTATGTTTATTTTATTTTGTGTAATTTTATTAAAGAAGTAGTTGTTGGTCTTCCATGTGACTTGAACTCAAAGTTGTTGTTGATAGACTTGTATGCTATCCACTACACTACCATTAAAACCATTCATGCCTCTTTCTCAGTTGATACTGTAAATCATACTGCATTATTTGAGCAAAGATCAATAGATGGAGGTGGAAGGTAATAATGTAATATTACCTCATATATTTTATGAGTTCTAAAACTCACTTTTGATTCATGTTTGGAAGCAGGTGGATGCCAGCATATGATTGTCAAGAATTACTTTGTAGTAAGGTGTGATCTACTCCAAAAAGTCAGCACCAGGCTGTGATGTAGTGGTTAGCATATCTGTCCCTAAATGTGTGCAATTCATAGGTATGATGTATTCTTTATTATTATTTTTTTATTTGTCATTGTCTGTATTGCATGTGGATGTGATCATATTTTCTCAGGCATTGCCTATTGTTATTTAGGAAGCAGGTATAAGGTGGCAATATGAAAACATTCTTTTTTGGACTCCTCTGCTTTTTGAACGATGAGAGAGGCTATTGATAATTTGTTCCTGTAGCTTTTCACTGTCAATATCATAAGTGTATACATACTGTAAATGTGGATAACTGAAGCCTTTAATGAGGTAAAGAGAAACACTTCGTGTTTGCGAATCTGATTGAGCCTTGAGTGGAAAAAGAGGCTGATTCAAGTTAGGCTTATGCAGCTAAGTGAGCATCATGGAAATCCACAAATATATACTGTATAACGGTTTTGAGGATTTTTTTAATTAAAGAAAACGTTGTTGGTCATAAATGGCACTTATTGGTTGATAGCCAAGCATGCTATCAACTACACTACCATCACAAGTTGGCTGCATCTCTTTCTCAGTTGACACTGTATATCCTACTGTACCTTTCAACAAAGATCATGAAATTGAGGTGCTAGGTAATTATAGGACTATACCGCATATGTGGATTGAATTCTAAAACTCACTTTTACTCTATTTGGGAGGCAGGTGGAAGTCAGTGTGTGACTCAGAAGAGTTAGTAAGGTGTGATATACTTCCAAAAAAAAACTAGCACCAAGTTGTGGTGTAGTGGTTAGCATGTGTGCTTGTAAAAAATTAGTTAGATTTTTTTTGTTTATGAGATATTTGTCATTGTCTGTATTAAATGTGCTATTTGGGGAGTAGCTACAAGGTGTCAGCGTGACATTTTAATTTCCTAGGTTTGGGAGCATGTGCTCATTACAGCACATTGCTGCACCCACTACATGGCAAACCACCTGGATTGAGATCCGATTGCAGCCGTGCAATGGGTGCCAATCCTGCCACCAACCCCCAAGTTTTCCCTGCAAGTTGGAGGACCTACCTGCTTGGAACAAAGTAAATATAAGGTAACGTTTTAACACAGGGATTTTTAATAGATTTGGGTGTGATCCTGGGCCATAAAAATTGAAAAGTGTGAAATGGGATGCGTTCATTGATGTATGGTGTCCTTCTGATGGTGTCAAAGGGTGTAGAGGTAAGTGGAAGTTGAATGTCAATAATTCATGTGATGGTAAGAGTGGTCCTGTCACACACATGCACGTTTGGGGCAGGTTAAAGATACAGATGATAGTACTTTTGAGGCTGGACCACCAGAGAGCATTGTTAACTGATACCTTTTGTCTCACTCTCTCTGCAGATCGGAAGATTGACAACCTTAATATCTCTGAAGTCACTTCTGGTGTCCTCCTGCCTGGACCCACCTCTTACTGTTAGGAATCTATATTACCAGAAACTCCAACGTCTTGAGCAGTCGATTCCAGAGACACGTGTCTACATGATGTTTATTTTTTATTTCCAATGCATTTTAAACCCTTGCTTTGTTTTGAATATATGGTATTTGCTTTTGTGAGCCCCAAAACTTTGTGTCTCTTTTATTGCAATATACATGTATATCTACATATATATATACCCTTTACTGTATATATAAATTATATAGAGACACTTTGTTATAATACCTGTACTTATTTTTGGTTGTTCAGCTACTTACGACTGGTGTGTGGATGTGTGTTTGCCCTGCAATGATGGACTGGTTCCCTCTCCAGGGTTTGCTCCTGCCTTGTGCCCTGGTCAGAATTAAGCAGAATAGAAAATGGCATGGCAAATTTTTATATTAAGTGCAAGTTTGCTAATTTGTTTAATAAAAAATATACATACTTATGAGGTCCCCTTTTTAAGAAGATAAACTATCACTATATTTGCCTTGTGGCTTAATTACAAATCAACAATATTACTGCAGGTTAGATGGTAATTTGAATATGTGAAATTTTTGTTTCTCTTCATAGAAACGTTAAATACAAATAAAGCCTTATAGTCTGTGTTTTCTGAAATGTCACTCCTCAAGAGTGTATTTTTGTAAGACAGTTTTGCAAATGGACGTTGACAGCTCAACATTCTCATATTACAAAATTCACTGTATTGTACCGAACCTCTCCATATTTCTGCCTCCTGAGGTCTGGCTTCCATCGCGTGTCTTTAGGTTTCAATATACTGTACAGGTCCGCTAGTGGTATCTCCACACAAAAACAAAGGGGACGCAGCTGAAATGTTTGAGCAGGCCCTGACTGTTTGTCAAAATGAAGGAGTGACAAAAATGGGTCTTCAGGATGGCTGAGGTCTCTACTTTTATTGTTTGTCTTTGTTAGGCAGCCTAGTGCTGTACTGTATATGTCGTTCATTGCTTTGGGAATCATCACCACCCTCCGTTTACACTCTCTACATAAAAAAGACACTGAACTCCACGGCACAACAATTTTGACTCTCAGCTGTTTCCTCGCATACAAGTTTTACTTTTTTATTTACTGATGCCACGTCTACTCAAAATTTGCTCTATTACAATTAAATAATGTTTTTTTTTCCTCTCCGGTTTACACGCCATGTGCACATAATGAGGCTATGTCTATATTTTCCAGTTATACTTCCACGTGTTAAACCCGAACCTTCTCGAACCTCGCGGTACTACAATTCAAATACCGGAACTAAAAATCCATGGCTGCATCTCGTCTCGCGAAGGTAGGTCTCAGAACAGAGTTGCGCTTGCGTAGCACCGGAACAGCTTCGGCAGCTGGCCTCCATGTGAGGCACATTGAAAGCAAGGGGTTGCCGGCCGCATGTAGCAAGCCATTAGTTTCAGTTTAGTTGTCTGAAACTTGGATATATTAACGAAGCTTCTGAATGAGTACCTCGTGGAATGAAACAGTAAAATATCGAGGATGTTGAAAGAAGCACTTGACGGGCAGATTACTGTCGTCTGTAACCCCGTTGCAGGTGAGGGCGGTAGTTCTGCTGCTAAAAATACTGCCGATTAAAGCTGTACAGTATTCAGTTACCAAGAGTGTCGCAGAGACTGTTCGCATTTAGAGATGACTTTGCAGCACTGCATTTTGCGTGATTTTGACAATTAATGAATTATGGTACTGAAGCCACTTAAGTTTTGTTGCAAGTTTTTCTTTTAATGATAGATGTAAGACCCTGTGTTAGGGTATAGCGGGTTGGAGAATGACGGACTGTAAGCGATACAGACCCGGGTTTACCCGCCTCTTTAATAACGATAGTATACGCCGAATTTTTCATGCTTTATCCTGTATTTTAAAATAAACAAGTGGTATAATGTCCCTTGTTTTATCTACCTAAATATACCTTTGTGTTTTCATGACGTTTATTCAGTGGCCTTTTACTGTTTTATGGACATCAGTTATTTCTTGCCTCTCTCGATTATGAAAATGGAATAGGGGAATCCGTGACCCAAAACGACTAACTGAGTGACATTTTCTTAAGTTTGTCATGGGAAACCATGACTACGAGATTTCATTTCCTGTTAACTGTGTTGAAACGTTTTACCATTCGTATACCTTTACGATGTGTTATGAATTCAATTTAATTCGGTTTATTTTTTGTACTGCGCTTTTTACTGAATGCAGGCGCAGGACGCAGTGACAAGTTGTCGGGTATAATGCAAGTACAGTATAGATTTTAGAAATTGCTAAATGCAGAATTAGTACGCATAAAGGCACATATGTTTAGATATACATACCTGTATAATATTTAATTGGTCAACTGTGGCCAGTAGACCGCGTGAGAGAGGAAAAAAAACTTAGCATCTCTGGATAAAATAAACACCTCACGGGCCCATGGGCATAAGAGAGAAAGTCACTGCCTCCCGGGCATTCTACAGTATAGTCTTTCCATCTGACAGTTCCATTGCCCTCTGTATCTAGTTGATTTTTTCCATGGGCAGGAGAACAGCTTGGCAGCAGAGCAATGACACCAAGTGCCACATCAGCATAACAAGAAAATAATCAAAAATAGAGCAGAGTTAGTAACGGTTTATGAATACTGTATTCCTTGGATTTTTGTAGAAATGACTAACATACTAACATAAGATGCAGTATTCTCAGCTAATCAGCTCTTATCAGGGTATGGTCTGCAGCCTGGATTTAAAAGCAGAGGCGGAATGGGCATTTTTTATATTAGCAGGCAGCTCAGTCCACAGCTTTGGCGCCCTGTAACTAAAAGCTTGACCGCCCCCTGTTATTTTATTAATGCTTGGAGTCATAAGTTAAGATCTTATTGTGCACTCTGGTTTGAAGGTAATGATAGTAATGAATTAACCTGCTTTAAAGGCCATTTTTATTTTGGACTGCTTTTCAAAATAATAAACTAAGATCTTTAGGGGTGTTTGTTTTCATAACAGTATTTTGTTTGACTGATTAAAGTTTGGTATTTTTCAAGCCAGTTATTTTTTCACAATGTTTGTATATATTAATTTGTCATTTAAAATTGTGTTCTAAAGTGAAGTCAGTCAGTCAATTATTTATTAACCCGCTTTATCCTGAACAGGGTCGTGGTTGTCTGCAATTTTTTTTTTTATACATTTTAAACATGCGGGTAGAAGGGTACCAGGGTCTGTAGGTGAATGAAAAAGCCTTAAAACTTGCCAAATACGTCCACTTTGAAGCAGCAGACATTTCCATTTAAGAAACATGCCTTCTGCTTTTATGAGGCAAAATGCTTATAATGAAAGGAAACTAGAAATAATTATCCTATCACAGGTTATTGGAATTATATTTTTTTATGAGGAATACATTTACTGTTTGCTTATCTGCTCACGTTCACCATTGTGTGTGGAGTTGTGACAACCAGCCCAGCTCCCAGCACCAAACTAAATTCTGCTTATAATACTACTATTGTGTGTGCAGTTGTTTTTATTCATTGGTTATGTTCTGCCATGGCTTGTAACAACAGACAGGTGTAGACTCAGATCATATGATAACTTTTTTCTTAATCAATGGTGATTTTTCACCCTCTACATTAAGTGTTATTTACAAAGCCTATGGAGCAAGATGCACACTAAGTGACAGCATAAGAGTTTCATTGCACTCTGTGAAGAGCGCTATACAAAAAAAAAAACTGAACTGATTGCACTGCATTGTATTTTTAATAAGGCCTTAGGGTTTTGAAAAAGCCAAACCACCTACACGTACCTGTTTGGATAGTGGAATGCTTGGATAATGAAAAACGAAGAGTGTGTGATAGAGCAGATTGAAGCACCTCAAACCAATTACTAACATTTTTAATGCATAGTGAGTTGCTCTTGCTGAGGATATGGTAATAAAAGCACCGAGAACAACATGTTTGAGTTAGCAAATTCACTGACATTCACAATATCAATAAATTTGTAAATACACAGGTATAACACATACAACTCAGGCAGACCCTGGCTTTGTGAGTAAGGAATAATAGCTCTGTGCTAACCAGTGAAGCCATCAGGAAAGTGATTCAGTGAGTGGTGGAAGCCTGGGTGGTGGTGGTGGTGCAGACACATCGTTTTAAAGAGCACTTCAGGCGCCTCTCCCAACTGCTAGTTTCTATTGGCCCTAGTGCGTTGGTGGCAGTGGAATCTTGGTTGTGGTCCCTGGTCTTGGTTTGGCTCACAGTGCCAGGTAGAAGAATAGCATGGGGCTGCCTCTGACCCTGGGTGAGCAGAATGAGACACGAGTGGACTAAAGAACAACACGGCTGTCATTGCAAAACATCTGGGTGATGTGGTGGAAGAAGCTTCTGAAGAGATGGAAAGGTCCTTTTTAGGGCCACCTCGCCAGAAGTTGGTGTGAAGTATTTAATTCCATTCCTGTTCTCTCTCCCAGAGTCACATACGTGCATTATCACTCCAGTGGTGGCAGAAAATATCTTTGTGAAATAATTAAATGAGCTTCCATTTAATGAAAGAATATTTAAGCAATTATAAATATGACTTTTTGAAATATTTTCTAGCAGTCTATAGAACAGAGACAGCAATTCACCTCTGGGCATCAACACTCAATGTTAGTAGCAGCACTTGGAAATGATTTTCTGATGTGAATACGCACCTCTAGGGCTTAGTGGTCACTGCGAAGGAGGACAAGTGGTGGAATAAAGTTCCCAGCCGGTCTCCTTTTAAAATTGGCAAACCTCACAGCAGTGTTTTACTTTTCTCTTTCTTAAAATGACATGGATGCAAGATATATGTAATCTCAAGATACAGATCAGTACTCGTTAACATTTTTGGCTTGAAAAATGGATGATTTTAGTATGCTTTAAGGATTTTATTTATTTTATATTTATATTATATATTTATTTATGTGGCAAATTAATATTCACCATGCTCGAAGAAATAACTTAAACTTAAAAAATACCAAACTTGTACGTCAAACTGGTTTTTTACTGAAACTTGGAATACCTTTTGAATATAGGCGTTTCAGGAGTAAAACACCTGAACAACAAGCCCTACTTCTTTTACCTATTTTGATACTGTACTTCTGAGAAGAGTTGAATAAGATCTACATTAATATAAGGGATAAAAGCAAAGACAATCTAAAATACTTTGAGTTGATAGTAGATGTTCATAAATATGAAAATTAGAATTAAAGTGATTTTCTTATTTCAGATTTAAGTATCTCTAAAAGCTGCAGAACTAGAAAAATGCTTTTTTTACACCAATAAAGCTTGCGAGTAAATATGTAGCGGAAAAAAAGTAGCACAAAAGTACTTGACAGCCCCAGGTAGCATACTGATGAAAACACCTTTTTACTCCATGGTGGAAGAATGGCTTAAATGTAGTTTTTGGGATTTTTATGGCACGAGATTAACATATTGTTTTCAGCTTGTAATGTATTTATGAGCTGATGTGTAAGTACTGTAACTTACAGTGCCCTCTGCTAATATTGGCACCCTTGGTAAGTAAAAGAAAAATAGGCTGTTAAAAGAAGCCTTTTGTTTATCCTCTTGATCTTTTATTCAAAATATTTATGAAATCTGTTAATTGAATTAAAACCATTGAAAGGAAAAATAAATCTTGTATCAAATGGTTTTTGGGTTGAGAAAACTATAGTTGTAACTTGTATACTTTCACAGAAAACTGTGAAAAAAGTTACATTTTTTCTATCTCTCTGACCCACAATACAGCTTGTGGAGTGTGGAATTACAACCTGCCAAATATAGAAGAGCTTGTAGGGACATTTTTACCTGGTGAAACAATGCCTGATGAGGTCACTTTTAAGAAGGCTTTCATTCAAAGTGTAGGTTACAGAAATACAAAGGCCACACTTAGTCAATTTACTGAATGTTTCATAACGCGTCAGATGTCTTCGGAATGAAGGGATAGGGCTAGTGACCTGCTGTAAGCAGGCATAATGGAGTAAGCTACTTTATTCTGCCCCAATTGCATTCACCCTTTCAGCAGAATGGCAGAACAGATGACCATCCAAGATTTGTAATCATACAAAAGTAGCAGGACTAACACATGAGACTGGTCCATCATGATAGGTCATTTTGTTGGCCTTGTTTCTCATCAGAGGCTGCCTTCTCGTATATGACCTGAACCAACAGCTGGACAGTGCCAGTCTACATGCAGCTGGATACAAAGAAATGCTCATGTGCAGGTTTTGCCTTGGCTTGCCTTCAGCTGCCTCCTCTCCTCACCTTAACCCCATATAGAACCTTTGGGATGCCCAAAGCATGTAGCATTTGGAGACATGACTATCTTTCTACAAGCACCTTTGTCAAGCAGGAATGAGGTTGCATACCAAATCTGCAGATTTACAGGCTCATTGGCTGTCTTGTCAGAAATGTCAAGTAGACGCAGCTACAAGAGATTGTCACACAAGATACTGAAGGAATTCAAGATAAAAAAAATTGTTCATTGTCACAGCTGTTATCATTTTCCAGTTGTACTGTTTTGTTTTCCTGTTATGTTTATTGTTATTTCAAGAAATAAGACTGTAATATCAGCCCAACAGTTTCGTCACTGTGTGTGTGTGTGTGTGTGTGTGTGTGTGTGTATGTATTTGTGTTTTTTTTATATATATATCTATCGATAGATAGATATATATACACACACACTACTTCATGTGAATACAAGTAAATGATGTAATTTTTTTTATTTTCCCTATACCTGCCTCATTTTTACATTCGCCACTTAAGGCAGGAAATGCATATCACACGAGTTTAATCTAATAGAATTATTGGTAGTGTATTATTCCTATGTGAATAATATACCTACTTTTGAAGTTCTTTATTTTATATGGTGACTTCCTTCCTTTCAAAACAAATTTAAAGTATGGTTGAAGTCATAAGAAGTCTCTTGTCCCTTCAGCCTTCCAAGAAGTACTGAAGCTGTCCTCAAAGCCAAATGTGGTGGTGGTTCTTATTAGATTAGATGGTAAGGTAAACCCAAATTTTAAGGTAAAATCCAAAGTTGGTAGTAAAGGAAAGCTTTCAGCAAGAAGGGTCCTATCAATGACCAACTGTGAAATTGACTCGTTTAGAGCAAATAATCTTAACACTCTGGAAATGATGTCATTTGGAGAATAAAGCAATTAAAATAAAGTATAAAAAGTTAGCAAATGGCTGAAAAGTAAGGCAGCAAATTGCTAGTTAACAAATTAATGAGAGAATGGCAATCTGCAAATGCTGCTGCTATATAAAAAAAATGATACAGTTGAAAGTCTGAGCTCTCTGTTTTCACACAATTTCTTAAACATGCTGTCCTTTGAAAATTTAATATTAACATGGGCTTAGAGTTGGCCTAAAATCTCTAACTAAGTAGGAGGCACATTTTATAAAGGGTAATATTAATACACTTTGGAAGACTTGAGACTTTGGTTTGCTCTCACATCTGAAATGTATGGTGTCAGGTTTATTAGTAAACCTAACCTAGCTTCGTAGGAGTGAGTGTGTGCATGCTTGTGTGTACTCAGTAGCCAGGCTTAATTAGTTTCTGCTTTTTGCTCATTGCTGCTGAAATAGGCTGTGTATTTACCTGAAAAAGAATTAAGTAATGATAGCTGTGGAAATGGATGAAAGGATGTTAAAACTTTCTCCTGTTCCAGTTCTTGTTGCATTAACAACAATTAAATGTCAGATAGTAGAAATTATACTGTGTTAAAATTAATTAAAAGCAGTCTGTCACTAGCTGGTTGTACAAGTGTATATTCTATGTTATCTTTTATGATACTGCTTGCTTAAAGCGCTTTGAGTATGAATGTAATCATAATATATGAATTTCTTTATTTCAGTTTCCTGAAACTCATTTAAAAAAACTTGGAGATACATATACATTTTTGTTACCACCTACAATAATTTAGGTTCCTGCAAATAAACAGTTCATCAAAGAGTTACTAGACACTGTACATAAAGCTATTTATGTTTGCATTAAGGATAAGGCCCAAAGGTTTCATACATCTTAGTCATCGATTGTTTCACACATGATGATGCTGCTTAGGACTTGGCCAATCCCCTGCAACATACCATCCATATGTGTACAAAGTTGTTGCAATTTTTTTTGTTTAGTTTTTTTTTTTTTAAAGAAAAGGATACTTGGTTGGTCTGCTTAGACACTTGCTCCAGTATTTAGAAAGAAAGATGCAAAATGGTGAAATTTAAGGGGATAATTTTGGCACGTTATGGTATATTTACAGATTTTAATTAAGTGCAGAAAGTAATAAGTCTGCTTTCCCTTATGCTATTTCCGTTCAATGAGTTTAATAAGAAACCTGAATTAAATTCTGCTAGTGATCCTTTTTAAATGTGTCTTGTAAAAATGATCTATTTTGTTTTTTCCTTTAACAGCAAATTTAGATTTCGATTTGGTTTGTAAATAAACACTTTCCTCAGTTTGTTAAAGTAATGTACAAATAATGTATAATCCTGTACAAATGCATCAGTCATATTGGCATTAAAATGTTTAGCCTGTTTCCAGGTTCTGTACAATTTCAGGTGGAACCTGTTGGAAGATGGTTTGAAGCATACCTGAAAAGACGAACACGGAATGTGTCGGCATCATTTCAGGAGCTGGAAGATGAGAAGGAGCTATCTGAAGAGTCTGAAGATGAGGAGTTACAGTTGGAAGAGTTTCCTATGTTAAAAACCCTGGATCCAAAGGACTGGAAGGTCTTGCTTAAAGTCCTAAATATTTTATTGATTTTATATATTTTCGTATGTTATGTATCGTTCTACCATTTTCTGCATTCATATTTTCAATTCAGAACATATCCAGGAATAAACAGTCATGAAGCAGCCATCGCCTACTGCTGAGAAATTAGTTCTTTCTATTACAGAGCACACACAAAGACACAACTACACTTTTTACTCTTGGGCAAGGTTAAAACTGTCAGCTTGGTTATGTGTATGATTGTGGAACTATTCTCTTCTGAACAATAAATGAACATGCAAAGTTGCCATCTCAGCAAAGAAGTTGAACTTGGTTCCAGTCATTCACAGTTGAAAAATGTTTAAGAACAGAGCCGTTTTGCCATAGTATAGTTTTCTAGTCAGTTAACAAAGCTTCTGCATGAAATTGTCTCAATTTCCAGGTCCTTACTGCTCCAGTTCTCTTCAGATAGAATTCTTCATTTTTATTTTTTTTCTCAGATTCATACCTATGCTAGAGAAGTAGCGCTGTTAAATGTGCACATGTGTATTCATTTTTTGTTGGAAATTTTTGATTTGTTTTGCAGAACCAAGACCACTATGCAGTTCTTGGGTTGGCACATCTGCGCTACAAGGCAACACAGAAACAAATTAAAGCAGCTCGTAAGTGTCCATTTCCTTTAAGGAAACTCTAAATGCTCAATTCATTGTAAAACTGTAAATGTTTGCAATGTTAAGGTTTGTGATAAGCTGTTAAATGTTTAATGTGACAAATATGTGACCTTTTGAAGCGTTTTTTTTGGGGAGGGGGGCGGGGAGGGAGACAATATCACTTTATTAAAAGGTTAGAAGCTTATTTATGTTTTTGTTTTCAGACAAAGCAATGGTTTTAAAGCATCATCCAGACAAAAGAAAAGCAGCTGGAGAGCAGATAGTAGAAGGAGATAATGATTATTTTACTTGCATCACAAAAGGTATTGTATATTTTTTCATAAATGAACATTGTTCTTCAAGGAAGTATCACAGGCATTTATTTAGAAAATATTTGTAATGACCTTTTTGGCAGTGATAAAACAGTATATTTTGCATAAGTGTTTAGTCCGATTGTAAAATAGTACAGTTGAAGATTGAGTTCCTAGCAGTAAAATTTGTTATAGCTATTGTTTGTCTCTTTGTTTAGTTGCTAACATGGAACACAGTAGAATCTTATGTAGAAGTGCGCTGATCTGTTTTTTCCATGTAAAAATGAAAATTGCCAATTTTTAAGTCTGTTTGCTAATTTTGAGGCACTGCTGTCGTGTAAATGACACATGGGCAAATCAAACAAAGATGGTGAAATTTAGCTTGTTAAGTAATGTTTTAAAAAAATGGAATAATGTTTAATAAATGGCCTTTTATTAAGAAAACACTAATGTGAAGTTGGTGCAGGTTTCAATGTTCATTTTAGTTTATGTTCATTATCATAGTCTGTTTTGTGAAATTGCTTTTATTCAGTACACGTTGCAGCTCTTCCTTTTCTTGAATTAACCTCAGCTAATGATCAGGGGCTTGCTTTCCTCTTATTATTTGCACTGGAATTGTTTCTGAACATGTGTCTGTAAAGAAATGAAGGACATGCTGGAAATTTGTAAAAAAGCATGTATTGGCTGGTGATTTATTGCTGTGCACACAAGAAAATGACTTAATGGGTTGAAGGAAATTTGAGTAAACAACAGTAAGACTTAATGCTGTACTTAAGCAGTTGGTTTAAAAGATGGTTTGGCATTTTTGATGAATTTTTTTCACAATCACGGTGTACATTCCATTTGCCTCAGAATGATGTGTTGTTAATTAAGGCTGTATTTATAATTAAGGAGAAATTTGTGTTCTGCAGCAGCTTACAATTGCAGCCCAATAGGGCAGCAAAGCAAACCTGAAACGGAAGTCTAAAGATGTTCTGAATGTGTCCAGTTTTTAGCTGAAAATATTCTTATATATTGATTCAAGTCTTGCAATTAAATGGATCAAAAGGGCTACTACTGGTTGCTAGCTAGCATCCTGAATGGTTAAACTGCAAATGTATTATGTTTAGTGATTTGAACATTTGGGCTATACTCTTGTGGTTGAAATTTTATTTTTCTGAAAACCTAGACAAACAAGCTGTCATTTTATATCAGTGATATGTCTGACTATGAAGGTGACAAGATGTTCAGACACTTTCCTGATTCTGGATACAGCAGGACAAAGGTAAGAATAAAAAGAAAGAAAGGGATTTGAAGAAAAGTGTGTTTTTGAAAATGGGTAATTTGCTGCTTCAATATTAAGGTGTTAAACCAGTTTAAGGGTTTGTTCAATGTTAATTTTGCTGCCCTATTGAAAGGCTATTGTAAGCTGCTTAACCACATACTATACATTTTTTTTTAGAATTATAAATACAGCCTCAATTAACGGTGAAAGCTTCTGGTACAAATGAATTTATGCCACTTTTTGTAAAGAAAGAAGTTTCACTACAAAGACATCAATCTTATTGTTTAACTTGCAAATCTGTATTGGAATGCATGAGTGCATTGATCCTACCAGATTCACTTACTTTACTGTTCAACTTAATACACAGCTACTGCTGTGTAATTACACTGTACTGTGTGCTTCATTTGTAGTCTGGCATTAAGTACAAATAATTGCTTATTGACAGTTGTTCCTATCTTTTTCACTTTACTGTGGACAATTTTCAGAACTTGCTGCCTACTCTTCTGCAAATTTATTGTTGAGTTGCAGAAGATGCTTTGTAAATGCCGGCCTTCATATTTCATAAGTTAAGTAGATGGGTGATGGACATGCGGTTTAAATGAGCTCTCTTAAATGAAATGTGTCCGTTCAGGTGTGCTGAGAACTGTAAATTAAGCTAATTCTACTTCGCAAAATGCTCCTCAAAGCTGTGTACTACTAAATTCCAACAGCAGATAGTGACACCTCAGCATGAATATGATTTGCACCTGCTATCTTGTCAGATCAGCAGATCAATGACTTATGTCATTGACCAGTTCCGATTAATGGCTGATTGATTGGTGCACCAAGTCTTTCCATTCTCCACAGGGAAATAACTTTAGTGTTTCTTTTCGATTCTTAGCCTGTGAAATTCTGTCAGATCCTGTGAAACGTCGAGCATTTGATAGTGTGGATCCTACTTTTGACAATGCTGTACCTTCAAAAAGTGAGGGAAAAGAAAACTTTTTTGATGTGTTTGCTCCAGTTTTTGAAAGAAATTCTAGGTGAGTTTTGTAAAATTATGAACATATAAAAAATGAGAATCCCAAGTAAAACTAGTTTAAGAATATAAGTGGGAATATGTTAAAAGCTAAGATATTTAACAACATTCACATACTATGAATCAAAATCTTTATTTTGATAAATGATGTACATAATCATTTATTTATGAATAAGACAAATCTGCACTTGTCTCAGCCTAAAGTGTTGTCTGTAATCTTTGTCTTAGGTTTTATGTCTCTGCTTATTTGTAGTTGTCTTCATACTTCTTCCTGTTTGTTCTTACATTTTCGTGTTATAGTTTGTCTTAATATTTCTGTTATTTTTTTCTGTGTGCATAGCAATATGTACAGATATAGCTCTCTAATCAAGTTTATTTGTTTTTTTTTTTGTAAACCTTCTTCCTTGCCTCCCAAATATTTATTTAGTTGTACATGCTTAAAATAGCTACTATGCATAAGTTGGTATACTGGAGTTTTGCTAAAATCTTGAATATTATAATTTGTTATAGAAGTTTGCTTTAATACATATGCAAATGTGTTATTAGGTGTTAATGTATTTTAATTTATTACACAATTTTCCCCTTTCCCATTTTACTGGAGTCTTAGCATTAGTTCCTAAAATGAATTCTCATAACCTTACAATGTCAGGAGATTATAATTGTATGTTAAACCTAAGATTACAACATCTTAAACACTTGCAGTAATCTTACATTTAATTAACATCTGTAACATTTTTTTATTTTTATTTATTTTATTTGATCAAAATAACATTGCATACAATCAAGTCAAACTTATACAAGAAACGACTTCATAGTGAAACTAGAAAGGGAAAAAATATTACAAGTTTAAAAAAAAAAAAGTAGGAACAAAAAGAGACAAATCCTACATCACAATCTGAGAGACAGAGCGGAGAGCTAAGAGCATAGGGAAAAAAAAAGTTTTGAACAGATTCTGTAAAAGCAATAATTTGATTGCCCACTGACTTACAAAGGGTGAGTTGGGATTTTTGCAGTTATGCAAATTAAGTCGTCTTGTTAGTATAGTGGTATAGGCTATTACAGTCAATTTGTCCTTCTCCACTTTAAGCACATCTGGGCATAAATCAAAAACGGCTCTTAATGGGTTACAAGTGATTATGAGCCCAATAATGTCTGATAAGCGTTCAAAGATTTTTGTTCAGAATGTTTTTAATTTGCTGCTCTCCCAAAACAAGTGGCCTAGTGAGACTGGAGCTAGATTGCAACACTTGCAGGTTGGATCTTTCCCTAGATACATTTTGGACAATTTTTAATAAGAAAAATGTGATCAATGAAAGATTTAAGTTGAATTAATGCCTTGTGCATATAGAGCTAGAGTGTATTCTCTGCATGGCTGCTTTCCATTCCTTTTCTGAGATATTGAGGTTTCCCACTGTACCCTATGACCTTTGAAAGGAAGGGTCTTTGAAATGTTTTTATGTATGGTTGAGATGCTGTCTGAGTCTTCAAGACTTACCAGTATTTCTTCTGGAATTGAAATGAATAGGAGGTGTGGAAAATTGGGTAGGTTTCTTTTAGCAAAATTTTTGATTTGAAAGTAGTGAAAAAATTGGGTTGATGGGAACTTAAATTTGAAACATAATCGTTAATAAGATGCCAAAACATTATCTAAATACATTTCTGTAAACATTTTAATCCGATGTGTTTTCCAAAGATTAAATACTTTGTAGGTTTGAGAGGGCTGATAAAGGTGATTTATCATGTAGGGGAACAACAGATTAAAGCTTGAAGAACTCTGCCTTAAAGTATATCTTGCATTGCTTCAGTAATCTGAATAATTTATGAACAATTGGATTACTGATATATTGGTGATTATTATTATTATTATTGGGGCACATAGCAAGTGATATAAAGAAGTAAAGCAAGATTTTATTTCCACTGCAGGCCAGACTTGTGTATATTGCGACAGACAGCTGGGGAACTTGCCCAGCTGGGACGTCCCTATAATGGAAGCTCTGGGGGAGAGAGAGCCTATCCCAGAGCATTACTTCCCCGGAAATGTTTTTTGAAATTAAATACCAATTTTCTTAAATTTATTGTAGGTTAATGTAAAAAATTTACATCAGAGCATACTAGTTAATTGATTTTAGCATTTTTAATTTATACTAGAAGCCTTGAAAAAAACAGAACTCTGTCACAGATAGTAAAATTCTAAGGTTCACATATTCATGTATTAAATTGACAGGTACAATATACAACATGAGTGACATACATGTTGACCACTGTTTTTAGACTTACAAAACACTGTCTTTGTGAACATTTTTTGTGAATTAAGCCAAACTAATAAAATGTGACAAAAACTAAAGTTCGTTGCTGAAAAACTAAATAAAACAAAAACTAGATAATGATGAAAAACTGAATAAAAACTAAAAAAATAGAATGTCAAACTAGATAAAAAGTCAAACCTATCTTAAAACTAGGTGAACACTAAGGAAATTCAATGCTTAGCTAAGGCTGACTCATATTTAGAAGCTGTGTATCGTACAGCAGATAAGCAGTGGTTTTCGCCTGACACAGATGAGGTATCTGGCCCTGTTAGTCTTCCACCAATGTAACAGAGTTTTTTTCTTGGTAATAGGCTTCTCTGGAAAGTACGTGAAAACTTTGACAACAGTTGTACAAGGATATCCTCATGTCAAATAATGAGACTATAATAAGCAAGAAATGGAACTGGACGGGGCCATTCCAGGATGTCTTGTACTTTGGTACACTGTGGCCTTACCAGCCCTCCACCCACTAGGTCGCCTAAATAACGGGTTTTGCTCATCAATCAATCAATCAATCAACATTTATTTATATAGCACATATTCATACAAAAAAAATGTAGCTCAAAGTGCTTTACAAAATGAATAGAGTAATAGAAGACACAATAAAAGATAAACATAAGTCAACATTAATTAACATAGAATAAGAGTAAGGTCCGATGGCCAGGGTGGACAGAAAAACAAAAAAAACTCCAAAAGCTGGAGAAAAAAATAAAATCTGTAGGGGTTCCAGACCAAGAGACCGCCCAGTCCCCTCTGGGCATTCTACCTAACATAAATCATCATATTTTCATGGAAGGACCTGATGATGATGGTCACGTAGACTTCTGGCTTTCAGTCCATCATTGTTGGAGCATCATGATGCTTTGAGTAGGTGGTGGTGGCGCAGGCCGCCACCACAAAGAAACCGGAAAAAGAAACAGAAGAGAGAGTAGGGGTCAGTACGGATTTTAGAGCCACCATGAATAGTTATTATGAAGAATTGAACATACAGAGTATCAGGATTATGTTAAAGTGAAGTTATAAAAGGCCATGTTAAAGTAATGTGTTTTCAGCAGTGTTTTAAATTGCTCTACTGTATTTGCCTGGCGAATTCCTATCGGCAGGCTATTCCAGATTTTAGGTGCATAGCAGCAGAAGGCCGCCTCACCACTTCTTTTAAGTTTAGCTTTTGGAATTATAAGGAGACACTCATTTGAAGATCTAAGGTTACGATTTGGAATATAACGTGTCAGGCATTCCGATATATAAGATGGAGCGAGATTATTTAAGGCTTTATAAACCATAAGCAGTATTTTAAAGTCAATCCTGAATGACACAGGCAACCAGTGTAGTGACATCAAAACTGGAGAAATGTGTTTGGATTTTCTTTTCCCAGTTAGGATTCTAGCAGCTGCATTCTGCACTCGTTGCAAATGATTTATGTCTTTTTTGGGTAGTCCTGAGAGGAGTGCGTTACAGTAATCTAGTCTACTGAAAACAAAAGCGTGAATTAATTTCTCAGCATCTTTCAATGATATAAGAGGTCTAACTTTAGCTATGTTTCTTAAATGAAAAAATGCTGTCCTAGTGGTCTGATGAATATGCGATTTAAAATTCAGATTACAGTCAACGGTTACCCCTAAATTTTTTACTTCCGTCTTAACTACTAATCCTAGTGCATTAAGTTTATTTCTGATAACCTCGCTGAATCCATTATTGCCAATTACCAAAATTTCAGTTTTCTCTTTATTTAGTTTGAGAAAATTACTATTCATCCATTCAGAAATACCAGTAAGACATTGTGTTAGTGTATCGAAAGAGTCGGAGTCATCAGGTGCTATAGATAAGTACAGCTGTGTGTCATCAGCATAGCTGTGGTAGCTCACATTGTAACCTGAGATAATCTGACCTAACGGAAGCATATAGATTGAGAATAACAGCGGACCCAGGATAGAGCCTTGTGGAACACCATATCGGATATCATGTGTCTTTGAGATTTGATTACCACAACTCACAAAGAATTTTCTCCCTGCCAGGTAGGATTCAAACCAATTTAAGACACTGCCAGAGAGGCCCACCCATTGACTAAGGCGATTTCTAAGAATATTATGATCAATGGTGTCAAATGCAGCACTCAGATCTAAGAGGATGAGAACAGATAAATGGCCTCTGTCTGCATTTACCCGCAAGTCATTTACTACTTTAACAAGTGCAGTTTCTGTACTGTGATTTGTTCTGAAGCCTGACTGAAAAGTATCAAGAATAGCATGTTTATTTAGGTGGTCATTTAACTGCATAATGACTGCCTTCTCTAAAATTTTACTTAAGAAGGGCAGGTTAGAAATGGGTCTAAAATTTTCAAAGGCAGAGGGGTCAAGATTATGTTTCTTAAGAAGGGGTTTAACTACAGCAGTCTTAAGACAGTCTGGAAAGACCCATTATCTAATGACAATTTACTATGTCCAGAATATTGTCAATTAGAACGCCTGATATTTCTTTGAAAAACCTGGTTGGTATTGGGTCAAGGACGCAGGTGGAGGATTTCAGTTGAAATCCCAAAGTAACACTTACGAGGATTGATGCGAAGTCCGGCTTTCGCTAGAGTCAGGAGAAACGTATATACCTGCACGACATGTTCCTCTCAGGTGCTGGAATAGATGACGACGTCATCCAGGTATGCAGCACAGTAGGACTGATGGGGCCGTAGCACTCTATCTACCAGATGTTGGAAGGTCGCCGACGCCCCGTGCAGCCCGAATGGGAGTACCTTGTAGTGCCAGTGACCACTAGGGGTGCTAAAGGCAGCTTTTTCTCTGGCGGATGCCGTTAGGGGAATTTGCCAATACCCCTTTGTCCTGTCAAGAGTGGTCAGATAGCAGGCCGTCCCTAGTCTCTCTAAGAGCTCATCCACCCGGGGCATGGGGTTTGCGTTGAACTTCGAGACCTGATTAAGAAGTCCTTGCAGAACCTCCACGACCCGTCCAGTTTGGATATGAGGATGATAGGACTAGACCAAGGGCTATGGCTCTCCTCAATGATGTCTAAGTCGAGCATCCTTGGGACCTCTAGCTCCACCTCAGCACGTTTCGCCTCAGGGAGGCGGTAGGGTCGTTCCCTGACAACCACCCCCGGGTCGGTCACAATGTCATGCTTAATCAACGAGGTCCGGCAGGGCGCTTCGCTGACCACCTCTGGGACAGAGAGGATTGCTCTTTCGAGCTCCTGTTATTGGTGGGGTGACAAATCATGACCGAAGTTAAGCTGGGTTTTTTCTGAGTAAAGGGAGAGAGCGGGGCTGGGAGGCGGAGCGTTCTCTCTGTCTCTCCACGGCTTCAGGAGGTTAATGTGGTATACTCTCTCACTCGGTCGACGATTTGGTTGACTCACCAAATAGTCCACAAGTCCTTTTCTCTCTTTCACTTCGTATGGCCCCAGCCAATGAGCCAAGAGTTTCAAGTGGGAGGTGGGCACGAGCACCATCACGCGGTCACCAGGGTGGAACTCGCGCAGAGAGGTGTTTCTGTTGTAATTCCGGACCTGCGCTGCTTGAGCCTTGGACATATGATCCTTAAGTAGGGGCCGGATTATGTCAATCTATCGCGTAAGTGCGCAATATATTCTAGGAGGTTGGTGGAGGGAAGTGCCTACCATCCCAGCCGCCTTTGAGCACATCCAATAAGCCCCAGGGTTGTCATCCATATAACAACTCAAACGGGGAAAACCCTGTGGAGGCTTGTGGCACTTCCCTATAAGCGAAAAGCACGAGGGGTAAAAGCTGGTCCCAGTTCCTACCATACGCGCTGACCACCTTGCGGGGCATCTGCTTCAGTGTTTGGTTGAAGCGTTCAACTAGTCCATCTGTCTGGGGATGATAGACGGATGCCTTGAGATGCTTAATCTGGAGTAGTTTGGCAACCTCCCTGAACGTATCCGAGGTAAAGGGCGTACCCTGGTCTGCAAGGACTTCTTTGGATATGCCCACTCGGGGAAAATAGGGCTACTAATTCCCGTGCGATGTTTTTAGTATTAGCAGTTCGCAGGGGAACTGCTTCGGGGTATCGGGTTGCTTAGTCAACCATCACCAATATATATTTGTGACCACGCACGGAAGGCTCTAGGGGGCCAACTAGATCAACACCGATCCGCTCAAAAGGGATATCTATCAGGGGAATCGGGATCAGAGGAGCACAGCCCCTTCGGGGAATCTGACGTAGCTGACAGACCGGGCAGGACTGACAGAAACGGCGGACCTCCTCGTTGATCCTGGGTTCGCGGCACTAGCAACAACTTCTGCACCTCGCCTTCGTGCTCAGCAACCCGATAAAGTAGATCATTTTCAAGCACAAAGTAGGGCCCATGTGGTGTGGAAGCCATGGACGATATGATAGGATTCCTGGCAAACTTGAAGGAATCATCGTTCCACTGTTCACGTTTAAAGGACGCCAGCGTGGACCGGTATTGTGTGTCCAAGCCGGCGAGTACATCCGCAAGTGGGGCCGCGGGAGCGCCCGCCAGCTCCAGAGCCCTGCCCGGGAGGGCTCCCGGGTCGAGGTGCGTCACCGAGGAGGGCTCCCCCGACCCCTCTACGTCATCAACAATTGCCAATATGCACGGCATGGGAACAGTGGGGAGGGACCCCTGACCCTCTACCACCAGACCTAGCCTGGAAACAGGAGTGGCGATGGTCCCTCCGCTTTTAGTGTCCGACCAGTCTCATCCCAAGATGACTGGGAAGGGGGGTTCCGGCATCACAGGGACCACCAGCTGTTTCAGAGCCCCTTCCCAAGCGATAAAGCACCTTGCGGACTTATAAGTTCTGGTCTTCCCGTGCACACACCTCACACCCAAATATTGAGCGAGCCATTGTCGCGGTAAGACGTAACAACAAGCAACAATGGTTATGTTACTCCCGGAATCAAACATTGCCACCACCGAGTGTCCGTTTAACAACACCTCTCCCGTTTTTGTGAGCGCGAGGGGATTAGACGGTGCACAGTACCTCTCCTCCTTCGTCTAGCAGCAGTCCATAGGCTCCTGGTTGAGAGGGCAGGCTGGCAGCAGATGTCCCGGCTCACCGCACTTAAAGCAGCGCAAGCCTTCTTTCCTTCGGCTTGACCGGAGCCTCCACGGCGTGGCGAGTGGGCTCGGAGACAACGACCCGCCTCTGCCGAGACCCGCGCACCGAGCCCTCAGCCCTCCCAGAGTTAAGTCACCTCCAGTTGTCTCTCCAGAACCTCCAGAAGGCTGTTCATATCTGTAAACTGGTGCCTCCAGACCTGTTGTGCGAGATAATCTGGCATCGCGTAAATCAGACCCTCGCGCGCCACTTGCTCCACCACCTTGCGAGCCTGGTGTTTATCTGGCTGTAGCCAGCGCCCGAGCTTGCCCCAGTATTCAAAAGCCTGGGCTCTAGCCAGTAGTGCGGGGTCAAAGCGCCAGTGACGCCAGACGCGTGCCTGTTGGCCGGAGGTCACCCCGTATCACTGATAAATCTCAGCCTTCAGGAGTTCATATTGGGCGGCTTCCTCCAGTCATTTCATACAAAACACAAAAGACACTGAAGGGAGAACAGTCCGCCTCCATAAAATGTCTGTCCTGACATTAATGTGAAGAATGCTGGGATAGTTATGATGGGTTCTGGGAGTGTGACATCATCAAGGGTCAACACAGGGATAGAATAGACCCGGAAGTGTGTGCTTCCTATAGTCGTCCAGGCGTTGTTTACGGCTGTGACGTTTCGGTCTTTCTAAGGAAGGAAGAAAAGACAGGTTAGTACACCGCCGTCGTCCCCTCATGGGACGTGTTCCGAAGCAAACCGGGTCGATCCGCTGTTCCCCAAACACTCGTGCATGACTATATATATGTAATAATATCAAATGCACACTTCTCAGCAAGCTTCGTCCACCTTCACCGACTCTGGCTCGCTTGGTGGGTTCCCAGCAGTCCTTTATATAGTGTCCATCTCGGAAGTGCTTCTGTCCATGTGACTTGCCAACACTTATGGGTTAGATGGAGAACTTTTCGTCAGCTTGGATTTACTTCTGGATTTCCATCCTCGTGACTCACTGGTACTTCCGGGCTCTGAAGGAAGCATGACTCCCCAAGTCCTCCTGCAGCGTCTCCTGGCGGCACCCACGGTTCTCAGCAGGGCTGTGAAGCCGAACTGTAAATCCCATAGTGCCCTGCGGGAATCTGGGGCACCGCTATGCTGCAGGGAAGTCCCCATCTAGCATCTTGGGGGAGGCAGTGTCTAAGCGTAGTTGCCTTCCCCCATCCTTCCCTACTCTGGGCATCCTGGCTGGGTTGAGCTGCCGGCCGTCCCTTACACTACTTTTTGAAGGTTTTTAGAATAGCTCTTTGAAGGTTTTTAACTTCTAAAAGTAGTGCCAATTGGTAACTCATCATCTTCTTCTTTCGGCTGCTCCCGTTAGGGGTTGCCACAGCGGATCATCTTCTTCCATATCTTTCTGTCCTCTGCATCTGATGCTTTGATTTGATGATAGACACGGAGTTCCTCCCTCTTCCTACCAAAGGTCATTTTTCATTCTAGGGTCCAAAAATTGATCGTCAGGCAAAACTTTGTTTTCTTCAGTTCAACATTAAGTTTAAGTTGCAGGAGTTATTCAGAAATCTCAAATCTTGCTCACAATGGAAATGACCTTAGCAGCTTGAGTAAAGTATATTATTGAAGATTAAGTTTATTGATTTGCTGCTTTGTCCTGAAGAAAAAATATTGAAGTAAGTTTACCAGCATTTGGAGTCAGAAGGCAGTGATTGACCAGATTTCTGAGCATGACTCTTTTTTTTTTTTTTTTTTTAAAAGGTTATTTCTACTCCAGGTACTCTCTTCTTCACTAGGCCTCATAGTGATGTTTTCAGTAATTCATTAAGAGACTGCAGATATTGTAGGAAGCTTGTCTGGCACCAGATGTTTCTTGTGTTGGACCAGCTTTGCAGTTTTTACAACACAGTACAACAAGGAACAGAAGATATTTCACACAAGTTTTCAAGATAGCCAAAACACTTGTACTACAAACAATTTACTGATTTCTCTTTTTAATATTCTAATATTTAAGCATATTTGAACATCTCATTTGACAAATTCTGAACATCCCATCTTATGTGGCATATTCCGTTAGATCTTTCTCACATAGTAAAATATGCTTTCAAAGCAATAGATGAGTTTTTCACTGGAGCTTTAATAATTATGCGCCTCTGACTTTTTTTCATTTTATAGGCATGCATGATAGATTTTTCTGTCAGTATGTCTTGTAAATTTTGTTTTCTTAATAAATAAAAAAAATCTGTATTCTAGCAAAATAACTTAGTTTGTCTCTTTTGTCTATTGCACCTTGTACCAGCCTTGTTTCACACCCTATTTTCTGTTTTTGAGAGTAGACGGCTCTTTCTTCCTGACTCCCAACCTAGTCCAAATCTGGTCAGTCTGTTTCCAATAATTGATTTACGTTTTAGGATATGTCATTAGAAAATATGGCATTAACTTGCGGATCTTGGAGTCTTCTTTCAGCTTGTTTTGGTCAGCATGTGAGCCAAATTTGATGATGTGTTCTGTTTTTTATGGGTTCACAATGATTATGAATTCATTTTTAAATAATGTTTTATTTTAGAAAATCTAGAAAACATAGAAATGTTGTCATTTTTAGGCCCCCTGGCCCATTTATTTAAAGAGTCTGATCAAAATGGTAGGGTAATTAAGCAAAATAAATGAACTTTGCCTCAAGACAGAACTTTTGATGTAAGCACTATAATATTTTATACTGGTGAGCTGTGTGTACACGGTATAGTGTTTTTTTTAATGGTTTATTGCTGATTCTATAATACAATGAAAACAAACTTGTGCAAATTTGGGTACAATTTTCTTATTTTAATTGAGTGGTTCATTTAATCTAAGTACTATTTAATGCTCTTATAATCAATTTTTTTGAAGGATCATGTCTGAAACTCTAGATTAAAGCATATCTATATTATACAATACATCTTTTGCATTTAAATGTTCCTCCAATATTGGATAATAAGAAGTGGAGATGCTGGCTTTGGCAATTCCCAGTCATGCTTCACACACTCGGCTCACATTATTTTTCTACTCCAAGCACCTACTGATATTTGAATTCCTTTTACACAGTATCTGACATTATTTGCATTCGTGGGACTCATGTGATGCTTTGAATGCTAAGTAGTGCTGATAATTTTTTTCTCCAAAATTCTTAACACATTGGCCATCTTGTGTTAATCCCCACCATTTTCCATTTTTGTACACCATTTAGCAGTTGCACTTTTGTTTTACAAAAATACACCTTTTTTTATTATTGTAACTCGAAATCAATTACACTCTAATTTTATTGTTTACTTTTTTTTTAGATGGACTTCAAAGAAACATGTTCCTAAATTAGGAAATATGTCCTCCTCATTTGAGGATGTTGATGCATTTTATTCATTTTGGTAAGTAAACTTCAAAGTTTGAGTTTCACAAAAGCATATTTTGCTGTCCAGTTTAGATGTTCATGTGATTTTTCACTAAATAACAAGCAACAGTAGACAAGTTCAGAACTCTGGCACATCAGTTACTAATAGAAAATTTACAATATCCTTTTTTTGGCTACCATATTAGAAATTTCTAAATCTCTTTATATAGTTTTATCACACACAAAGTTGGTGGAGTGTCTGTTAAGTTTGTGTCTTTTTTGCATACAACTGTTCTGTTTTCTAATTTTCTAAATCTTAAAAAAGTAGTAAAATAGATGCACTTCAATTTATACACACCATAAAGCCTTTTTCCAAAATAACATTGTTTTTATAAAGTTATGCCTCATTTTAAGACCAAAATACAAACCGGATTCCAAAAAAGTTGGGACACTATACAAATCGTGAATAAAAACTGAATGCAATGATGTGGAGGTGCCAACTTCTAATATTTTATTCAGAATAGAACATAAATCACGGAACAAAAGTTTAAACTGAGAAAATGTATCATTTTAAGGGAAAAATATGTTGATTCAGAATTTCATGGTGTCAACAAATCCCAAAATAGTTGGGACAAGGCCATTTTCACCACTGTGTGGCATCTCCCCTTCTTCTTACAACACTCAACAGATGTCTGGGGACCGAGGAGACCAGTTTCTCAAGTTTAGAAATAGGAATGCTCTCCCATTCTTGTCTAATACAGGCCTCTAACTGTTCAGTCGTCTTGGGCCTTCTTTGTCGCACCTTCCTCTTTATGATGCGCCAAATGTTCTCTATAGGTGAAAGATCTGGACTGCAGACTGGCCATTTCAGTACCCGGATCCTTCTCCTACGCAGCCATGATGTTGTGATTGATGCAGAATGTGGTCTGGCATTATCTTGTTGAAAAATGCAGGGTCTTCCCTGAAAGAGATGACATCTGGATGGGAGCATATGTTCTAGAACCTGAATATATTTTTCTGCATTGATGGTGCCTTTCCAGACATGCAAGCTGCCCATGCCACACGCACTTATGCAACCCCATACCATCAGAGATGCAGGCTACTGAACTGAGCGTTGATAACAACTTGGGTTGTCCATGTCCTCTTTGGTCCGGATGACATGGCGTCCCAGATTTCCAAAAAGAACTTTGAATCGTGACTCGTCTGACCACAGAACAGTCTTCCATTTTGCCACACTCCATTTTAAATGATCCCTGGCCCAGTGAAAACGCCTGAGCTTGTGGATCTTGCTTAGAAATGGCTTTTTCTTTGCACTGTAGAGTTTCAGCTGGCAACGGCGGATGGCACGGTGGATTGTGTTCACTGACAATGGTTTCTGGAAGTATTCCTGAGCCCATTCTGTGATTTCCTTTACAGTAGCATTCCTGTTTGTGGTACAGTGTCGTTTAAGGGCCCAGAGATCACAGTCATCCAGTATGGTTTTATGGCCTTGACCCTTACGCACAGAGATTGTTCCAGATTCTCTGAATCTTCGGATGATGTTATGCACAGTTAATGATGATAGATGCAAAGTCTTTGCAATTTTTCTGGGTAACACCTTTCTGATATTGCTCCACTATCTTTCTGCGCAACATTGTGGGAATTGGTGATCCTCTACCCATCTTGGCTTCTGAGAGACACTGCCACTCTGAGAAGCTCTTGTTATACCCAGTCATGTTGCCAATTGACCTAATTAGACCTTATTGCTACTTGTCCCAACTTTTTTGGGATTTGTTGACACTGTGAAATTTTGAATCAACATATTTTTCC
The DNA here is from genome assembly GCF_016835505.1 of Polypterus senegalus. Classification (NCBI taxonomy): domain Eukaryota; kingdom Metazoa; phylum Chordata; class Cladistia; order Polypteriformes; family Polypteridae; genus Polypterus; species Polypterus senegalus. Next base: position 41,007,796 of record NC_053161.1, read on the forward strand.
TTTAAAATGATACATTTACTTGGATTAAACGTTTGATCTGTCATCTACGTTCTATTAGAAATAAAATATTGACATTTGCCATCTCCACATCATTGCATTCAGTTTTTATTCACAATTTGTTTAGTGTCCCAACTTTTTTGGAATCCGGTTTGTATCATAATTGGTGAGTTCAATTTTGGGTTCTGAATGCTGTGGGGGAAAAAACACATTTAAATTCTAGCAAAAACAAAAACCCAACAAAACTTGAACATTTTTGAACATCATATACAGTATATTCACATGGAGACCAAAAAGTTGTATCTTGCAACTTAGGATAATTTTGGAGTAACGTTAACAGTTGCTGTTTAATTTGACAAAAGTAAATCAATGGATCAGGAGGAGAGTTGTAATGCAGCCCATACATATTTTTAGAGTTGTTAGTAGTATGGCAAGGAGATTTTAGTGTAGACTTTCAGAATAAAATAAAGGGTATTTACAAAAAAAAAAAAAAAAACTGTGAATGGCATAGGAATTATAACACTCATATGCTGCACCCTGGCCTCATGACCAAAGTAATTGGTTATTTCAAGGGTAAATAAAGTAAACATCCTCACAAGAAACCAAACAATTTGTTACTCCCAACTCCACAATTCTGAAAATGAATACAGTTTCATTAACAAAAGAAATTATTGAAACAAACATAATCATAAACATTTTAATGAAGATTTCATTTGTTTTCTTATGTTTTTGCTGTTTACTAGTTAATATTGTATGATTATTATTAAATAAATATAATAATAAGACTATACAATTAACTTGTTTGATAAGTGGAATTTTGTACATTTTCATGGTTTTATACAACTACATATTTTTCCTCTCTCAATCCCTCATAACTTAGGTATAACTTCGATTCCTGGAGAGAATTTTCTTACTTGGATGAAGAGGAAAAGGAAAAAGCAGAATGGTTGGTATTATTTAGTTGGACTGCTAATGTAATGAATGTTGTATAATACTATTGGGGCACAGGTTTGTATTTTACAAGAAAAATGTCATAACATGCATGTTGGAAAAATATCATAATAACATTTATTAACTAATGTTTAGTTTAAATGTAATCAAATTCCATTTTCTTTTAGCCGAGATGAAAGAAGGTGGATTGAGAAGCAAAACCGAGCTGCTAGGGCCCAGAGGAAAAAAGAAGAAATGAACAGAATAAGAACATTAGTTGGTACATATTGTGTTTTATTGTTTTGTTTCCACTATCCAAATCCCAAATATTAGGTAAAGGTCTTAACTTTCAGATTATTACTTTCATACATGTTATATACAGAATAACACCATAAACCAGAATGAATGGATTCAAAAAGCCTAGTTTTTAAATAGAACCATACCTTAAATGAAATAACACACAGAAAGAAGTTAAACAGATTTGAAAGAATTGAGCACATTTGCAGAAGGGTAAAATCTCCAGTGCAGAAGATCAGATGCCAAAAACATACAGTGCATCCGGAAAGTATTCACAGCGCATCACTTTTTCCACATTTTGTTATGTTACAGCCTTATTCCAAAATGGATTAAATTCATTTTTTCCCTCAGAATTCTACACACAACACCCCATAATGTCAATGTGAAAAAAGTTTACTTGAGGTTTTTGCAAATTTATTAAAAATAAAAAAACTGAGAAATCACATGTACATAAGTATTCACAGCCTTTGCTCAATACTTTGTCGATGCACCTTTGGCAGCAATTACAGCCTCAAGTCTTTTTTTTTTTTTTTTTTTTTTATTTATTTATTAATTTTATTACAATCAATACATAGCAATCAAGTTTTACAAAAAAAAAGAATTATGCTAAGAACAGATCGATCCCCACCCTTGAGAGAGAGAGCAAGCCAAGCGGTGTAAAATTTAAGGCTTTTAAAAATACCTAAATCAACAAATTCTCTGTGCTTTATAAAATCATTTCAAAATATTACTGATTAGATCCTGCCATGTTTTGAAAAAGTCTGCACAGATCCTCTAACTGAGTATTTGATTTTTTCCAATTTTAAATAATATAACACATCAGTTTCCCACTGACTTAAAAGAGGAGAGTTTGGGTTCTTCCAGTTTATCAGAATAAGTCTGCGTGCCAACAGTGTAGTGAATGCAATCACAATTTGTTTGTCTTTCTCCACTTTAAGACCCTCTGGAAGAACCCCAAACACAGCTGTTAATGGGTTAGGAGGGATTGTGAGTCCAAGACTGTCTGAGAGGTAATTAAAAATTTTTGTCCAGAATAATGTTAATTTGGAGCAGGCCCAGAACATGTGACCTAGTGAGGCTGGGGCTTGGTTGCAACGTTCGCAGGTTGGATCATGCCCTGGAAACATTTTGAGAGTTTTAGTGAGACAGATGTGCTCGATATATAATTTTGAGTTGTATAATTGTATGCTTTGCATATGGAGCTTGAGTGAATTCTCTGCATTGCTACTTTCCACTCCTTTTCTGATATATTAATTGAGAGGTCATTTTCCCAGTGTCCTCTTGGATCTTTGAAAGGAAGGGATTGTAAAAGGATTTTATATATTGTAGAGATGGAGTCTAACTCCTTGAAATTGAGCAATAATTTTTCCAGCGTGGATGAGGGTGCAAGATGAGGAAAATCTGGAAGGTTCTGTTTAACAAAGTTCCTGATTTGAAGATAGTGAAAGAAATTTGTAGCTGGAATGTTAAATTTGGAATGTAATTGTTCATAGGATGCAAAGGCGTTGTCTATATAAAGATCTCTAAGCAAGTTAATTCCAAATTTTTCCAGATATTAAAAACTGCATATGTTTGTGAGGGTTGAAAGAGGTGGTTCTTTTGCAGGGTGCCACAGAAAGAAGCTTCTCCGTCTTAAAATGCTTTCTACATTGGTTCCAGATTCTAAGTGAGTGGAGCACAATTGGGTTATTAGTGTATTGCCGATAGCGTGTGTTTATTGGAGCACAAAGCAAGGAATACAAAGAAGTACTGCAGGATTTTACTTCTATTGCGGTCCATGCCTGTGTATGTTCTTCTATTTGTGTCCAGGTTCTTATCGACTGTATATTTGCCCCCAGTAATAAAACTGGAAGTTAGGTAGAGCCATGCCGCCTTCTGCCTTTTGTCTTTGTAGGGTCGCTCTTTTGATGCGTGGATGTTTAGAATTCCAAATAAATGAGGTTATTGTTGAATCTAATTGCTTAAAGAACGATTTATTAATGTATATTGGTATGTTTTGAAATAAAAAAAGGAGCTTAGGAAGAATATTCATCTTAACAGTGTTAATTCTTCCAGCTAGTGTGAGATGAAGGGTTGACCATCTATGCAAGTCTTGTTTAATTTTTTCCATACAGACGACGAAATTTTGTTGATAAAGAGCTTTATGTTTACTTGTGATGTTTACCCCGAGGTATTTAAACTGTTCTGCAATGATAAAAGGAAGGGTGTCTAATCTAATATTATATGCTTGCGAATTCACGGAAAGAGTACACTTTTATTCAGATTAATTCTGAGACCAGAGAGCTTTTGAAATTCTGTGAGTGCTGCTAAGACTGCAGGCACAGAATTTTCTGGGTCCGATATATACAGTACCATGTCATCTGCATATAATGAGATTTTCTGTTCCAGTCCTTCTCTGCTAATCCCCTTTATCTGATCAGTATTTCGACAATGTATTGCCAGTGGTTCAATGGCAATTGCAAACAGCAGTGGTGACAAAGGGCATCCTTGTCTTGTGCCACGTTCTAGTTTAAAGTAGTCTGAGCAAATGTTATTGATGCAAACTGAAGCTTCTGGGTTAGTATACAGTAATTTAATCCATGCACAAATGTTGGGCCAAACCCAAACTTCTCCAAAATAGTAAAAGGTATTTCCATTCAATCATGTCGAATGCTTTTCTGCATCCAATGATAATAATATTTCTGGGGTGTTTGATTTAGTTGGTGAGTATATTACATTAAACAGGCGTCGAAGATTTGAAGATAAGTGTCGGCCCCTAATAAATCCAGTTTGGTCTTGTGATATTACTGAGGGAGCACTTTCTCCATCCTTCTAGCTATGATTTTAGAGAGTATTTTAACGTCGTTATTCAGAAGTGAAATTGGTCTGTATGATGCACATTGTAATAAGTCCTTATTTTGTTTTGGAAAGACAGTGATTAGTGCTTGGCGAAAGGTTTGTGGAAGAGATTGGTTATCTCTGGCTTCTGTAAATGTTGCTAATAGGAGGGAGCTAGCTGAGCGGAGAATTTCTTGTAAAACTCTGCAGGGTAGCCATCAGGGCCTGCTGCTTTTCCACCTTGGAGTGACTTTATAGCATCCAGTAATTCTGATAATGACAGAGGTTTATCGAGCTCCTCCACACTAATAGCGTCAATTTGTGGTATCTGTAATTTATCCAGAAATGCATTAGATTGTATATTGTCTTCTTTAAACTCAGTAGTATATAGGGATTTATAGTAGTCTCTAAAAGTGTACATTATATTTTTGTGTTCGATGATTTTATCTCCATTCGTGTTAGTAATTACGAGATTGCGTTGCACTTCTTGCTTGTGAATTTGTTGCGCTAAAAGCTTATTAGCTTTCTCTCCATGTTCATAATAATGATGTCTGGATTTGTAAATTAGTTGTTCGGTTTCTTTAGTTGTCAAGAGGTTTAATTCTGAATGTAGAGCCTGCCTCCTCTTATGTAGAGTCTCGCTTGGTAGTCTGGCATGTTCTTCATCTATTTTAGTAATTTCGCTTTTATCTCTGCTACTTTCTTCGCTCGGATTTATTTCTGTGGGAAAGATATGAGATAATCTGTCCTCTTAAGAAGGCCTTAAGAGTTTCCCAGAGTATTCCTGCAGAGATCTCAGGGGATGTATTTGTCTCTAGAAAGAATTCAATTTGTTTGGATATAAATTCAGTACAATTCTCGTCAGCTAATAGAAGCGGATTGAGACGCCATCTGGGGGTGAGTGTATGGGGCTTAGTAATTTCAGCTCCAAGATCATCGGAGCATGGTCTGAAATAACAATAGCATCGTATTTACAAGATTTAATCTTAGGCAAGAAGTTATTATCTATAAAGAAGTAATCAATCCTTGAGTAGCAATGATGTACTGGTGAGTAGAAAGAATATGTTCTTGAATTTGGGTTTAAAAACCTCCAGGGATCTGATAAGTTGTGATCAGTTATAAACTTTGTAATTATCTTTGCGGTGTTAGTTGCGTTCCCCCTGTGGAGGAAGTCTTATCTAAAAGTGGATTTAGAACACAATTAAAGTCCCCAGCCATTATAAGTTTATGAGTGTTCAGATTGGGAATGGATGCAAATAAATTTTGTATAAATTCCTTATCATCAACATTAGGTGCATAAACATTTATCAAAATCATTTTACAGTTAGATAAGTCTCCCATGACCATCACATATCTCCCTTCAGGATCCAATACTACATCTGATGCTACAAATGGTACTGTTCTATGTATGAGAATTCCCACCCCTCTAGTTTTCTTTGTAAAACTAGAATGGAACATTTGGCCAGTCCAGTCTTTTTGCAGCCGGAACTGATCCTTACTTAGTAAGTGGGTTTCCTGTAAAAATATTATTTTAGCATTTAGACCTGTTAGGTGAGAAAGTACTTTCTTTCTCTTTAATTCGTGATTCAGGCCTTTAACATTCCAGCTTACGAAGTTAACTGTCCCATCATGGAGACACTGATTCTGAGTTTTTGGTGTCATATTATAGTCTTAACTGGAAGTGAAATAGTTTAGGTCTTAATTTCTTATTCCCCCAAGAGTTGTTGCCATGCAGCTTATTATTACGTTGATAGTTATAATTATAAAGATTGAGATGATAGATTAGATATAGATCAAGCCTGCTCTCTTTCTCTTCAAGCCTCAAGTCTTTTTGAATATGATGCCACAAGCTTGGCACACCTATCCTTGGCCAGTTTCGCCCATTCCTCTTTGCAGCACCTCTCAAGCTGCATCGGGTTGGATGGGAAGCGTCGGTACACAGCCATTTTAAGATCTCTCCAGAGATGTTCAATCGGATTCAAGTCTGGGCTCTGGCAGGGCCACTCAAGGACATTCACAGAGTTGTCCTGAAACCACTCCTTTGATATGTTGCCTGTGTGCTTAGGGTCGTCGTCCTGCTGAAAGATGAACCGTCGCCCCAGTCTGAGGTCAAGAGCGCTCTGGAGCAGTTTTTATCCAGGATGTCTCTGTACATTGCTGCAGTCATCTTTCCCTTTATCCTGACTAGTCTCCCAGTTCCTGCCACTGAAAAACATGCCCACAGCGTGATGCTGCCATCACCATGCTTCACTGTAGGGAAGGTATTGGCCTGGTGATGAGCGGTGCCTGGTTTTCTCCAAACGTGACGCCTGGCATTCACACCAGAGAGTTCAATCTTTGTCTCATCAGACTAGAGATTTTTATTTCTCATGGTCTGAGAGTCCTTCAGGTGTCTTTTGGCAATCTCCAGGTGGGCTCCCATGTGCCTTTTACTAAGGAGTGGCTTCCGTCTGGCCACTCTACCATACAGGCCTGATTGGTGGATTGCTGCAGAGATGGTTGTCTTTCTGGAAGGTTCTCCTCTCTCCACAGAGGACCTCAGGAGCTCTGACAGAGTGACCTTTGGGTTCTTGGTCACCTCCCTGACTAAGGCCCTTCTCCCCCGATCGCTATGTTTAGATGGCCGGTCAGCTCTAGGAAGAGTCCTGGTGGTTTCAAACTTCTTCCACTTACGGATGATGGAGGCCACTGTGCTCATTGGGACCTTCAAAGCAGCAGAAATTTTTCTGTAACCTTCCCCAGATTTGTGCCTCAATACAATCCTGTCTCGGATGTCTACAAACAGTTCTTTTGACTTCATGCTTGGTTTGTGCTCTGACATGAACTGTCAACTGTGGGACCTTTATATAGACAGGTGTGTGCCTTTCCAAATCATATTCAATCAACTGAATTTACCACAGGTGGACTCCAATTAAGTTGCAGAAACATCTCAAGGATGATCAGAGGAAACGGGATGCACCTGAGCTCAATTTTCAGCTTCATGGCAAAGGCTGTGAATACTTGTGTACATGTGCTTTCTCAGTTTTTTTATTTTTAATAAATTTGCAAAAACCTCAAGTAAACTTTTTCACGTTGTCATTATGGGGTGTTGTGTGTAGAATTCAGAGGAAAAAAATGATTTTAATCCATTTTGGAATAAGGCTGTAACATAACAAAATGTGGAAAAAGTGATGCACTGTGAATACTTTCCGGATGCACTGTATTAAAAAGCAGAAGGCTTGTCAAGGATTTCCCTAAAATTTACAAGGAGCAAGAGGTGTGGACTTCCTAAAATATTTTCCAGAGGCACAGTTTCTATGGAAGAGAACAATTTATTGTGCATTTTAATTCCTTGGTATATTTTTGATTTTTGGCTGGCCCAGTTTTCCTAATAATTATTGCAAATTTTTACAGTATAATTAACTTCTCTTCCAGGAGATTAGATTGTTTATTTATTACTCTAGGAAGTCTTTTTCTTACTTACTACTAAGACCTTTTTATATTAGCATTTGCTTCTGGATTTAATTTTTTTCCTTATAACTTATCAGATTTTTCTTTGCCTTACTCTTGTGTCTTGCAGCTGTGTTAATTCCACAGATATTCTCTGATTTACAGTATATCAAGACTCCTGTGAAGACATACAGGAGTCGGTAAAAGTGGGTTTACAGTGTGCAAACCACAAGAATTTATTCTTGTATTATTTAATTATTGTACTATTTATCTTATTTGTCATCTTTTTATTATCATTAAAACTGTAAACCAACTTTTGCTAACCCCTGTATAATACCATAATTTATTATACTAGTGGAACACATGGACCTCCTGTCATAAATTAAAAGGGAAGTGAAAATGTTTCCTAGAAGATTATCAAATTCTTATTGATACCAAAAATAAACAACTGTTGATACCTCTTAAGTATTCTAAATAGTTTCTGCTTTCAGGTCCTATAGAAATTATAATTTATTTTATTGGTTCTGGTGGTTCATTCAACACAAGCTAAACATTTTCACTTTGGCAACACATTCTTTTGCTTTCAGTATGAAAAAATACAGTACTGAAGTAAGCACATTTCCAATCTAAATTTTATAAGTAGTGCTCTTCAGACAAACATTGATGCAAGGATGTAAATGTAATGTTTTTACATGTCTCGAAGTTGTGAGTATTTAACAATATCTCTGTTTGTCGACATACAGTTCTCTGTTCTTGGTGTACTTGCATTCTGTATCGTCGAGTATGTCGGACCATGTTGATGAGCCAGTATTATCCAGCTGCTCAGTATCTCTGTATTCAGGCATACCTTTTTCTCTGCTGCGTGCTTCAGTGTCATTTCATCTTATTGTTTCTGTCACTGAACCACCTCGTGTTTGGCTTGATGCTTAGAAGATGTCACCACTGAAGTTCTTTTTCGATATACAGTGGTGTAAAAAACAATTTGCCCCCTTCCTGATTTCTTATTCTTTTGCATTTTTGTCACACAAAATGTTTCTGATCATCAAACACATTTAACTATTAGTCAAATATAACACAAGTAAACACAAAATGCAGTTTTTAAATGATGGTTTTTATTATTTAGGGAGAAAAAATCTAAACCTACAAGGCCCTGTGTGAAAAAGTAATTGCCCCCTTGTTAAAAAATAACCTAACTGTGGTGTATCACACCTGACTTCAATTTCGTAGCCACCCCCAGGCCTGATTACTGCCACACCTGTTTCAATCAAGAAATCACTTAAATAGGAGCTGCCTGACACAGAGAAGTAGACCAAAAGCACCTCAAAAGCTAGACATGCCGAGATCCAAAGAAATTCAGGAACAAATGAGAACAGAAGTAATTGAGATCTATCAGTCTGGTAAAGGTTATAAAGCCATTTCTAAAGCTTTGGGACTCCAGTGAACCACAGTAAGAGCCATTATCCACAAATGGCAAAAACATGGAACAGTGGTGAACCTTCCCAGGAGTGGCCGGCCGACCAAAATTACCCCAAGAGCGCAAAGACGACTCATCCGAGAGGTCACAAAAGACCCCAGGACAATGTCTAAAGAACTGCAGGCCTCACTTGCCTCAATTAAGGTCAGTGTTCACGACTCCACCATAAGAAAGAGACTGGGCAAAACGGCCTGCATGGCAGATTTCCAAGACGCAAACCACTGTTAAACAAAAAGAACATTAGGGCTCGTCTCAATTTTGCTAAGAAACATCTCAATGATTGCCAAGACTTTTGGCAAAATACCTTGTGGACTAATGAGACAAAAGTTGAACTTTTTGGAAGGCAAATGTCCTGTTACATCTGCCGTAAAAGGAACACAGCATTTCAGAAAAAGAACATCATAACAACAGTAAAATATGGTGGTGGTAGTGTGATGGTCTGGGGTTGTTTTGCTGCTTCAGGACCTGAAAGGCTTGCTGTGATAGATGGAACCATGAATTCTACTGTCTACCAAAAAATCCTGAAGGAGAATGTCCGGCCATCTGTTCGTCAACTCAAGCTGAAGCGATCTTGGGTGCTGCAACAGGACAATGACCCAAAACACACCAGCAAATCCACCTCTGAATGGCTGAAGAAAAACAAAATGAAGACTTTGGAGTGGCCTAGTCAAAGTCCTGACCTGAATCAAATTGAGATGCTATGGCATGACCTTAAAAAGGCGGTTTATGCTAGAAAACCCTCAAATAAAGCTGAATTACAACAATTCTGCAAAGATGAGTGGGCCAAAATTCCTCCAGACCGCTGTAAAAGACTCATTGCAAGTTATCGCAAACGCTTGATTGCAGTTATTGCTGCTAAGGGTGGCCCAACAGTTATTAGGTTCAGGGGGCAATTACTTTTTCACACAGGGCCATGTAGGTTTGGATTTTTTTTTTCTCTCTAAATAATAAAACCATCATTTAAAAACTGCATTTTGTGTTTACTTGTGTTATATTTGACTAATGGTTAAATGTGTTTGATGATCAGAAACATTTTGTGTGACAAACATGCAAAAGAATAAGAAATCAGGAAGGGGGCAAATAGTTTTTCACACCACTGTATAAATGGCTAAAACAGCAAGACATTACACTTAATTTCACCATTTGATATCAACAAATCAAGTCAGTTTATTTGTACTAAGTGTATTCTGAGGTATTACTACGTAGCTAATGATTTGCATTTTATATTTTCTAACGACGCAAAAGCCTAACTGGAGTAATGTTTTTGCTGCTGTAAAATGGTAATCTTGTATTGTTGTTATGTAGTGTTTTATTATGGTTAGAATTGTAGAATATGTAATTTTATAAAGCTTTGTAAATAGTTTATATTATTTATAAAGTGATTGCAATTGTAATTTAGTACATTTATGTTCTAGATTATCTTTTTCATTAACCACCTTTTTTAATAACTTCTTTATTGATGTGCTTTTTTTGTTTGAATATTTCCAGACACAGCATACAGTTGTGATCCTCGTATAAAAAAGTTTAAGGATGATGAAAAAGCAAGAAAAGAAGCAGAGAAGAAAGCTAAAGCTGATGCAAAGCGGAAGGAGCAGGAAGAAAGAGAGCGGGTTAGAGCTTTGCAGATAATTTTTACCATTGTGTTTTAGCAGTTTTAAATAAAGATACAGTACAGGCCAAAAGTTTGGACACACCTCCTCATTTAATGTGTTTTCTTTATTTTCATGACCATTTACATTGGTAGATTCTCACTGAAGGCATCAAAACTATGAATGAACACATGTGGAGTTATGTACTTAACAAAAAAAGGTGAAATAACTGAAAACATGTTTTATATTCTAGTTTCTTCAAAATAGCCACCCTTTGCTCTGATTACTGCTTTGCACACTCTTGGCATTCTCTCGTGAGCTTCAACAGGTAGTCACCTGAAATGGTTTTATTTGAAAACACATTGAATGAGGAGGTGTGTCCAGATTTTTGGCCTGTACTGTATATTTTCATTCATTTGAATGAGGGCACCTTTAATTACATTATTTATGTCCATAATTCTAATCCTTATATGAATTCATCAAGCTTCTTGGGATTTAGTATTTTAAACTGTTCTGCTGTACTTAAAGTATAAACTGTAGGGATGGTAAGTATTTCACCTGCTTAGTTATTGGGGAATAAAGGTTGTTTGTTTTATTTATTTTTAAATCTGACATTCTCAGATAAAGCAAGCAGAACTTGAAGCTGAACGACTTAGGAAGGAGAAAGAAGAAGAAGAAGCTAAACAAGTAGCACTTCAGGCCAAGAAGGAGAAAGAAGTTCAGAAAAAAGCCATCAAAAAGGAAAGACAAAAACTCAGAACAATATGCAAGGTAGGACTTGACATCAAATTTGCTATTTTATTTCTGCTATAGATACACTAATGCACTTGCAATTACAATTTATGTGCATCAAGTCTGGGTATTAAGAAATGCTGACTGCCACATTATAATTTTTAAGCAGTTTTGTTTATGCTTTATGTTACAGATTTCTGTATTTTACCGATTTGCTATGATTATAGATAAAACTTTTTGTGCAGTGGTGTAGGTAGCTTTTACTCCATTTGGAGGCAGAATGAATATTTTAGAATAGAGAACATCAATAAATACCATTTTCCAAAGTAAAATATGGAAGTTCACGTAATCTAATTTTGTTTTCTTCTCATGTAGTTTTTTATTATTAACAATTAGTTAATTATTTTGGTTTGCTTTTATTTTGTCAATTTCTATGCTTTTGTAAACGGAAAAGTGTGTCGGGGCATATTCTCTCCCATGTACTGACCAGTGTTAGGAATCTAAGCCATCTTAGAAAACTTATGTTGGTAAATGTCGTTGTTGGGGAATAGGAAGAAATTGAGTGACCAGTTATATCACTGTATCTTCATGTACATAAATTAATTAGTTGTTTTGTCTTTAGCATTCTATATTTATAATGTATTGCATGTAAGTGTGTGGAATTCCTGCTGATCTTATCAAGAAAAAAAACCAACTATTTAAAAAATTTGTGACCAGTTGTACAGTTTTAATTTAAATATTCATCAGGAAAGTGCAGTAGGAAAGATGCTAATATTCCTTCAGTAGGCAGCCATGCTCTTATACATTCATGTTTGCTGGAACTTCAGTTTAGAGCAAGAAAACATTCTTAGTGTCTCTGGCTGTTCGTGTAGAATTTGTAATTCTTAGTACTGTTACTGAAGAACAAACTGCTAAATATGGTGACAAAAAAGACTGCACTACAGGTACTGAAGTGCCCTGCGGAAGTTTAATTACAAAGTAAGATAATTTAGCACTAGTATCAATCTTCATTTTTGATTCTCACCGGGTTTCTGGTTCTTAAGAGACCTGTTAAAACAAATATACAACCCTGAAGATAAAAGTATATTTGTTTTGGGAGAAATGTGTTTAAACAAACTTGATGAGAAAATATAGAAGTTTGCTTGGATGTTTTTTGTTTCACATGCATGCTGTATATATGCAATGGTGTTGCTCAACACTTTTTACGTTTAAAACCCTTTAAATATTTATCTTAATATATAATAATATTTAATATAATAATAATATATCTTAATATATATTTCAAATGTTACCATCCATCCATCCATCCATCCTCTTCCACTTATCCGAGGTCGGGTCGCGGGGGCAGCAGCTTAAGCAGAGAGGCCCAGACTTCCCTCTCCCCGGCCACTTCTTCCAGCTCTTCCAGGAGAATCCCAAAGGCGCTCCCAGGCCAGCCGGGAGACATAGTCCCTCCAGCGTGTCCTGGGTCTTCCCCGGGGCCTCCTCCCGGTTGGACGTGCATGGAACACCTCACCAGGGAGGCGTCCAGGAGGCATCCTGATCAGATGCCCGAGCCACCTCATCTGACTCCTCTCGATGCGGAGGAGCAGCGGCTCTACTCTGAGCCCTCCCGGATGACTGAGCTTCTCACCCTATCTTTAAGGGAAAGCCCAGACACCCTGCGGAGGAAACTCATTTCAGCCGCTTGTATTCGCGATCTCGTTCTTTCGGTCACTACCCATAGCTCATGACCATAGGTGAGGGTAGGAGCGTAGATCGACTGGTAAATTGAGAGCTTTGCCTTACGGCTCAGCTCCTTTTCACCACGACAGACCGATGCAGAGCCGCATCACTGCGGATGCCGCACCATCCGCCTGTCGATCTCGCGCCCATTCTTCCCTCACTCGTGAACAAGACCCCGAGATACTTGAACTCCTCCACTTGGGGCAGGATCTCTCCCCCAACCCTGAGAGGGCACTCCACCCTTTTCCGGCTGAGGACCATGCTCGGATTTGGAGGTGCTGATTCTCATCCCAGCCGCTTCACACTCAGCTGCGAACCGATCCAGAGAGAGCTGAAGATCACGGCCTGATGAAGCAAACAGGACAACATCATCTGCAAAAGCAGTGACCCAATCCTGAGTCCACCAAACCGGACCCTTCAACACCCTGGCTGCGCCTAGAAATTCTGTCCATAAAAGTTATGAACAGAATCGGTGACAAAGGGCAGCCCTGGCGTAGTCCAACTCTCACTGGAAACGGGCTCGACTTACTGCGGCAATGCGGACCAAGCTCTGACACGGTTGTACAGAGACCGAACAGCTCTTATCAGGGGTCCGTACCCCATACTCCCGAGCACCCCCACAGGATTCCCGAGGGACACGGTCAATGCCTTTTCCAAGTCCACAAAACACATGTAGACCGGTGGGCAAACTCCCATGCACCCTCCAGGACTCTGCTAAGGGTGAAGAGCTGGTCCACTGTTCCGACCAGGACAAAACCACACTGTTCCTCCTGAATCCGAGGTTCACTATCCGACGGACCCTCCTCTCCAGAACCCCGAATAGACTTTTCCAGGGAGGCTGAGGAGTGTGATCCCTCTATAGTTGGAACACACCCTCCGGTCCCCTTTTAAAGAGGGGACCACCACCCGGTCTGCCAATCCAGAGGCACTGTCCCGATGTCCATGCGATGTTGCAGAGACGTGTCAACCAAGACAGTCCTACAACATCCAGAGCCTTAAGGAACTCCGGCGATCTCATCCACCCCGGGGCCCTGCCACCAAGGAGTTTTTGACCACCTCGGTGACTTCAGTCCCAGAGATGGGAGAGCCCACCTCAGAGTCCCCAGGCTCTGCTTCCTCATTGGAAGGCATGTTAGTGGGATTGAGGAGGTCTTGAAGTACTCCTCCCACCGACCCACAACGTCCCGAAGTGAGGTCAGCAGCGCACCATACCCACCATTCACGGTGTTGACACTGCACTGCTTCCCCCTCCTGAGACGCCGGACGGTGGACCAGAATCTCCTCGAAGCCGTCCGAAAGTCGTTCTCCATGGCCTCTCAAACTCCTCCCATGCCCGAGTTTTGCCTCAGCAACAACCGAGCGCGTTCGCTTGGCCTGCCGGTACCTATCAGCTGCCTCCAGAGACCCACAGGACAAAAAGTCCTATAGGACTCCTTCTTCAGCTTGACGGCATCCCTCACCGCCGTGTCCACCAACGGGTTCGGGATTGCCGCCACGACAGGCACCGACCACCTTGCGGCCACAGCTCCGTCAGCCGCCTCAACAATAGAGGCACGGAACATGGCCCATTCGGACTCAATGTCCCCACCTCCCTCGGGGCGTGGTTGAAGTTCTGCGGAGGTGGGAGTTGAAGCTACTTCTGACAGGGGACTCTGCCAGCCGTTCCCAGCAGACCCTCACAACACGCTTTGGGCCTACCAGGTCTGACCGCATCTTCCCCACCATCGAAGCCAACTCACCACCAGGTGGTGATCAGTTGACAGCTCCGCCCCTCTCTTCACCCGAGTGTCCAAGACATATGGCCGCAAGTCCGACGACCACGACCACAAAGTCGATCATCGACCTGAGGCCTAGGGTGTCCTGGTGCCAAGTGCACATATGAACACCCTTATGCTTGAACATGGTGTTCGTTATGGACAATCCGTGACGAGCACAGAAGTCCAATAACAAAACACCGCTCGGGTTCAGATCGGGGGGGCCATTCCTCCCAATCACGCCCTTCCAGGTCTCACTGTCATTGCCCACATGAGCATTGAAGTCTCCCAGCAAAACGAGGGAATCCCAGAAGGTATGCCCTCTAGCAACCCCTCCAGAGACTCCAAAAAGGGTGGATACTCCAAACTGCTGTTCGGTGCATACGCACAAACAACAGTCAGGACCCCTAAGGACCCTCCCCCACCCGAAGGCAGAGGGAGGCCACCCTCTCGTCCACCGGGGTAAACCCCAATGCACAGGCTCCGAGTCGGGGCAATAAGTATGCCCACACCTGCTCGGCCTCTCAC